>NW_028261390.1:25326030-25668530 GCF_051295495.1 Thamnophis sirtalis
CGTCAATTTTTACATATTCATAAGGCAACCAAGCCTAAAACTAGAAGGGAAAATACCTCATCCAGACTATAATTTCCCTAAAAGAATATGCTATCTTGAATAGTATTTGCACCCTAAACTTAGTTAAAGGTAAAGGTTCCCCTCTCACATATGTGTAGTCATTCCCGACTCTAGGGGGTGGTGCTCATCTCTGTTTCAAAGCTGAAGAGCCAGCACTGTCTGAAGAGGTCTCCATGGTCATGTGGCCGGCATGACTAAACACCGAAGGCGCACGGAACGTTGCAAAGGTGGTCCCTATTTTTACTACTTGCATTTTTACATGCTTTCAAACGGCTAGGTTGGCAGAAGCTGGGACAAGTTACAAGAGCTCACTCTGTTACATGGCACTAGGGATTTGAACCGCCAAACTGCCGACCTTTCTGATTGACAAGCTCAGAATCTTAGCCACTGAGCCACCGCATCCCTCAAACCCTAAGCTTAAACACCTCTTAAATTTTCTTTCTGTTTTCAGCTATATCCTGCCAAGGACTCTTCCACAAGAAGTGGTTTGCAAGAAGCAGGAACATTGGATAATCCAAGATGGCTATTCCTTATGATCAGAAGATAGGCATTTGGCACTCTTGCCTTGGACATCTCTTATCTAGTTTCAGAATAGCTTAAATGCTGAATGTACAATGGTCAACTTATCACTTAAACTTATTAATTTTTTTCAAGGCATTTCTTCTCACCAAGGGTCTTAACTAGAATGCCAACCAAAATGCTAAGCAAAATTACAGTGGAAGAATGGAAACATATAGCACAAATCCCATAAATGGGAACTTTATTAAACTAGCAAGATAAACTCAGAAATGTATAAATGGTCCATTAAATACATCCAGTTCATTTGTACATATACTTTTATATAGAAATTTACTTACAGTTTTCAAACAAGTAACATTTAAATTATTTTCTCTTTTTAAGATCACTACCATCAAAAGGTAATAAAAATCCACCACCTGCTTTTGCAGATGAGTATAAAATGATGTAAGTAAAGCCAAAGGGACAGATTACTGCATTTTATCTATGGAGGAAGGAGAACTCAAGAACCTGCTAAAATCAAAAGCAGTGATACCATTCAAAGAGCATTTACCATAAGGAAGTTTGGCCAGACATGCTACTGAAGTGGTGGCTCAACTATACACTTGATGGCATTTTGGCAAACCAGCTGGGGAGAAAAAAAATAATTCAGTCACAGAAAAACACAATATCATCAGCTGAAATTGTAAAATTGTTCATTTCAATCGTTCAGTGTCTGGGAAAATTACATAAGACTGATGTACATATAGGAGAAAGAGTGGGAATGTTAAAAATGCTAAAAACATGGCTTGATAACTAACATTATTTGCCCAAATATTAATATTATTATTTGCGTTTTCACAATATTTCATCAATGAATAAAATGGCAGCTGCTTAAATGAAGTGGCTGAGCAGCCACTTTCCCTATAAACCTCACCACCCAATATTTATTTGGAAAGGGACCAAGGAGAATGCAAAATATACATTAACAGGTTTTTCCTCATTCTCTGTATCTTAGCCTGACCTGGTGTTGTCTCTCATGCAGTGAACTATTTCTCTAACAATAACATACTAAAACACACACACACACACACACACACACACCTATAAGTGAAGTTTAAAAAGGAGTGTTAAAACCCACACTTGAGGCAAAAGAGCCTTTTGTCATACTTAAAAGAAAATTTGCACATTTCAAGCCTACTTGTTGTTGTTTTTTAAAGAAAGTGGCATCAGGAAACCGAAGGCTTTTCCTAACTGGAGAAGCAATTCAAGTAAGTGGCATAGTTAAAAATCAATGGAAACCAGAACTGGTAGGAAAAGTGCTCTGCAAAAGATTACATCCCTTGCAGGTTTCAAGCTGCAGCATTTGTGATAGGTATCATAAATATGGCACTTATGTATACCTAAAGCTGGCAAGTTTGCACATGACGGAGACAACCCAAATCAACCATAAACATTTTTCTAACTACCACTTGTGGTTTCTGAGAGCCATAGCTTCCAGCTAACCAACTAATTTCAACACCAATCATTCCTTTTTAATATTCTATTTGTACATGCAAGGCAGCTCTGCTACAATCACGGAGAATAAAAATTCTGCCCAGCAGAGTTTTCCCTCCTTTCAAAAGACACACACACACACACACACACACACACACACACAACTGAAGACATGCTGTACATTCTTTAGATGAAGTTATGGTCACACCCCTTCCAAAGCCAGCAGTGTTCCATTTTTATCGTTTAGTAGGCCAGAAATTCCATGTGTCCAATTGCCAGCAATGGACTCTGCAATAGACACAATTATTCTTGAACTCAAAGTGTTTAAAATGATCGGTGTGTATTTTTTGTACTTTTTGCAAAAAAAAAAAAAAAAAAGTTCAGGACTGCATTCTCAGAAAAGCAGTGACAATACAACTGGCCATAATTCCTAATTCTGAATTCCCTGCCTTTCATTGCATGAAAGAATTTGTTAGCACAACCATCCCCAACTTTGCAATATTTTTTACTTGTAATTCACTCTAGTTCATCTTATCTCAAGCCAGCTAACTTGGAGATGAGGTCTTGTCAGGCAGAACACTAGGAAATCAGTTTTAGCATGCTAAATTCCTGAAAAGCTACTATCTCCCCAAGACAAGGGATCTTAGTTACAGCTATTCCATCACAGTAGTTTTGAAATACATTCAATTCAGGCATCCCTCAGGATTCACACAAGGTACCTTAGTTTCTATCGAATAACAAAATACAGCATGTTTGTTTAGAATCTTTCATAACAAAAATAGTTAGCATTGAGAAACCTGGTTTTCACTTTCCATATTGCCAAATGATACAAATGCTTTTATGTTTTAGAAGTGATTGAATAGTTTCCCAATTGTAGTTTGACTCCCATCTTTGCATTTAAAGGATCCTGATTTTTCCATTATTTGTTCCCTTGGCGCAGAGTCTGCTTTAACACTAAGAAGGTCACTGTTGTCAGTGTTTCTTTTGATAATTTTAGCACTGTTGGCTCTTTTCAGTGTGCCACCATTTTCCTTTGGGTTAAAATCATCAGAGGCGGCTGTTACTTTCATTCGAGGTAGTCTTTGAGACAAAGACCTTGTGAGAGGTGGGGCTCTGGAAGGAGGGGGCAAATCCACCTTTGCGCATTTTGACGAAGAGGCCACTGTGTTTCTTGCAAAACTCGGAACAGGAGCTGGTGCCTTGGGAGCTGTGGCAGATGTGCTTTTGTTAGCATCCACAGGGCCCTGAGATTTGTTCAAGGAGCGGCACATTTTTGTTTCATCAGTTTTTGACTTGGGGACATATCTGACTGGTTTGCAACTGGGCTTTTTAAAAGAGCCTTTGTGCTGAAGCTGCTCCTTCTCACAATGGCCACTGCTTGAATTTGAAGTTCCATGCTGAAATTTTGGCTCTTCTACTGATATACTCTGCCTATAGGGAGGTTTTGGCGCTGCGTCTACAATACCCCGGACGGAGTTACGACGTGACAGACGTGTTTCAGCTACAGCCGTGTCTCGAGATGCAGGCTTGGCCTCTGGTTTTTTGGGGCAACTAGGAGATGCTGGTTTAGTGGACCTAGAAATGGGTACAACTTTTCTCATGCTTGCATTTTCTGATGAATTCAGAGTTCTCACAGGTCTGGGATGATTTGGAGAGGCAGTGCTGGGTTTTGTGGTACCTGAAGTTTTGTCTTTCAAGGAATTTCTCTTTGGTCCTAATGAGTCTTTGCTCCTTACTGATTTCTCCTTTGGAAAACTAGACTTATTGCTGCAGTCAGATTTATCATTAGAAAAGATGGCATTTTCACCAGTTTGCAGTTCATTCATATAAGAGGAGTTAGCACCATTTTTGTTATCTATTTTATTGCCACCTAACTTCGAACTTTGATCTTCTGAGAGATCAAGTGTCAATGAACATTCAAAATCTGATTCAAAGAAAACTGGTCCTTGAGTTTTAGTTCCTGAAATGCTACCATCTGAAGAGATGGGGCTATCATTATCAGGTTCCAGAGCTTCATTAACATAACTCATCGTTTTGGCAGAATGTTCAATTGTATAATGAGTCTTTTCTCTATTGGATGGATCTCCTGTAATGCCAGGAGAGTGTAATGGACCATCTTGAGCATCCAAGCCTTGCATTCCAGCCACAAAATGAACTGGAGATGAATCCTCTACATCATTTGTTTCATGAGAGTCAAACCTATGCAGTCTTGGAATATGTTCATGTTCTTCCATAGATAGATCCCAAGGAACTGCATCGCCGGATTCTACACAAGGCACATTAAACCCATACTTGTCATTATTTGACCTCTCTTGATTGCTATAGAGGTTATTATGGGAATCATCTTCTACATGTTGAGCCTGAGATGGGAAAAACTGGTAACTGTGGACCTTGTTTTTGGAAACTTGGTCTAAGTGCAAATGAGTGAAACTGACATCCACAGGCTCCTTATTTTCTGACCATGCTACATTTGGTCTTGTTGGAAAAGGATGTTCACGAGGGAGGCTGTTAAACTTGTTCAGATCTTCTCCTTTTGAGGTACTCAGGAAAGTAAAGAGTTCTCTTTCTGCAGTCACGCCCAAGGAATGTCGAGAGCGTCTTGTGCTGGTATTTCTGTAAGAAGGACTTTGGGGTCTTTGTTGCAAAAAGGGTAAAAACTCTTCAAGTCCGCGCTTTGTTAGTGCACCAACATCATTTTCACTACTGCTCCTGCCAAAAGCACTGATATCCGCAGCAACCCACGACCGGCGTTTGTCCTCCAGCTCTTTAAGTCGCTGTAGCTGCTGAAGTTGTTGAACCTCTCTTTCTTTGTTTTCCTGTTCAGAAAATACATATTTATAATCATGGAATTAATTACTTATTTACATTGAATTTTCCCTTATATTAATCCTCTTTACCTGTACCCCATCTTTAGCCTTGATTTTTTTAAAAAACAAAGTAGCACTGTAATAATTTTCTGTCAGAATACGAAATGGAGTAATAAATATTTTTCGAATGCCTCATTGCAAGTACATAGGCCTAACTACAAGTGGCTTATTATATGCTCCTCAAATTTTATTCCATTATGCTCAAACATTCTTTAAACATTCAACTCAGTCATAATATTGTCCAGAATTCTAAAGTTGTCATTTAATGTATTAGGAAAACATAAGCAAACCAGTCAAAACAAACAGTAAAATTCATGTCCAGATTTGAATATGTTTTCTATGAATGTAAGCACATTTTAAGTACAAGGTAGGATAATGAACCATGGTTCAGTATGCTTAGCATTATTCCCATATTGTTTTCTTTTATAAAGCATTTAAATGCTTTTAATGTGGTACGGCGATGTGATTCTTGCCTTTTAAAAAAATCTGGGTTTTCTGTGCCATAAAAACACTGCAATGAAAACCATCACTTGCAAGTAAAACAATGCTCATCCACCAGTCTACACTTCACACAAACCAGATTGGAAAGAATTGATAATTCTCATGTACCTGCAGGTTTGGTAGTAGTCATCTGGGCATTCACACATGTGATTACATATTTGCACATTTAAAATCTTCTACAGCTTATAAAAACACCTGATATAAGTTTTATTCCACACATATAATTCCCATTGAACCCCTTCAGATTCTAAGACTGAAACAGAAGATCTGAGAGATCTTTTGAAACCAAGTCAGTTGGAGGATGAAATGTGTGAATGCACATATAACCATTTGAAGAACTGTAATTCTTCATCATTACACAGACATAGGCAAGTGTCTTGCTTGAAAGGGAGTTTTGTTGCCATAAGGTAAATGAAGAGAGGGATGCTTTCAAGAGACTGTTACCCTTGAGATCAAAGATGCAACCTATAATACTGGATAATAAAGGAGAATAAGTCCATATATCCATGTACCATAAAGAGAACACCCTAGAAGAATATTTCTCATGTTGACATTGTGTTAAGAAACAATTTTGGATAGTTGGTTATGATTACCATTTGGAAAATAATGAGGCAAAAGTTCAGAGTATTTTAAACAAGGACCATTAAAAGGTGTGAGAACATTTCCATATTATTCAGTATAGGTATGACAGACCTCTGATGAATAAAATTATGCTTCCAAAGGAGATTAGAGTTTTGTAAAAAGCAGACAGTGTTATGTCTAATTTAACCAAAAAGCAGAAGTTGATTTTGGAAGGAATGAAATAAATAGATTAAGGACTGATTGTTCAATATAACTATATAATATTAAATAAGATAAACTGGTAGCTATATGATTAGTGGGTTCTGACACTAACATTGAGAATGAAAAAGCAGCTCCATGTCAGAAGAAGAAGGGTAGCTGGAAGATAGAAAAATGGTGGGTTGCAGGCGATACGCCCCGGTACGGGCATACCAGAGTCTCCCCGGAGCACCGGGTACCGTTCCGGCATGGCGCTCTGGAGGGCCCACCCGAACTCCTTACCTGTCCTTTAAAGCCTTCAGCGCTTCCGCACACGCCCTGTGTGACGCTCCACTGAGCAGCTGGAGTGTCGCAGAGGCTTGCGGAGGCATCACTGGCAGGTATGATGCATACACGTGCTGCGTACATGAGCATGCGTGTACGCTACACACATTCATGTGAGTGACACCAGGCCCATCCAACCACTGGGATAGAACTATGCTAAGCATTAAAATCTGGGAGTTTAAAAAAAACCCTTATTACTAATTTTAAAAAAAATAGCAACCAAGTATATATTTTACTGATGGAAAAGCCAAATTATAGCAGTAGACTTATATACCGCTTCATAGGCCTTTCAGGCCTCTCTAAGCGGTTTACAGAGAGTCAGCATATTGCCCCCAACAATCTGGGTCCTCATTTTACCCACCTCGGAAGGATGGAAGGCTGAGTCAACCCTGAGCCGGTGAGATTTGAACCGCTGACCTGCTGATCTAGCAGTAGCCTGCAGTGCTGCATTTAACCACTGCGCCACCTTGGCTCTTGTTGTTCTACTTAGGGAAGAAAAGCCAAGATATCCCATGCTATTGTAAAAGGTTCATCTGCTGTCTAGGAATGATGTCTACAAAAATTCCCAGGAAACCCTGGTGGAAATGTTACAAGATGGCAGTAGAACTTGTTCAATCTCACCACAGTGGGATTGCAAAAGTAAATCCTCTAAACTGAAAAGAGGAGGAAATAAAATCTGGTAGAAGACTTGGCCTTGACAGTGAATTACAGGCCAGGGCAGTTTGGCAAATGGAGCTACTCTTAAAAGGTGACAAGAAACAATAGGGTGAACCAAGATTGTCAGAATCACTAAAGTGTGGCAAGAATTTATTTTGACTTGCTGATTTTTGCCAGGACTCTAGTCAGCATGAGAAATATCAGAAACATATAATATGGATCTGGCCTTGTCAGGTGGGTGGAAAATACTGAAAATGGAATTAGTGATGTGTCGCAGAATATCTGTAGCATCAGGTACAGAAAAGGGGCATATTTTGTGCTATCTTGATTGTTTTTGTACAGGACTGCTACAGAACTGTCTCATATAATCTACAAAGTGTGGCTCTAGAGGACAGAAGATCCTTGAAGGAAAAGGCAGAAGGCCTAATTAATGAAAACGTGAGGTAAATAGGGTATAAGACCCTTCTCCAAGACCCTTTGAGAAAACATTTCAGACAAGCCCTGAAGGTAAGCTAAGGTAGCAGGGTCATCAGTGCAGTCAATTAGAAGGGAACATTTAACTGTAAGCTGCTCAGAGTCATAAGGACCTGGGTAGCCCATTAATGGAATAAATATATCATTCCTGCAGTGCTGACAGGATCCTAAAGCCAAAGGCTGAATATCCACATCAATAAAAGACAGCCAATCTTCCTGTATCCATGAGAGTTGAGATCATGAGTAGCAATGAAACAAAGTAAATAAAATAAAATTATAATTTAAACAAGTCTGAGGGAACAAGCTCAAAGGTGAATGTATTACTGCTCTGGAGGTCAAGAATAAACAAATAGCATTCAGCAGGAACTATGCCCCGGACCACATGAGAAACGTTTTGCAGGGCTACCACCAAACAAATGTCTATAAATTTTAGAATGTTCAGATACCTGCCCAGGTATTAGCAAGTGTTTAGCTATTATCAGCAATATACATAAGGTAATATATTTTAATACATTTTCTGTATTTTTCAGTGTATAAGACGCACTCCCCCCCCACCAAAAAGTGGTTCAAAATGTCTGTGTGTCCTATAGAGCAAATGTTGCCAAAGCCCCGTCCACCCTCTGCCTCCCAGCAATTTGCCTCCTTGCAACAAAAAGCAAACAGCCTGGTCATCTTCAGCACAGCTGATTTAGCACAGCTGATTGGTGGTTGGATTTGCCTCCTGGAATGCTGCTGATCAGCTGTTCAGGCTGTGGGGATCACCATCCATTGCTGCTGCTCATTGCCACCTCTGCTTCCACATGCCCCATTTTTGGCCTCCATAAGTCCCATTTTCAGCCCATTCTAGGCAGCAGGGATAGGCGCCACCACCGCCTGGAATGGGCCAAAAATGGGGCACGGGGAGGCCAAAAATGGAGCACACAGAGGCGGCGATATTGATAGGTGGTATTGTGAGAAGCCAATCCAACTGCCAATCAGCTGCTCATGCTAAATTAGGCTGTGCTGAAGATGACCAGGCTGTTTGCTGTTTGCTGCAAGGAGCAAATTGCTGGGAGGCAGGGGCAGATTTTTTTTCTTGTTTTCCTCCCCAAATGCTAGGTGCATCTTACAGTCCTGAGTGTCTTATAGTCTGAAAAATATGATATATGCTTGGCCTTTCAAGCAATGCCTCTGAATTCACATCTCATATCTCAGTGATTGGAGGTCATGGGAATCTAGATAGGGGGAAACAGGCTCAAGCTCAACCCCAAGAAAACTGAGTGAATGATGATTTTAGGATCACTTGTAAATAATTTCTAATTCTGGAGGGGGATATACTGCCATAGACAGATACAAACTGCAATATGGGGGTTTCCTTAAAAAATGGCTCCTGATTGAAGAATAGGCAATAGCTGTAATCGTGAAAACCTTTGCATAAATTTATCTTGTATGCCAGTTGTGCCCATTCGAGGGCCACAAGGTCTTACTCAAGTCAGTGTGTCCATAGAGTAACAAAGATGATTATGGGACTGGAGATTGAAACATATAAAAAATATTAATGAAAAGAAGGACTAGGGGAGATATGATAGCAGTGTTCCAATTACTCAGGGGTTGCCACAAAGTAGAGGGAGTCAAGCTATTCTCCAAAGCACCTGAGGGCAGGACAAGAAGCAATGGGTGGAAACTAATAAAGGAGTGAAGCAACCTAGAACTAAGAAATTTCCTGACAGTTAGAACAATTAATCAGTGGAAAGTCTCCAGAAGTTGTGAATGCTCCAACACTGGAAGGTTTTCGACAGAGACTGGACAACCATTTGTCTGAAATTAGGGTTTCCTGCCTGAACAGAGGGTTGGATTAAAAGACCTGCAAGGTCTCTTCCAACTCTGTTATTCTATTCTATTCTAACAAACATGTAACAAAAATCAATTGTAATAATAGAGCTAACATTCAAGCATGTCTTCAGGATTGCTACTATATAGAAATAATCTATAGGAAAATAGAAGTAGAATTAGTTCTACATCAGTTGCTTAGAATAGCAAAATAGCATCAAAAGTCCCTTCTAACTCTCTATTCCAGGGGTGTCAAATTCAAGGCCCGGGGCTCCATTTTCACTGGCAGAGGGTTGCAGGAGGCCCTGGCAGTTGAAAACGGAGCCCGGGAGCCTGTTTTAGCTGGTAGAACACTCGGGCCACCACAGGTGCTGACAGGAGTGATGTCGAGCTGGTCACACCCACACAACCCTGATGCAGCCCTCAATGAAATTGAGTTTGACACCTCTATTCCATTCCATTCCACTCCACTCTATATAATACTCAATGACCTGCTGGTTATCATATATTCCCAGCATGTGTTTGAAAATGTTGATTGTGACCTACAACGCCTTTCTCCCATTACCTCTGCCTGTCTGATAAGATTTGATAAGGTTGGCATGCTCCAGGTCCCATCATGTAAGAGTCCCATCTTGCCTTGTTTACTGCTGTACTTGCTGCAAGGTACTGCTTCACCCAAAGCATCCAGATGGCCACAATCCTATCTCCCTTATGGAAAGCCACGAATCCCTGGCTTTTCTTCCAGGAACTAGGTAGGGAGTTTTTGTGATTAAATAACAGAATTAGAAGGGACTTTGGAGGAAACCCTAATTCTAATCAGAAGAGGGCAGGCAAACACAGGTGAGAGAACAGAGACCATGGCTCCCTGGTAACTCCAAAGGGTGTCATACATTATTTGACTCAAAGGATAACCTGAGATCACCTAGTAATAAAACAGCGTTATCACTTAAGGCCAAAAGATATTACTGAGTTTTGGAGTTGTTGTTACCTTAACAGCTTTGTTGAATTTTAAACAAAAATCTCGAAAGATCTGAAAGCACTCTTCCAGTTTCATAGTTTCTTTGTCTTCACACAAAAAGTCTATAAGGGCGTGTGCTTCTTTCATCAGCTCTCGTTTCCAATGGTCGAGTTCTTTTAATTCTTTAACAGCAAACTTTAAATAAAAGCAAAATACATTAATGGTTATTTTTTACACGCTATGCATGCAGTTGCTAATCTCAGAACCAGTGAAGTCCAGAGTGTCATCTGTAGCAAAAGACTATAGACTACAGCACTGGCACAGCAGTTGCTGTGCTCACCTTGGTCTACTTATAACTTTTTATCCTTCCGGTCAAACAGGTTTTGCAGGTTGTTGTTTTTTTAAAAAAAAAAGTATGGCACAAACCTGCGATACAAGTTTATACAAAACAGTAGTAGAACGAGTGGGCATTTCATGGACAATAATATCATTATGCCACCAGCATTCAACATTCAGAAATTAATCAAACATATTATAACTCTCTTCACAAAACACAGATTCCCAAAGAGCTGCCTTCCCCTTAGTTCAGTGAAATGATAAAGAGAGGAGAAAATCCCTAACCACTGAGCAATAAACCCGTGAAATAAGCAATAAATATATTGTATCTTGCCATATAAATAATTTTTTTTTATTAAAAGCACTAGTCTTCTGTTACAGAATATTTCTCTATGAAAGGAATGGACATTATTTTCCAGGCAAATATTTCATTTTATCTACATTGATGCAGAAGATATCCAACCATGAAATCTCATCTGAAATTATCCCTGAAGAGTATAAATAGAGAACACACTCCTATATGTATCAAGAGCTTCAGCATCAGTTCTTATGATTAATATAGCCCTTTGCAACACTGGGTTTCAAACTCAGATCCAATTTATCAGAAAACCAGTAATAGATATTTGTTTAAGGTAAGGTAAAGGTTCCCTTCACACATGTGCTAGTCGTTCCTGACTCTAGGGGGCGGTGCTCATCTTCGTTTCAAAGCCGAAGAGCCAAAGACATCTCCGTGGTTATGTGGTCGGCATGACTAAACACCGAAGGTGCACGGAGCACTGTTACCTTCCCACCAAAGGTGGTCCCTACTTTTCTACTTGCATTTTTTACATGCTTTCGAACTGCTAGGTTGGCAGAAGCTGGGACAAGTAATGGGGGTTCACTCCATTACTCAGCACTAGGGATTCAAACCGCCAAACTGCTGACCTTTCTCATCAACAAGCTCAGGATCTTAGCCACTGATTAAGATGCTGCAATCATGCATTTCAAGAAAATTAAACTGGAACTTTTCCAATTTCTTTTATTATTATTTTCTTTTTAAAAAACTTTTAACAGAAATGAAGAACTTCCATTCCATTCAGAATTTCAATTCATTCCCTAAAAGAGCATTTTAAAAAAATGTGCTGTCAGTGCCAGAGGTATATTAAGCTTTATTTTCCTGATGACTTTGCTTACAAAATGAAAGGGAAAGCCTGAAGGTTAAAAGGCATGGAGATATATAAATACTGTTCTAAGAAAGGTAGATTATCTTAAAGTCATCAGTTATCCAAAAATGAAAAAAAGCTATTTCGCTCAGCAAAGCAGTTATGAAGATAAAGAAGGAGTATGAAAAATTGGCTCCACCTTTCTTATAAGGTAGGTTGTTTCTGAGTCACAATGAGAGAAGATTTTTAAATCAGGTTATTCATTTGGCATTTTTAGTAAAGATTATATTAGATGCATTTTTAAAATAAAGGGAGATCCAAACCTGGAATTAGTCTAATTAAAATTAATATGAAAATTATATGTCTGTTGCCTCAAATTTTAGGCTTCACTATTAGCATTTTAAAAGGTGGTATTATCACCTTTAATACTGCAGTCTAGGCCGCTTTTTAACATCATGTATTTTTCTTCTAGGTCAAGGCTATTTATTTTTGTATGCAAAAACTCAACTTTTCAGTACTAAACAATAAATAGTGTATTCTGAAAGTCCTTGAATACACTTGCAAATTTTAAGAAAGATACAAAGTCGGCTGGAAAAGAATAATGTAACCCATAAATTTGCTTCGAATGTTATCTAGAATCAACATTTTCTATTGTTCAAGTCTCACATGTAATCAATCTCTTTTATTGTTTGATTGCTTGCTTTCTGACCTATTACATATACTGAATATACAGTATGCTTGGTCTCTTTCTCTACTTTATAAAGAGACTTTGCCTGTATTACTTAGTGATTCACACTTCTGTGTGGGGAAAAGTCTCTTCAATTCAGGGATCAAGTTCTTATCAGCCATATGTCAAATTCAGGATGCCAACAAAAGATTAACAAGGACATTAGGAAAACTTAAACATTTCTCAATACTGAATAGGCGATACAAAATCATTTGTAGTAATAACTATTACCAATGAAGTACAGGAGTATGTAATGACAGTTGGCACCTGTCATCAATGTAAATTATGATACCTAATACGGTATTCAAAGGCTAAACAATAAATAGTCAATTTAGATAGGTTTGACACATGTATCTTTTCTGTGCTTCATATAACTGCATTTGTTGCTTATAATGTTCAGATATAGATGGTAACGCCTACTTAAAGCTTTTGTCTTAAAATCTCATGTGTTGTGGGAGCTTCATCACTTGAGACTTTCAAGAAGAGATTGGACTGCCATTTGTCAGAAATGGTGTAGGGTCTTCCTGCTTGAGTGGAGGGTTGGACTAGATGACCTATAAGGTCTCCTCCAACTCTATTAATCTATTAAATCTGGTGATATTACAGTTTAGTGCTATTATAGTTGGGGACCCAATTTTGTGACCATTTTTACTGCAGTTAAGTGAATCCAGCTTTCCCAATTGACTGCTTTTTAGAAAGGGAAGCAGGGAAGGTTGCAAACCATTAATTTGATAAAACCAAACTTCATTCTAAATGATTTCCCATTTATCCACTCTATAATGATAGGTATTGCCAACTTTTTAAATTTTTACTTTCTCATAATTTAGAATACTTTCAGAATCTTTATTTAGTGTGCATATTTAGTGTGTTATGTGAAACTAACTTAATGTAATCACCACCCAAGACGTGAATATAGGCCTCTTATTGGACCTACACAATAATGGGTGTTTCAATTAACTAGAGGTATTCTTCTACATATGACCATTCATGACAACCTCAGAAAAAGTTAGTTATGACCTGTTTTCAGTTACAACTGTTGTATAACCCCCCCATAGTCACAATTTTAGTGTTTGGCAAATGGTTCACATTTATGATGATTGCAACATCTTGTGTGCATGTGGTCATGGTTTTGCAACCTTTCCTGAGTCCCTTTGCCAAGCAGCAAAGTCAATTGGGAAAGCTGGATTCACCTAACAACTACAGAAAAATGGTCATATAATTATGTCCCTAACTATAATATCACTAGATATCATAGGATCTTAATTAAGACAAAGGCTCTAAGTAGGTATTGCCTTATAAATCTGAGCATTGTAAGCAACAAATGCAATTATATGAAGGACAGAAAAGACACATAAGAGTCAAACCTATCCAATGTAAATGCTAATAGTTTTAGTAGCTATTACCCATAAAACAGCAAAACAAAGCATTTATAAAATGCTATTCATAAAAAGTTATAGACTAAAAGCAGTGCTTCATTCTCCTAGAAGTAAATTAATTCTTTATCTCAGAAAGCTTCATTCTATAAGACTAATCTGAGAAGCATGATGTCAATTGTAAAAATACTTGAGTTTATAAAATCCAGTAGGACATCAAACTGATTGAGTATATTAATGACTATTAGAAAACACATCTTATCTGAGACACATTAGGGTAGCATGACTCTAATTACTAATTTACAAAACCAATAAGATGGTAATTCCTGTTGTTCAACCATTCTGTCCTTTCTATACAAATAATGAATAAAATACTAAACAGACTTTTAAAACATTTAAAATAGTCTATAATGGAAAAACTTCTAACAAATAAAACCTGGGATTGTGAGAAAGAATGCTTTGATCATCAGTATAAAGGCAAACAGATAGGTTCAATTGCCTTAAGCATTATACTACTTGGCTTTCATCAAATCGAAACAGTGGTGCAATTAAATGTTTCTATTGAGTTTCAGACTACATCAGCTCAAAGCTACTGAAAAAAGCACAAATGTCATCTTCCATACTGAAGTGGTAATATTTGTTAAGAAAAGAAGCCTTTTAAAAGCATTATTTTTTCCGCAAGCAGAGGAAAGTGGGTGGGCAGGAAATACCATTGATCAATCAGTTAGCACTGCTTAAATAATAGGCAATTGACACAACCATTTCACACAAATTAAGAAAGCATACCCTTGCAGGACAACAATGAACAATTAAGTTGCTTTGATTGTGAAAAGCAACCTCTTAAAATGCCTACAGAATTTTAGCAAGATTATCACTGAAAAGGGTTTTTAAGAGAAACAAGGGGTTTATTATCTGTTAAGCACACCAGCTGAATTTTAATTATGCCGCTCAATGTATATGTGTCTAAAGAACAGACATATGAAGCATCTGCAACAAACCTGAAGAAATCCTTCCATCTGCCGAAAGAGTTCTGTGTCCCGGCGAATACTATCCTTTAGAGATTTGGTCTTTGATGACAGGGAGTGAAGTTCAGTTTCAATATTTTCTAGGGATATCCTGCAGAAAAAACAGTAATTTCAATCTACTTTGGAAAAGAGCATTTCCCCATTGAAATGTGAACAACTTAAAACATACTATTTCCTAATAGCACACATTAGTGAACAGACAGAATCTAATTAAGCAAATCATCAGTCAACATTAAGTTGCCCCATGACATTCACAACACAAGTCAATGTATTTGCATTAATGCAGTATGAGTGTTCTGATTCTTAAGTGGAAGGATACAGTGATGGCAAGCTGTTAAATAATATGATTGTTACGCTAAACCTAACTTCAATCAGTCCATCCAATTGGTTAATAAGTATAACCCAGTAAACTTTAGTAAGTTAACTGCCACAAAAAGCCCCCTTAAAAAATAGCTTCATTCAACCTGTTAAACAGGAAAGCTGCGTATTTCATTCTTTTTGCTGTGAAAATAATAGTAAATATAGTAAATATTTCCTTAGATCTCAAATTTTCATGCCCAAACCCAGCATACCAATTTAAATGAAGAAAATAAGCCAATGTTTACAGTTTTCTTGCTTACCTTGCTGCCTCATGAACATGGTGCAATTTTTCTGAAAAGGTTAGAAGAACTTTATCTTTCTTTTGGGCTTCCTGAAACAGACAAAAACCCCAGTAACATTTCATTCCATTCAACAGCAATCAATGTGGATGTTTTGCCACAGCAGTTAAGACGTTTCCTGCTTTAAACCTGTGGACTGTGGTTTCCAAAACCTAATTTAAGAAAACTGATAAGGTTGGCTCTTAATTGTGGACATTTTTAGAAAGAATGAGTATATTCTACCACTGAATGCAATCATTTTGCAGTAGGGAAGACCATTAGATAAAGGCCGCATACTAATGCCTTTTCTGAAATGAAAACAGTTACCGGTAATCCTGTATTTGGATTTTCGAACACAATTGAGCCCAAGATTTCTGTTGCTAAGATAGTTGTTAAGTGAATTTTACCTCATTTTAAGACCTGTCTTGCAACAGTTGTTAAGTGAATCACTGCAGTTGTTACAATTGTTAAAGTGAACCTGGCTTCACCATTGATTTTGCTTATCAGAAGGTTGCAAAAGATGATCACATGACCCCCTCCCAGACACTACAACCGTCATAAATATGAGTAAGTCGCCAAGCGTCTGAATTTTGATCACGTGACTATGATATTGCTGCAATGATCATAAGAATGAAAAACATAATAAGTTGCCATTGTAATTTTAAATGGTCACTAAATGAACTATCGTAAATTGAGGACTGTCTTTATAACATTTCCTGCTTAATCTCTTTTTTTGTCCTCCTCCTGGGCATTTCAAATTAGCTGTTAAACCAGTGTGCAGGGAAATATTAACAAAATCACTAAAACGAATGCTAAATTTTAGATTCTCAGGAGCATATAGCAAACTGAGCAAGGATTAGGAAAAACAATTTGCTCCTCAACTCTGCACCCCCTATCCGTCCCATAATATCCTATCCATTACCTATTCCTTCTGCTTAGATGTCTATAGTCTGTTATCTCAGAAAAGGCAATTTACATACCAAAGCAACAAAATGAAGCAGATTCATCCCAGGCCTGTTTGCTTTTGTATCTGCCAACTTGAGTAATGAGGATAGCTTGAAGCCAACTGCATTGCCAGCGAAGCCTCCCTATGTAGAAGAGCGGAAGGGGAGGCAGAAGAGATATGGGAGGTCAATCCACAATGCTTGAAATTCTTTGCCCTACTTGCCATCTGCAAAGAGGCTAATCCACTTACTGCATTCATAATATTCCCAGCCTGAAGCACCAAGTGTAATATGGCATGCAACTCTTCACAGCACATCAGCTCTAGAAAAAGACACAAGAAATATTATCCAAGTGGCATTTGTTTAGTATGTGTGTGTGTGTGTGTATGTACATATATACATACACAAACACATATACATACATACATACATACATACATACATACATACATACATATTGCACATCGAATTTATCTTATTTTTCTTAGAGGAAGCTATAGTAAAAGTTTGGAGCTTAATTTAGGGCGGATAAAAATCTAATTCTTGGGCAAAAATAAATGTAATAAGCGTTTTTTTTTTAAGCTGGAGCTAAGGAAAACCTTATCAGCTGCCTTCTTTGGTTGATCCTTGGCTAATAGTTTTTCTTTAAAGTTTCTTCTGAACTCTGAGATTGTATTCTATAAGATGGACTTCTGCACAGCAGACAAGAATCTTCTTTGCTACAGCTTATGCCATTTAATAGGTTCCTCTAAATATGAGACTTTGGGGTGGGGATATTGGAAGGTTCTATGGAAATGAAATGGGTAACTCATCTTCATTTTGATATTTTATTTGATAATGTGACCACAGTATTCTTTTAAACCACTTGTGGTGGTTGGGAGTGGGAAGCACTATGCTCCAGTGGTTCCTCTCCTTGGTTGATGGTGGAAAGATGGGAGACACACATTCATGGACCCTCATGTCAGAATGACTCATGACTCAATGTTCTCCTCTTTCCTTTTCAACATTTACATGAAACTACTGGGTGAAGTCTTCCACCAGTCCAGGGTGTGGTATCATTAGTATATATGGTAACAATACCAAGTTCTACATCTCAACTCCCGGATAGCAGAGGTGAAGCATTTAATACCTTGACCCAGTGCCGGAAGCTGTTAAGGTCTGTATGGGGTGGAACAGATTTCAGTTCCGTCCTAACAGGGCTGAGTAGCTGTGGTTGTTTGGAAACCCCTCCTCCCACCAGGTCAAGGACATTAACATCTTTGGGTCTTGGATAGTGCTGTATTTCCCCACTCAATAGTGGTGTGCAACTCAGGGGTCCTGGCTGAACAGCTACTGCTCAAAGAACACGTGGCAGCTGTGGTTAGGAGGCCCTTTGCACAGTTGAGGCCCTTTCCTCAAACAGGAGAACCATCAAAAAATCATTCATGCCATGGTCATTTTCCATTCCTGGATTATTGCAGTGTACTCTATATGAGACTTCCCTTAAAGATCACACAAAAGCACCAAAATGCAAGCAGTGCCCTTCAATGTGTCCATGTGTTGTCACTGTTATGTGGTTAGCTTCTAAAAGCAATTCAAGGTGCTGATTGTTACCTATAAAGCCTTGTATGCATAGGGCCTAGATACCTGACAGACTGCCTATCTCCAATTGTTTTTATCTGCCCAGTACATTCCCATCAGAGTGGGTGGACTCTAGGTCCCCTGTATTAAGTACTTGTATCTTGTAGATCCTAGGAAGCATACCTTTTCTCTTGCAGCCTCTAGTCTCTGGAACATCCCTCTTCCAGAAATTAAGATGGCACCTAATAGGGATATGGGGTTCCAGAAAGCCTTACAAACCTGGCTTTGGTTCCAGAGCTCAGGTGATGCTTTTGTTAGGAAGGATTTTTTAATCTGGACTGGCTGTTAATTTAATGTTCTTGCTGTTTTTATTTTATTTTAATTATATTTAGTTCAGTAAATCCCTAGAGTCCACTGGAGATGGGTGCTAATACATTTTAAAAAATAATAAATTTAAGTAATTATAATTTTGCATCTTTTTCTTTGGAACCAGCTATATGTTTCCACAAATGGGGCAAGACGGTTCCTCAAATGCCCTGGTCTCATGCGAAGAAGGGCTTTAAAGGTGATAACAACACCTTGAAGTGAGCTAAACTAAAAATCCTAAACTGCCACAATTTGATAATCCTCATCAAAGAAGGAAGTTTCAGCTAAGTGTAGCAAGTTGCACCAGTTCATTTCCATGAACACAGCCACTGTTTTATGTTTGTGAAGTGCTTTTCATTCGTGGCATGGATTAAAAGATTTTGGCAGAACTTGAAATGTAACCACCTACATTGCAAATCAAAGTCACTGGAAAATTAAAAACGGAAGTGAAATATGGGCCATGTGTTGGAAACTGAAAGAAAATCTAATAACTAGAAAGTATCAGCGTATCTTACCAGACAGGGCCATTACATTTTACAAATCAGTCTTCAAGTTACAATAATATTGTGTTGTTCTGGTCATGAATAGGAAAAAATGTAAGACTTTCCCACTTCAAAAAATTCAGGCTATTTGTGCTGTATTCCTTCATAGTAATCCTATAAATTAGGCTAAAATGAATAATGGAAAAATGGAAACACCAGTTTTGGATAATATATTCTAGTCCTTAAGCTTTGTAAACAAATATGCCATAATTAGAAATTCCAGACTGAATCAGTCTCAATTTGTGCAAATTCTCCTTTTAAGTAAATGTGTGGAAAACAACATCTAAAATATTATTTTCCTGGATTAAATATTTATTCCCCTATAATAATGTTCATCAATCTTCAATTTATGAAGGGATATGCAGAAGGAAAAATGAATTATGGCATACCATAGTCCTTTTAGTTCAGATGTCAAGAGGGCCAACTGCTAATGGGAAAGTTCTACTCTGAGTAAAATTACGTATTTTATAGTCAGAGGACCAACATTGTGGAAATTGCCAGAGGCTGATTGAGGAACCCCTATGCATTTAGATGTTTCTGCATGGCTAATGGACAGACAGAATCATTCCTCAGGCCAATAAAAGTCCAAGTAGCACAACAGATTTAAGCCAGGGTAAGTAATTTTGCCAATCAGCAGCAGAGATAAGAGAAATGCAATATGATTAGATCTTAAGAATCAATGGGTGGTTTTATATATTTTTCTAATTCATACTGTGATTTATATGATGCAAGATTTGGCAATCGCTGTGATTTGCAAACTATAGTTTAGCTGTTTGGGAATCCAGCTTCTTTTAAGTTATTCACTATCAGCACTAGGAAGCCATGTCATAAAGTTATTCAATAAACCATGACTAAACATACTGCAGGTTTAGTATTAGTCTAAAATCAGTGACTACCTATCTGCACAATGCAACGATTTTCATTCAATAAATTAAGCACCATTACTCAGTCATAATAGCATTACAACAATGAATAATGCATAAAGGAAAAAAAGAGTGCACATTTGTGCTGTTCCCGGGATTTAATAAGATTATTAGAAAACTAAATGTTATGCAGAGTTTTGGAAAAGAAAATTATGTGATGTTAAGAAAAGCAAAATCAGAATACAGGAAAATAGAAAAAGGGGGAAATGATTCTATCAACTTCATAATACATCAAAAATTGTTATACACAAACATACACACTTGATAACATATGTACACGGCGACACACACCCTTATGGAATGTGTCAGAGCTAGCTTCCTTCTTTAAATAGCTAATAGGTACCTGAAATTCCAGATCTCATCTCTCTAGTTAGTTGATTAACCTGCTAAGAAAAACAAGATCCTAATGCATGCTGCAGCATGTTTAATTACCCTTTGTAGCCATTTTTATAATTGTCATGTTTTTCTGCAGTGAAGTACATGATGGAGAAAATTCTTTTTTTAACACCATTGCTTCAATGCGCAGGGAATAGCTGAAAATAAGCAAAATAGATTTTAGAATTGCGATGCAAGAAATAGTGAATTTAGGGTGAATAACAAGAATTGAACATCTCCTTACTTTGGCACCTGGATTAGCATATACATAAATGAATCTGCTTGACACAGTTTTGATAGATCGCCACTGAAATCCTTTAATTTCTTTACCTGGGGGGAGGGCGGAATAAAGAAAATAAATAGATCAGAATCGAAGCAAAACGTTAAAAACAGTGAATTTAAGAGTCACCACAGTAAAAAAAAATGAAGTTAATATGAAAATAGTATATGCCATGACCACACTATTTAATATTTGGATTGGAAAATAGGTTATGAGATACTATTATCTAAACTTCTCGACTATTATTAAGGGGTAAAGAAATGATACCAAGGACTACACTTTTTGTCAAGAAGTGTCCAGGGCAGAAAAAAGAGGTGATGTGTCCGATTGTTGCTTCCCACATCTTGCTGTAACATCTAATTCCAGCTCAGGATGCTTTGTTTAATATTGTTGCAAATGATGATAGCATTCACCAATATTATCTGTGCTGAGTAAAATAACTTTCCCACTCTTAAGTCTCCAAATCTATGAAAATATGGTGTGAAAGTTCAAAACAAGCAACTGTCCTTCTAGGAAAAACACATTCTCCTTTTTCACAATAAATAAATTAATTTGACTTCTTATAATCACTGAAAAAAATTCTGTTTAGTAAACATCAGCTATAGAGAAGTCTTCCAAATCTTTGCCCAAATGCAGAATAATGTACATACACCTGGAGGTTAGCAGCATTCAACGCTATAAAATAGCATGACAGCTTGCCAACTCATTAGCACATAAATAATTAAAAAACAAGTTGTGTCTCATTTCTCTCTCTACGTTTCTCCTTTAGGAGGGCAATTCTTGGCCTCTATTCAAATGAGATGTTTCTTTCATTAAGGATTTCTTTCCCTTGACATAGTTTAGAGTCTAAGGGTGGATTTATCATGAAGAGAAAACTATTTTTAAACTAAATAAAATTCCACAATTTGCAGGTGGCTTTGCCAATAGGTATTACTAGCCGTTTAGAGGAAGAGCTGTCATATACCATGGTATTTGCCTGAAACCTATTACAAATAATGGAATTTGTAATTCAAACATTTAAAGAGCATCAGATTGAAGAATACTATCTGGCTTAAAAGATATTTCTAAATTTACAGCACGTTTAAAAAATTCTGTAGCAATTAACAATTACTATACTGCAGAGACAATAACAAAATCACTCCCACATACTATGTAAATGAATGCAAACATATTATGTGTAAGTATTTATGAGACTCATCTGAATACACAGATTCTTTACATATATGGCACTGTAAAAACAATGCACTTGCTAAAAACAAGGTTATCATTTTTGTGAAGTAAAATTACGATCGCAACTGACAACAGTGATGTGAGAAAGTTTGCGAACCTTTCTATCATCTCTGTCACTGGTTATAATTAGAGGTATTTTGATCCATTCCTCTCTACAGAACTGCTTTAACTCATTAAGTTAAAGTAAGATTGTCTTACATGAATCTCTCTCTTTGGGTCATGCCACAATGTATGTCAGGGGTGTTAAGCTCAAGTTTAGTTTAGTTTAGTTTTATTAAACTTGTATGCCGCCCTATTCCCCAAGGGGACTCAAGGCGGCTAACAAACTAAATAGGGAAAAGGGGAAGTACAAAAAACAAGAAGACAAGACAAATACAAAAACAAATTAAAAACTCGTCAACAGCCGCAACAATTCGAGTGGGGCTGGGAACTCATCAGCCTCAGGCCTGCCAGAACAGCCAGGTTTTAACAGCTTTGCGGAAAGCCTGAAGGGTGGCGAGGGTCCAGATCTCCACAGGGAGATTGTTCCAGAGGACCGGAGCAGTCACAGAGAAGGCCCTCCCCTGGGGGGTTGACAGTCGACACTGGCTAGTTGATGGAATCCGGAGGAGGCCTAATCTGTGGGATCTAATAGGTCTATGGGAGGTAATTGGCAGGAGGTGGCCTCTCAAGTACCCAGGTCCGATACCATGTAGGGTTTTAAAAGTAACGACTAGCACCTTGAAGCGCGTCCGGAGTCCAATAGGCAGCCAGTGCAGCTCGCGGAGGATAGGTGTAACGTGGGTATACCGAGGTGCACCCACAATCGCTCCCAAGGCCTGGGAGCCGAATCTGGCCCACAGGATACTTAGATCTGGCCCACTGGGCCACCCTGGCAGCAGTGAAGGACCGGCCCACAGTGCTTCTGCCAGCGAAAACAGGCTCCCGAGCTTTATTTTCGGCTACCATGGCTTCCTGCAACGCTCTGTCAGTGAAAACGCATGCTGCCTTCCTGAGCTATTTTCACTGGCAGAGGGTTGCAGGAGGCCATGGCAGCCGTAAACGGAGCTCGGGAGTCTGTTTTCATTGGCAGAGCGCTTAGGCCAACACAGGCAGCCCCAACAGGAGTGATGTTGAGCTGGCTACACAAACCCCAGCCCCCCTCCCCAGAGGTCAAACACAACCTTGATGCAGCCCTCAATGAAATCTAGTTTAACACCCCTGATGCATGTATTTTATTTGGGTCAAGATCAGAGATTTGATTCAGCCATTTCAAAAGGAAACATTTATTCTGTTTCATCCACTGTGTAATAAGATTTACTTGGGTGTTCAGGACTGCTGTCATATTACATGACCTACATTCATTTAAGCTTCAGCTAACTGATCTAGATGCTCCCTTGTAGAATTTGCTATTACCTCAAAGACTGTGAGCCATTTAAGTTCCAAACAATCCAAAACACTCCCACTCCAATGCTTCATAGCTGAGGTGAGTTCTTTAGTTGGAAACCAGCATTTATTTATTTTTCCAAATATAATATTTTTTCATTAGTGTCAAAACATTTCACTTTCATTTCACCTGGAACAGAGTGTTGTTCCAAAGGCCAGCTGGTCTCTAGTAAGTTTAAAATGTGTAACAACATGCTTTCTGGACAATAGTAGTAAGTGTCTACATGACAGTGAGTGTCATGCTCCATTGCAATGTTTTCCTTGTGGCCATTAATATTATATAATATAGAAGTATCGTACAGAGCTTATGACCTTAGGATTATTTAGAGTATTGAACTTGTGGCGATTTTGTTGGGAAAGATGTTGTATTTTGTCCATATATGTATTATTTTCCTGACAGTGGATTGATGGAAGTCTTGGATCAGTGGTGCAATTCAGTCAGTTCTATGCAGTTTCGGCGAACTGGTAGTGGGGGCAGCAGGAGGCTTCACCCACCTGGACATCATCACGTCCCATTTTTTTATGCTCCGTGAATGCGTGGAAGGTCCTGCGCATGTGCGGAGGTGGCGCATGCGAGCGAAGCCAGCATACACGCACACATTTGCTAACTGGTAGTGAAGGTAAGTAGATTTCACCCCTGCCTTGATTGATCTGTGGCACTTGATTGATATCTCATTGATCAGAACAGTTGACTGAACTTACTGCCTTAAGAGAGCTAATTATCCTAGGGTTTCACATACATCTTTCAACAAAGCCTGAATCTGTCAATAAAGACATGACACATTATGTACAATGTTTCAATATTATTTGTTTAATCCTCTCTTTATCTATTAATTGGGCTTAGATAAAGCTCTAATCAAATTGCAGGTCACGGTCCTGATACATTATGGATAATTCCAAAAGATTCACAAACTATTTTTACCACAGCATGTGCCTCCATAACAAGAACATTTCAAAAGGTGTAAAATGCAGGTATGAAACAAAATATTATCATTTTTCATTCTATAGTTCCTTACACACAAACCAGTTTCCCCATATACAGTTTGTGCATGTAATGAAGATTTCTAAAGCTGTGAAATTTTGGTGTGTTACAAGAAAAGGGAGAACTATTTCAAGATGACCCTCCTACAGTCAAGCAAAAGCTTCAAGGGCATTAGTTACCTTTTGTTATTTGTTTAATTGCCTGTGTTTTGTTTCATGGATTTTGTTACTAAAGCGTGGTAGACAGGGCTGTCTCTTTTATTATTTTCAGCAGCTGTTATGCCTTAGTTTTGTGCACAGCTCAGAGTCCACTGGAAATGAGTGGCCAATAAATTTAAAATAAATACCCATGCTTAATTGCCAGTACAAAAAATTATTTATTCAAAAGTATGCATTTAATACTTTTAAATATTATTTTCAAAGCTGCAGCAACATTGTAGCAGCACTTCTTTTCCTGCAAGTGTTTGAAGTCAAATCCATATTTGCTTTATAAAACTTCAGCAAAACACTGCAGCTTTTCAAATGTATTGCCTATATCACAAAACAAATTTGAGCTTCATTTTTAGCTAGTGATACTTATGTAGCATCTACTGTCATATAAAAATCCATATATTATTGAAACAGCATTGAAACTATCCACAGTTACAATTGTATTATACATGTAATATGTAAGTAAAGTCCAGAATATAGTAGGTTCATCATTAAAGATGAACATACATGCAAGGTAGAATTTAATGATTTTCAATCAGGCCTGTTTCTCTTTACTCAGAAATGTGTAATCCTACCCTTTTCTAACTTTTACTTTGTATCTTGTTTAGCATAGGAAGTATGACTGAAACATTAGATAGTTCAGCCAGGAAGGTAGATAGTAGTCTAAAGGGAGGGGAAATTGTGAAAACAGCCCACAGGCCCTTATTTAAATAATACGTTATTATGTCACATTCAAAGAATTTCTATGTTCTGCCATTCAGTACAATATAATCTAACTTCTTTGTTTCACTAATACCCAGTATTACACGACTGAAGAATAACTGTGGGAGTTCAAGAAGTTCAACTGATGTGGTTGAATTCACATATCAGGCAAATCAAGATTTGTTTTCACTATGATTTGTGGGATAAATCCAATGACCAGATTCAAACATCATAATAACCATAAGTAAGAGGTATATTTATTGCAAATATGATTTAGTATAATGCTTGAAATGAGAAATATGATTTTTTGAGATTTCCTGGCTAATTCTAGTCAAACTTCTAATCATCTAATAATGCAAGACAGCTATAAAAAAAAAAGAGTGGGGTGAAACCAGAAATTGGTCAGACAACCCAGAACTGCGTTCCTCATCTCCAAACCCAATTCTAGCTTACTTAGCAACCTTGTTGAAACAGTGCATGTCACTTAGCATGGTGTGTGAACAAAGCCATTGTATTTGACTTCTAAACATTCCCAGCTTTCTTCTATGCCAATTTCAGTACTTCTTAAAACGACTGGGAGATGAAGAGCCATTGAGTGCCCAACTCTCAACTTCACAGATCACTAATGAAAGAGACTTTGTTACTTGAGCAGATGCTGTACAGAACAGCCACTTGAAATAAGAGAATCAAGCTTTCTACTTAAAACATAGGAAGTATTTCAAGGATTTAAGCTGTAAACTAGGCAATACAATGACTTACTCTAAATGAAAAAATCTGTATCAATGTAAACTAAGTAGTGTGCATAAACAACAGTTCACAAATGTAATCACCAGGGAAACTGCCTGGCCACTTTCTAGTAACCCTTCCTATCCTAACTCTTCCTTCTGTGCTTTAAAGGGCAGTCAAGACCTTGCCACCACCCTGAGCCTAAAATGGGAAGAGAGAAGTTTTTAAATATCTGACTTTATGCTATATTTTAAAAGACATTCCGGTCCCCCTTAGAGCACTTGGTCAAGATGAGACACTCTTTTTAGTAAAATAATTTACTGTGTCTTATGACTAAACTCTGGCAAAATTTGAAATTGGAGATTTAGATTTATGACAAAGTGTGAGCTGCCTTACACAAAACATACTTTCCCCAAAAGTGTGACGTCGAGTGGAAAACCATATAATTAAATGTTAACATAAGATATTTTTTTTGCTCCTCCTTTAGAGTTTGAGACATTTAAAATTGCCTTGTCCTATGTGGAGTCTTAACAGCAGCCTTAGCTTGATTATTAACATGCCAGTTTTTACTTTGCTCAATTTTTAACTTAAAAAAAAACATTTGTTTGTATCAAAGCAAAGTGTTGTTTAAGGGAGATTTCTAGGTGAATACTTGCATACTTCTAATGTGTCTGCAATGAAGTGTTCAAGTTCAAGCATGTTAATTTTAAGTTAAAAGAAAAACATTCATGACACTATGCATATTTACTTGCAGTCATGCTAAATTGAAGTTTTTTCTCATCCTTGTTCTTTGCACATTGGCTTTCTCTTTCTCCTTCACATACCTGTATTAGTCTCATTTGATGGTAAAAGAGTTTTAGCAATCCAATTTCTTAAGCTACCTTTTTTACCCAATCTAGCATCCTTCACATTTATGGCAGTTCAACTTCTAAAATACCATTCCCAAAGTCCAGAATGTTATATAATTTTGAGGTATTATATGTTATATATGCATCTACTTAAGTATTTTATACTTCTTTCAGATACATCTTTTGTTTTTGTTTTTACAACATTTTGGCTGATATTTCTTTTTGAGTGTTTCTTCCTATTATATCTCAAATTAAACATGGAAGTTTCAACTTTTCTTTCTTCATAAAAAATAAGGAGAAAAAGAGAGAGAGAGAGAGAGAGAGAGAGTTCTAATGAAACTACAATGGGGAAACTGAGAATCTTCACTGCCATGATACCAGGGGGAAACTTGTATCTCTTCATCCCTCGAAGCCTGCTTTCTTAGCAATATTTCCAGTTCTACCCCCTCCTCCTTCCTTGCCCCATATACAAGAAAAGCTATCATGCTGCTTTTTCAGATGTTTTTCTACATCTCAAAGATTCCATTCGTTTCTGTTTTGTAGCTACTGTTCATGGTCTTGAGGACTGTTGGTTGTCCCTTATTTATAACTCTGCTAACATCCTTTTTTGAAAGCTCATTTCTTGATAAATCTATGAAACTTTTAAAAATGTTTTTTCTTCTGTTCAGAATAGTCTTCCCATTTCTGTATCTGAAATTCCTATTCTTTAAATAGGCTTTCTTGGCCTAAAATAGTCCTCCTTCTTCTCAGATGGAGCTTTTGGACTGCATTTTATTTTGGCACCCAAACCAATCTCCTAAGCAAGATTGCTTAATGTGTACTTCAACACATACTGTACATAATGTCTTTTCAAAACTAAGTGTGAAACTAGCTATACAAGACAAACATATCATGTCTATAGTACTTTTTTTTTTTACTTCTTCGATATAATTTTAAGAGTTTAAGTTTTTCTTCTTTCTTCAGAAATAGAACTGTGGGTTCATTTTGCTATTTATTTCATGCCATTTAGGTGCTACCTAATTCCAAACCAACTGTAGGCAACTCATAGTATAACAAACAATAAAAACAAAAACACATTCAGTAAAGATTTTTTGAGAACAACTGGGTCTTTCAAGGTCTATATAAACTGGGTGGAAGCCACATAGATCTCAAGTAGAACCACAATCCAGAGGGCAGGTGCTGTGACAGTGAAGACAGGTTTTGTTGATCCTGACTCTTTAATTAGAGTTTGGTACACATCAACTCTACCAGCATGTACTGGGAGATGGGTGGTACCAAAAATAACCTAACCAAATGAGATGTCATGCTTTAAAGTGAACTAGCTGATAACCCGGAATATCCGGGTATGTATTTATCCCAGTCCTATATTAGAGGGAGCCCCCTTATGGAGTACTGCGAAGCCATTACCATGGCAACTCTACTGTGCTATACAGTAGAAGCCATTTTAAGGCACAACAGGCTGTATCTTAAGAGAACCTGAATCCAAAATGCACACTATCACATTCTATCACAGTCTATAGTGTCATTGTGACTTGATACTATAGATATAATTCAGTCCTTTTCATTTCAGCGGCCCAGGAGTTCTGGAGTTATGCTGGAATACATACACACGGACACACCGAGGAGTGTTAGGGGTGTCTTACCCCCATAGTATTTGTTTCCAGAGAGGAAGTCATCTGTGTATCAAGTTTGGTTGAATTTTGTTGAGGCATTCCAGAGTTATGCTGGAGCATACATAGATACACAAATACACACAGCCATTTTTATAGAGAGAGAGATTACTCCGGCAATCAGTGCAGCTTATAAAGCAGAAGTATCACAGAGGTACACTGAAACATGCCTATCCCTGCCTATGCTGTAGCATTCTGATCCAATTGATGTTTCCAAGTGGTTTTCAAAAGCAGACAATCCTATTCTTACCTCTTCAGCTTCTGGCAATAATTTAAGAAGCTCGCGTAGGGTCTCAGAGCTATAGAAATCTCTTCCAGTGTGAAGATCTTCAATTAGAGAGTCAAGTGATCTTAATGAGACAATTGAATAAAAATACATTTTAGTTTAGAAACATAGGATTTCTATGTTTTAAAACAACCTTCATCAACCTTACACAGAGGGCTTCAATTTTTCAGTTTTTAGAATTCTCAGCCAGTGCATCTAATGCTGGTTAGGAATTATGGGAAGAAACCCACTTTTTTTAAAAAGTGCTGTTCCAAAACAATGTTCAATAGCAAAAAATAGTTAAATGTACAGCTGCCTCTGAGCAAGTTCATCTGAAATAAACACAACTGTTCTTAAAAAGACATTAATATCACGATATTGTCCTTACTTTCATGACATTTTCATATTATTAAAAATGCAACCTTTAAGAAAAATAAGTTTTAATTTAAAAGCCAGTAGCTTACTTTAACTAAAATTACCTCTAATATTGTAGTATTATATATTGATTAAAATTTCAAAAGTATTGCTTAAAAGGAAAATGTAAGGCTAACTCAAGTATAAGATAAGGTTATTAACAGGTTGAATATGTTTTCAGGCTAAATTAAGTTTGTAATTACTCTATTGGTAGCTGAATATCTGTTTTTTGATGTTATGTTATCATCAGTGTAATAATTACAACAGCAGAAGAATAACTTACTTTTTAAACTGTTTGAGAAAAATCCCAATATTCATACTTCTTTTGGCATCCAAAATATTAATCTGCAAAAAGCAACAAAAGTTATCATTTCAGACAGAGCAAAGTAATCTCAATTGTTATTTTAAATCACTATAGAGAGAATAAAATTATTCTGCATAACAAAAGCAAGGATAATTCTAAATATCGTAAGAAAAGGTAAACATACTTCCAAATAATAATACAGATCTGCTGAGAAAGAAATATGGACAAAAATGTACCTGTCAACTCTCAGATTACTATAATGACAACAATTCTGAAATTTCAGTTGGTGAAAATAAGTTAGGCTGCTTACTCGTACAAGGATATACAATAATATTGTGCCAGTATTTCATTATCTGCCCTGACTGTATAATGAGGAAAATAGGTGGATGCTAGGAGTCATTTTAGTTGTTATATCATTATGATACCCTATCCCCCCCACCCCCTGGGGCTCACCTACTTCCTACATTGTTATTTTTAATTAAAAGTCCTTCTCCTGTCTAGAATTGCAATTCATCAATAGAAATATGTTGTAGGCTACATAGCAACTTCTACGGTAGAAGAAACGATTGGCTACAGTAAATGTCACATGTAACTGGGAGAGCGACCATTCTTTGATAAATATTCCCCCTTCTCCTTTTCACCTGCTTTCCCCTCCTCTCCACTTTCTGTCTTTGGGAAAGGCTTTAATGTTTGGAAAGGTGGAAAGAAATAAGAGGATAACCAGCAACAAAGTGGTCTAACTCTGTTAGGTTAGGAGAGGGACTAGGATAGGGACAGATATTAGCAATAGCAATTATATACTACTTCATAGTGCTTTACAACACTCTCCAAGATACAATTGCCCTCAACAATCTGGGTCTTCATTTTACTGACCTCAGAATGATAAAAGGCTCATTCACTCTACCTTGAACTGGTCAGGATCGAACTCCTGGCATGGGGCAGAATCAGCCAGCAATACTGTATTCTAACTGTCAGCGTTCCAAGTATCATGTAGAATTAAATCAGAGTCCAAGGCAAAACGATCCTTAAAGTTCCAATTTAATAAATCAGACATCTTGGCATTATGCTATGAAATCCCAATTCTGGAAATTACATCAGAATCCCACCCAGTTAAAAGTTCATGATCTTGTCCCCACACCCATAATCCATCACATGGTCCAATCTTCTTCTTCCATGCTAGCACCCATGCCCCGCTGCTTCTGGTCAGGTGCAAAGATGCGGAGACAAAAGATGGCCTTGAGCTTCTAGAAAGGAATTTTTTATTTTACAAACAATACATTCTACCCCTTGCTATTCCCCCCCCCCTTTAAATGAGAGTGTGGCAGGCCAAAGATTCTTAAAGGAACTGCTGCAGGCCTGACACTAACCTCTGCACCACCATGGCTCATGGAGAAAAACTATATTTGTAGTTGAAACAAACAAAATGTTAACAAGCTATATTTATGTTGCTACTTACCAAGCATCTCTAAACTATATTAAAGTAACCAAAATATATTTATAATCCCCAAGGGATGTCACAACTTTTGAGCACCCCTAATGTTTGAAAATTGAAAGTTGAAAAATTTGACAGGCCTTGAATAATCAATCAACCAGTCAATCTTTTGTTCTGTTTCCAACCCATTTCTTTCTTCTAGAAGAAGAAGAGAAAACTGAGATCCTTCAGCCCAGAAATCTGAATAATTCTGACTGAAACCTAGCTGTTATTATGGTAAAAGCTACAGGCAGTTCAAGAACCACAAACTACATAGGCTACCTAGCAGACGTAACTTACTATATAAAACCTTTTCCCCCTTGGGTTCTAAAAGCATGTGTGCCCACGCTGTAGCACTAGCTTCTGTTCCCAAATTTCTGGTTTGCGCGTTGGGTGGTTTTTTGCCCTCCAGGGACTTCAGGAGGCTTCCCTGAAGCTTCCAGGGGGCGAAAACAGCCCAACAGCCTAAAATAAAGGCTGAAAATCAGCTGTCCACATTCTCTCTGGAGCTAACAGGGCAACACATTGTGTGCCCACAGAAATGGCTCCGCATACTACCTGTGGCACGCGTGCCATGGGTCCGCCATCACAGCTATAAAACATTCTGGAAAGTCATTGTGTGCTATGTAACTTTTGTCAATAAAATACATTAGTGCTTTTAACCAAGAAAATGCCAAATTCATTTCTTCCTTTTTTTTCTTCCACCCAATAAACTTTAAGCACATGTGTCTTGAAATATTATAATAAAAGATCTCTTTAAATCCCATTACATCTTTATAATGATGATTAACATCAGTATATCAAGAATAAATAAATTCATAAATTGATGGAATTATAATGCTTCAATAGTGTTATGTGGCCACAGATGATCTTCCTAATGAAGGATCACCAGGCACTTAGAAGGAACATTTTCATTATCAGGAAAGTCCTATTTGTTTATACCCTGAAAGCACCTGACTTTTTTATTGGTTATACTAATAAACAGTTCATTTCACTTAATACGTACAATCTCATGCTATATGTTATGTAAGATAGAAATTGCTGAAATGAAACTAACTGTACTGAAGATAGTTCTAGCACATATTCCTAAGACTTTACACAAGCGATCAGACTGATATGCTAGTTTTCTGTGTTAGGTTAACTGTACCATGTTAACCATGCCTTGTATTTTTCACAAGAATCTATCTTAAGAGCCCATCAAATTCTACAAAGTGCAATTAAATCTTACAATACTTTACAGTAGTTAAATAAAAGAAACTTATGCTTCTCCCACAAATTATTTAAAATCTGTTTTTCCCAGAGAGTCACATTAAGTCATAACCCAACCAAGTAAGTCATATGAGTACTTAAACATTGGCCAACCCAGTATTTTGGCAAGAATATAGCTGAATCCTGATGTTGATCAGAGGATTATTCATGGTGTCTATTGTTCTCCTGTTTGCTTAATTCGTTAGCATCTCAGCAATTGACAGAACAGGACTGACCTGTGTTTAGAGTTAAACAGAGCTGGACCTGGTGAAGACGTGATGAGACACTTCAGAGAACCCCAAAGCAGTACTTAGAAATTTTTAAAAAAAACATTCCAGGATGCCAACCACTTCTATACCGTTAGTTAAAGCGCACTGAGAACAAGCACAGCTAAGTCCATCTAGTCACCAGGAATTGAATCTATCTTAACATCTTTAGTTTTGGTGTCCACTAAGATGGCAGCATGTAGCTATCCCTAGTCTCAAAAAGCTAAACTTGAATGGGAGATTATTACCAGGAAATAGCAAGATAATAGTCTGGAAGCCAAACCACATCCCAAAAACAATGCAAACCACTTTTGTATTGTTGCCAAAAGAAAAACAAAACAAAAAACACAACGCCACTACATGGACATACCCATGAAGTTACTAGGAAGTAAGCCATGTTTGCAAACTTTAACATGGTACATTCAAATACAATAAAGTATCCCAAAAAAAACCAATGAGAATTTTCTGATATTTCTTAGGATTAATACATTGAGCCCTCTTGTCTGCTGCTCCGTTATGAGCAAAACCTCAAAAGCAACAAATCTTTGGTTTGATTTTGAAATAAAAGCAGGAGCTATCCTAGAGACGAAGCGTAAGTTGTCTTCTTTATCCTTTCATGTTTTCTGGCTTCCTCAGCAGCAGCCTTTAGTTCAGTAGTGACCCAAGATTTGACAGGGCTCAGATCATTGTGTGTGATCTTTGTCTAACAGTAACTCTACTATATGTCTAGCCTGCTTCTTTTCTGAATAATAATAATAATAATAATAATAATAATAATAATAATAATAATAATAATAATAGGAGGAGGAGGAGGAAGAAGAAGCAAATGAAACAGAGAATCTTCATTTATGAACTTTATAGCACCAAAGCTTTATCTGCCAGAATTTTTTGGCAGGCTTTTTCCCTTTTCTCCAGGCCCCCTCCTCCCCTTCTTCTGCTCTCTTTAGCCAGGGCCTGACCCTTTGCTTCCTGATGAAAAGTTTACCCTAAGATAAAAGAAAGCCTTATCTACATTCAAAAGGCTGAATAGACAGAACTCTTCAAGGTTTTAATATATGGTTTCCCTAAAAGCCTCAGCCAGAATGTATATAGGGACCTATTTTTTACGACAGCTGCTACTAGGGGATGAGGAAGCTAACTCTCCCACCAGCAATTTGAGCTAATCCATTCTTGAAAATCCTCCCTTGCACTGCGATGAAAACCTAGTTGCACTATTTATGTGAGTGTTTGTGAGAGAGAGTTGTATATATACAAGTAGTGCTCCACATATAATCACAATTGGGAGCAGAATTTTGGCCACTAAGTAATACAATCATTAAGTGACTTACTAGATGACCAGTATTAATTTTACAACCATTTTTACTGCAGTCATTAAGGCAAATCACATGTCATTAAATGAATCTGGCTTCCCCAACTGACGTTTCTTTTCAGAAACTAGCTGGGAAAGTTGCAAGATGCAAGATGCTGCAGCTGTTATAAATGCAAGTTGCTTGGCAAGCACTCAGATTGAGATCACATGACCAAGGAGATGGTGCAATGGTCATAACTTCAACAACAGATTGCAGATCTTTTTTTTTCAAGGCCCTCTTTGAACATTAAATGAATAATTGTAAGTCGAAGCCTACCTATATTTGGGTAGTAAAGCACACTCAAACATTCCAGAGATCTCCCAATGATGTCTCTATCCCCATCATAGGGATGCACCCTCCAGGCAAGTTTGTCCCCTCAGTTCATTCCCCAACTCTTGCCTAGCAGTAGCTATTAAAATATTTCATTAAAATACCAGAGCCTAATATTTTAAAAGTAGGAATAATCAGTACTTGTGCAAATTTTAAAGTTAGAATAATGTTTATGTATGCAAGGAAATGACCTTTCCTGTGCACCGCGGGAGAATCCAAGCGACGGGTTAAATCAGTCTGGTTGCCCTGGGACTGAGGAATCTTTTCCTTGGCCACGCCTCCTGGTGTTACTTGGCACCAGAATTTTGAGATGGTCTGGAACTGTGAAGGCTGGAGCGTGATGAAGCAGTAAAAGAAAAATCCAAGTTGACACGACGGTCACGAATCCCTGGATGGAAAAGCCAGGGTGGGTTGGACTCTCACGCGGTGCACAGAAAAGGGCCCTTCAGGTAAGCCAATGGTCATTTTCCTGTGCACTGCTTGGAGAGTCCAAGCAACGGGACATACCCAAGTTATATGTCACTAGGGCGGGCAGAAGAACAGTCCCGGGATTCAGTTGTGGAAACAACTGCCTGTAGAACCTGCCTGTCGAACAATGCTTCGGACGAAACATACATGTCCAATTTATAATTCCTAACAAAGGGCGATGGTGAGGACCAAGTAGCCACTCTGCATATGTCTTCAATGGTAGCCTGGGTGGCCCAGGCAGTGATGGTGGCAGCACTCCTAGTGGAGTGAGTGGTAATGTGCCGGGGTACCGCCCTTGATTGGTGTTCGTATGCAGGTGCAATGCATGCTCTCAGTCACCTACCAACCGTGGAAGATGTGACCTTCTTACCCAAGGAGCCTGGCTGGAATGATACAAAGAGTGCCTTTGACCTGCAGAAATCCGCAGAATGTCTGATGTATATCCGAAGGGCCCATCTGACGTCCAACTTGTGCCAACCACGTCCCCTTGGGTAGTTGGGGCGTGGGCAGAAGTTAGGCAGGATTACTTCCTGCTTCCTGTGGAACCAGGTGTTGACCTTCGGGATGAAGGCAGGGTCCAGATGCAGTACCACCCTGTCCAGGTGGATGACACAAAGATCCTCCTGGACCGATAAAGCCGCCAGTTCTGAAATGCGTCTCGCAGATGTTATTGCGACAAGAAAATCAGTCTTTAAAGTGAGGTGACGAAGAGATGTCGTATGCAGAGGCTCAAAGGGCGGACAGGTAAGAGCCTGTAGGACCACCGATAACTGCCAGGTGGGATAGCAGTGGACCACCGGAGGACGTACGTTGGAGGTGCCTTTAAGGAAACATCGAGCCCTCAAGATCTTGCTGTGGGGCTGGGTTGGATCGCCGGACCAGATGCTAGACAGTGCCTCCACCTGATGTCGAAGGTTGTTGGGGGCGAGACCCTTGTCTAGGCTTCCTTGTAAAAAATCCAGTAGGCAGGAAACAGGCACGGTAACTGGATCAAGATGGTAAGTGTCACACTACTTAGCAAAGGTGGACCATGTGGAGTCATATATCCTGGTCATTGATGGTCATCTGGACACCTGGTTGGTATGCACAACCTCCTCCGACAGGCCTTCGCTCCTCAGGAGATCCCCCTCAAGTGCCAAACAGCCAGCTGAGCCACTGGGGGCCCGGGTGTACTATGGCCCCCTGGCTGAGGGAGACCTGGTCCCAAGGAATCTGCCATGGGGAGGACACTGACAAGCTGACGAGGTCGGCGTACCATGACCTGCGAGGCCAGTGGGGAGCTATGAGGAGGACCTCCGCTCTTTCTGTGATGATCTTGCAGATTACCTGTGGTAGAAGTGGAAGCGGAGGGAAGCCATACAGTAGACCCTGAGGCCATCTGCATCGAAGGGCATCCATCCCCTCCACCCCTGGCGAGTGGAAGCAAGAGAAGAAGCGTTGGAGCTGCGTGTTCTCTCGGGTGGCAAACAGGTCGATCACTGGGGTGCCAAATCTGTGACAACTGGTTGAACAGGGCCGGATCCAGTCGCCATTCTGCACTGTCTATGGTGGTCCTGCTCAACCAGTCCGCTTGCATATTGTCCACTCCCGAGATGTGGTCAGAGCGAATGGATGCAATGTGACGCTCTGCCCACCTGCTCAGGGCCTCCGCCTCCGCCATGAGCTTCCTGGACCTAGCGCCGCCCTGGCGATTTATATGGGCCTTGGTGGCCACATTGTCCGTCATCTGGCCGCTCGCAGCTCTAAGAAGTTGATATTGCAGGCTGCTTCGGCTGGAGACTACTTGTCTTGAGTTACGCGATGTCCCATGTGCCCCCCCCCAACTGGCAAGGCTGGCATTTGTTGTGATGACTACTCTCGTGGGCTCCTTGAACAGATGACCCTTCAGTAGAGCCATCGATTGCCACCACTTGAGAGACCTCTTCACGGTCAGGGGAATCTGGACCCTCATGGATGAGTTGCTCCTGTTGGCTCTCTGATGGGGCAGGAGAAGCCACTTCTCTGGAGTGAAGACGTGCCCAGGGTACGACTGAGATGCAGGAGATCATCTTCCCCAACAGTTGTGATAGGAGTAGAATGGAGACCTGCCTCAACCCCAGAACCTTGCGGGTCAGGGATACTAAACTGTCTATCCTGTCCTGGGAAAGGAACACCCTACAAGCTGAGGTGTCTATCACCGCCCCCAGATGGATGAGTTTGGTAATTGGGGTGAGATGACCCTTTTCCAGGTTCAAGGAAAACCCATGACTCCTGAGATACCTCATTGTAATGTGGAGGTCCCATAAAGCCTGTTTCCTGGACGACGATTGGATGAAAATGTTGTCCAGGTAACATTGAAGTCTTACGGGCCTGCGCCTGAGTTGCGCTGCAACCACTGACAGAACGTTTGTGAAGGTTTTGGGTGCCGATGACAGACCAAATGGAAGGGCCCTGTACTGATAGTGTCAGCCAGCATAGAAAAACTGCAGGAATCTTTGGTGTTGTAGCCGAATGCGAATGTGAAGGTAAGCCTCCTTCAAGTCGATGGACGTGAGGTGGTCCCCCTGGCGAATCCCCACTAGGATAGTCTGCAGGGATTGCATCTTGGACCTCCAGTACGCAATGTGATGGTTGAGGTTCTTGAGATCCAAGATGGCTGTCCATCCCCCTGAGTTCTTGGGTACCAGGAAGAGAATGGAATAAAATCCCCTCCCTTCCTGGTTGGGTGGAACTTGTTCCACAGCATTGATCTCCAGGAGATGGTGAATTTCCTGGGTCATGAGTTTCCTCTTGAGAGGGCACGACGGGGTTGGATAGTGGATGAAGTTCTGAGGGGGTTGGGAGAGAAACTCCAAGGAAAGTCCCTCCCTGACAGTCTGGAGGACCTAGGCGTCCTCTGTGGTCAGTGCCTATTGGGGGGCGAACATCTGGAGCTGGCCCCCAATGGGAGGGGAGCGTTGATGGTCACTTGGACTTGCAGAAGGGCCTGTTGGAGGCCCCGCTGTGGTTGGACCTGTGGTAGTTGAACTGCTGCCTACCCCACCACAAAAGGACTGCCTGTCCTGGGACCTATCTCCCGACTGACCAGTTGGTCTGTTTGAGGGAGTGGAAGAGGATCCTGCAGACTCACTGGAACGAAAGGAGTGCCTCTTGAAATAGGGAGAGGATTTACTATCCTGTTTCTTGTTCAAGGTGGGCAGAACTTTCTGTTTATCTTTGGATTCAATTAAGAAGAGGTCTAAGAGCTCCCCAAATAATTTGGACCCCTTAAACGGGGCAGATGCCAATTTCCACTTGTTCTTCTGGTCTGCCTGCCAATGACGGAACCAGACAAGGTGGCGGGAGGTCACATTGGACGCTAATGCCCTAGACTCAAATTTAGCCACATTAAGGGAGGCATCAGCCAAATACTGGGACACTGCAATAATTTTAGTTATGTCCTGGCGAAGACAAGTGTCTCCCACCAGTAGCTTAGCCTGAAGCTCCCACAGCCAAATGACAGAGGCTCTGTTAAAGAAGGATGCGGATGAAGACAACCTAAGGGCCCAGGCCGCTGCCTGATGAGTCTTGTGGCAGGCCTTCTCCACTTTTTTGTCCTCTGTCTTGAGGCTTTCCAACAGGTCAGAAGGAAGGACTGAATTAGAAGTGAGAGGCGCTACAGATGGTAGAACCAGGATGTCTTCCAGTGCGGGGTCAACTGAGTACACCTTGTTGTCCCTGCCGCTGGGTGCGGTCAGGGAGCCAGGCTGGGGCCATTGCCATTGAATGACATCCATAAAGAGATCAGGAACCAGCACCAGTTCTTGCTGAGGTGCCTGAACGTTAAACATGCTAGCATTGTGGTTAACCGGAGAGGAATCCGAGGATCCCTGCACGGTCTTAGGTTTAGTGATGTTCTTAGTCTTGTGCAAGATGGACTTAAATAGGCTAGGCTTAAAAAGTCCTGAGAAGGCAGGAGCATCCGGAGGAAGGTTCTCGTCCTCCGAGAGCTCCTGCTCCTCCTGATCCAGGTCCTCCAAAACGGAAGCCTCGCTTAGTGCCGAGGATTTCAGAGATGGGTGATGGACCCACCTGGCAGTGGAGCAAGCCTCCTGCCTGGGCTGGGAGGAGCTGGGAGCAACAGGTGCTTGGTCATGCCTCTGCATCCCCTGGGCAATGCCCTGAGAGACGGCATGGGCAACCATCGCCTGCACGTGGGCGGATAACTCAGGTTCTTGAGCTAAGGCAGAGTCCGATCCAATGGGGTCCCTGGAAGGAGGAGGAACTTGCCACGCAAGGATGGGATCAGTAAGCCCCTCAGGGTTAGGGTCCTCGGGGGTGGGGCCTGACTCAGAAACACACAAAAAAGCAGGAGAGCCCGGTTCAGCCAGAGACCTATCCAGGGAGAGGTCCTGGGAGTCCATTTTCTCATCAATTATAGACAGGTGATTCCCCCCTTGGGAGTGGTGGAATGACTGTCCCAACAGGAGGGGTAGGCTGTGGGAACTCCCTCACAGCCTGGCATTGGGCCTTCTTGAATTGTTTGTCGAGAGCCCGCTGATGCCTCTCTGCATCCCTAGTCGCTGCCGTGGAAGGTGCCTTATAGGGATGGCTATCCTGACCAATGTTCCCTCTAATTTTTTTTCAGTGTGAGCGGAAAAGTATAGTGTTTGAGCGGCACATTTTCATGCCTGAGCACCTTAATTTTTTTCACAGATGTCACCTAAGACAACAACGAAATCAGTATTATTTGAAACTCAAAGTTATGTTTATTCAAGGTACCCGCTTAATTAAAAGTGTTATATAATATCAGTATCACTTAACAACGGTCCTGCTTAGCAACCAAAATGTTGGCTCAGAAACTCTGGCATTGAAGCGTGCAAGTCTTAAAGCTGTCAAGTTACAAGACCCTCGCACCCCTAACCCTTTAGGAAAAAAACCCCAGGGGTCTTCAAACCTGACAGCTTTAAGCCTTGTGGACTTCAACTCCCAGAATTCCTCCTCCAGTCATGTTGCAGCAACGTCATCTGCGTGGATCTGCTCCATCTTCGGTTTTTTCACAGGAGGCAGGGCTGCTGCTGAAGATGCCAACGAGCTCCCGCCGCCACTAGAATATGCATTTGTTTAGCATGACATAGAATAGTCTTTCAACCAGAAGTATGGAATAAAAGAGAGACTGATAAATATTAAAAAAAATAAAACCAAAAAGCAGCTATTTATTTGAGTTCTAGATAAACATTTAGTTCAGAAGAGATTAGAATAGAACAGAGAAAGAATAGAATATAGAGAATACAATAGAAATAGAATTGGAAGGGACCTTGGAGGTCTTCTAGTCCAACCCCCTGCCTAGGCAGGAAACCCTACACTACTTAAGACAAACGGTTATCCAAAATCTTCTTTAAAACTTCCAGTGTTGGAGCATTCCCAACTTCTGGAGGCAAGTTGGTCCATTGGTTAATTGTTCTCACTGTCAGGAAATTTATCCTTAGTTCTAGGTTGCTTCTCTCCTTGATTAGTTTCCATCCATTGCTTCTTGTCCAGCCTTCAGGTGCCTTGGAGAATAGTTTGACTCCCTCTTCTTTGGAGCAACCCTGGGCCCTGAGATATTGGAAGACTGCTATCATGTCTCCCCTAGTCCTTCTTTTCATCAAACTGGACATACCCAGTTCCTACAACCGTTCTTTATATGTCAATATCATTTAGACAAAGTTGATCCCCTTATTCTCCACTCCAGAACCTTGGAGTTTGAAGTTCTTTGGTTCTCTTCTCCCACCCTCTGTGTTCCCACGAGGGGATTAGCATCATAGCTCAACTGCCCCCCTCCCACCCATAAAGACCAGGAGAGCATCGCTGCGCATAGCCAAATGCTACCATAGCAACTATGGCGTTGTCTGATGTCTTTCTTGCACGCTAAGATGGACTGACGGGGTGAAGCATAGCTTGCATTGTCCCTAGTGCGGATTCTTTTCCCAGCCTTGGTCACTTTACGAGGGGTGGACTTCAGTTCCCAGAATTCTTCAGCCCTCCCTTATTCCTGTTTCCTTTTCCTTCATTATATTCAATTGTTTCAATATTAAGTGTAATTCTTCCTTCCTAACATTTTTCCATTTTTTCCCTTATATTCTTTTCCATTTCAACATTGTCTTTGTTCCTTCCATTCTTTCTTCCTTCTTTCAATCCTTCCAATATTTTTTCCTTCATTCCCTTGTCTGTTTCAATATTAAGTACATTTCTTCCTTTCTTCCTATACTTTTTTCCATTTTCTTCCTTATATTCTTTTCCATTTCAACATTGTCTTCCTTTTTTCCTTCCTTCCTTCCTATACGTCTTTCCATTTTCTTCCTTATATTATCTTTTCTGTTTCAACAGTCTTTGTTTCTTTCTTTCTTCCTTCCTTCCCTTCCTATACTTCTTCTTTCATTCATTATATTTTCTTTTCCATTTCAATATTAAGTGTAATTCTTTGTTCCTCCTTCCTTCTTTCAATCCTTCCAATACTTTTTCCTTCATTCTCTTTTCCTTCAATATTAAGTGCAATTCCTTCCTTCCTTCCTTCCTAAGTTATTTCCATTTTCTTCCTTATATAATATTTTCTGTTTCAACATAAAGTGCCTTCCTTCCTTCCCTCCCTCCCATCCCTTTCTTTATGTTTTCTTCATGCTTTCTTTTCTTTTTCCTCTGCTCTTTTTAAATCCCCCCCCTTCTTCTCCTCCTCTACATTTAGGTTGGATTAGTTTGTACAATGGTCATCAAACTTCTGAAGTAAAAATAAATAAATAAATCATATTTAAGAAGAAGAAGAAAAAGGAAGACGTTTTTAGTTAAGTCAAACGTTTTAATAAAAGTTTCATCTTTTAAGATTTGTCCAACACATCCAATTGTAACCTTAACAGTAAAGAATATCACCCCAGCTGCTAAAGGTTCAACCAGTCTGAGAACCATTGAAAAGACAACAGTGCAAAATCCAAAAGACACAACTTCCTCACCGCCATTGCTTTGGTACCAAATCTTTGAGGAAGGGGCTCCAGAAAGAAGGAGGAGGAGGAGGAGGAGGAGGGAACCAAAGAGAGGCTTTTACCGAGTCTGCGCCCCACAGCCAGGACCGTCCTGGCGCCTCAAGCCGCGTTTCTTCCCCGCAAAGCCCTTCGGGCAACCCGAGAGTTCCTTTTGGCGCCAGAAGGGCTTTGCAGGAAGAAACGCCGCGTTTCTTCCTGCAAAACCCTTCTGGCGCCAAAAGGAACTCTCGGGTTGCCCGAAGGGCTTTGCGGGGAAGAAACGCGGCTTGAGGGGCGCAAGGACAGTCCTGGCTGTGGGGCGCAGACTCGGTAAAAGCTCTCTTTAGTTCCCTCCTCCTCCCCCTCCTTCCACAGTTTGAGTGACGCTGCCGCCAGGCTGAGAGCTGCCGCTGAAACAAGTTTGGGAAGGTCCTTTGCGGGCGGCCAGTTCTAGCCGCCTGCAAAGGACTCCCCCACGTTTGCTTTGAAAGAAACCTCTGCGCGGGAGTTAGAAACCTCTGCGCGGGGGTTTCTTGCCATGTGCGCGGCCGCGCGGCCGCGCACCTTAGAGGGAACAGTGATCCTGACTGGCCACCCTGTCCTTCCTTACCCCCTTGCCCCTGCCTTCAGAAGTTGCCTTGCTAGGGGCTTGAGAGGGGCCTGGTCTACCGTCAGGGGAGTCAAATGGGCCAGGATGCTCCATGGCCTGATGGCACAGACTTCAGACAAGAGGCCAATACAGGTGGAGGTCAGGAGAGGAAGGAGACTCTGGTGGTTGGTGCTGGATCAGATGACACGGAGGTATTGTGGAAGCAGAAACAGTTTGTGGAAAAAAATCCAGAGGAGTAAACTGGAACTCTGCAATGAGTTCAATGAATCAAGCCACTCGACGGGAGGTGAGAAGATGGAAAGGCAGAGGAGGCTGCAAGACCAGGCAGACAGATCAGGGAGAATCAGTGGATAAAAGGCAAAAAATTTACTTAAAAATCCTCCCTGTGCCGGTGTATGACCACCAGATGGCCAAGATGCCAGCGCCGCTTGGGGAAACACTCTGGGTGGAAGTGACCCAGCTGATCAAGGCCAGCTAACCACCCTGCTGATCAAGGCCAGCTAACCACCCTGCGGCTATCTGCAGAAGCGTTGCTGAGCGGGAACACCAATGGGAAAAAAGGTGGGAATTCAGGCCCTCCCAATTGGCCGCCGCTCCAGTGCGAGAGAGAAGAAGGAGGTAAAGATGGCGGCCACGTGATTTAAAGCAGCCGCACACCCCTCCGCAGCAGGCTGTGCCTTCCGAAGGGTGAGAAAATCACAAAATCAACAAATCTCAACTAAAAGGAGAATGCCGGCAGCCACCGGAAGCCTCACTGCTCCTGCCATGCTTTAAAGCAAATACGGCAGCTCTCCGCTGCTGTCCCAAGGCGGCACGGCAAGAGGAGCACGCCCACCCACCCCCCACGCCTACCTCCGAATCTCTAGGAGAAATCAAACAATATGAAGCAAAAAAGGGAGACAATTTAAACTGCTAGTTGTGGGAAAAACAAATTAAGGAAAAAGAAAGGGAAAAAGCTAGAAGGAGACTCCAAGCCTAGTTAAATTACGCAGGAGCTCACAAATACAAGTCCTGAACAGGCAGACTGAGGAAAAATTCTGGGGCCAAGTAACACCAGGAGGCGTGGCCAAGGAAAAAGATTCCTCAGTCCCAGGGCAACCAGACTGATTTAACCCATCGCTTGGACTCTCCAAGCTGTGCACAGGAAAATAACCACACAATCTCCCTCTTTTTTCATTCTCTCTCTCACACTCAGGTGTGCCCAGCTTCTCTTTAGCAAACATGTATCTATAATCTGGTCATGAAGCAGTGGCAACAGGTTTATGTGAAGAGAAGAAGAAAAGGAGTCATTATGTTTAGCACCCTTGTACTTGTAATGGAGACTTGTAACTATTTTGTTTATCCACAAAAAGTCTTATCATCAAATATTCTGTCTGCAATAATGCCAGTATTAAATAGCAAAAGTTGGGAACCACTAAACACCCAACCTAAAGAGCCGAGAAAAGAATGAGACAAGCAAAGACATACATTAAAACCTGTAAAACTATTTTATAAAGTATAAAGCAATTATAATCTGTCCTTTTAGACAAATGCCAGAACTTATCAGTCTGAAATTCTGTTTAGCATCCTTGACAACTATGATTTTAAGACCAGAAATGGTTTTTAAAGCATCTCTTAACTTCTAAATAAACCATACACAATGAATCAAGATAAAAATTGGTTCATTTCAGTCATTTCTATTAAGTATGAAGACAAATTTAATTTTACTTAATCTGCAAACAAATCCATCAAACTGTTTTTTTTAAAAATTGGCAGAGAAAATGCAGGGTCTGAAAATTCAAGTTATGTTTTCCACTACACTTTTTGTGTATTTTTAAAGCCAAACTCAGAATCTACCTGTCCCGATTTCACTTCTCCCATTTTTAAAAAGTTGGACTCATCTCTTTTGAATCACCAAACTTTTTTGATTTACCAAGAGCCATATTTCATGTGCTTCTTGCTATCAACTTACATTCTGATAACCATCTGACATAAGTTATCTGGAAAGAATTTGAGCCAGTTTGTCTTAAGGAAATGGACCGGGTCCTTCTAACTGTGAGTGTGGCCATTGTATTCTGCACCTCTGCTCCCCAATTGCACGAAACCTAATGGGAATTGTTATGTGGTTGGTACAGTTAATGCTTCTCTGTAAGAAGAGGAGGTAATGCCTTGAACAAGACAGTAGAGTGCCCCCTTCTTGGGGAACCTTGAACACAACAGTCTCAATGAAAGGTTGTTGAGGAGATTGGCTCTTCTGCAGAGAGTCTTGAATGAATTGTATTATTTTAATTTTTTCCCCACTTTGGGCTCAGTTTGGGTTGAAATATGGAGAGAGCAGTAAAATATAGAGACTGCATTGGTCACACCTGCGGATGACTCTGGAGGGCTCAAGTGGCGCAAGCAGTCTGGGCTTTCTGGATCCATTGGCAGCTTTTGATACCATTGACCATAGCACCATCCTAGACTAGTTTCAGAGACTGGGAGGCACTGTTTTGCAGTGGTTGTCATCTTTCTTCTGCAGTTGGTTGCAGGTGTTGGAAGGGTAGAAGAGAGATTTAGTCCTAGGCCCTTGCCATGTGGAGTGCCTTGGGGTTCAGGTCTTTCACCAGTGTACATATACATGAAACTACTGGGTGAGATCATTCAACAACAAGGAGTGCAGTATCATCAGTATGCTGATGATACCCAGTTATGTTACTCCACCCATGGCTGAGCAGGTTATGCTATTTCAGTACTGACCCAGTGCCTGGAGGCTGTGAAGGTCTGGCTGTGGACAAACCAGCTCTAACTCAACACAAGCAAGGCAGAATGGCTTTGGATTTTGGCTCTCCTGGAAATGGTGATGTGTTTTCTTTGAGTATCGATAGAAGAACCCTATCCAGACACAGCAGTTACACAATATGGTGATCCTTCCACAGTTGTGTCTCCTGGGGGATCTGGTGGCAGATAGCGTAGTAAATGTGTGGAACTCCCTACCTGATCCTGTTGTTAGTTCCTCTAACCCCCATACCTTTTACCTTAAACTATCTACCATGGGCCTTATGCATTTCTTAAGAGGTCTCTAAGGGGGCGTGCATAAGTGCACCAGCATGCCTACTGTCCTTGTCCTACTGTTCCATTTATATGTACTCTTTTTGTGTGTTTATGGCTATGTTTTGCTTATTTATATCCATTTATTTGTGCCATTTTTCATGTGTTTTCATACTTGTTTCCTTGTACTTGTTGATAAACGAACAAACAAACAAACAAATATGGCAAAGGGCTTGTTCAGATACATCTTATGGACATCCTGTTGGACTATTGCAATGTGCTCTTCATGGGGCTACTCTCAAAAACCATCTGGAAATTATAACTGGTCCAGAATGTGGTGGCATACAGTGTTTTGAGCTCCTCTCAGTTTGCCTGTATCACACCACTGTTACATAAACTACACTGGCTTTCCAGTTTTTTCACCAGGTAATTAAAGGTGCTAATTGTCTTCTTTAAGGCCTTTTTAAGCTGCTAATTATCTTCAAGATTTTACTTGTAGGACCTTCTCCCCCACTCCCTGCTAGGTCAGGTAGGGTCCCTTTTCTTAAATACTGTTATCTAGTGGGACCTATGAAGTACACCTTTCTGTAGGATCTCTGGTCATGTGCAACACCTTTTCCCCTGGAACCTGATAAGCCTCCACCCTTTCAACCTTCTTGAAACCCATAAAGGGCTGTTTTTTCACCTCACATGTTATAGGTTGCAGTTGAAGTCTGAGAATTGCATTGCTTGATGGATTAGAGACCATATTTTAGTGTTTCTGTTTTTTATCATTGTCGTGAGCCACCTAGAACTATGTTTCATAAAATTGTAAGACAGATCTTTACTTCCAGAACATAAACAGGTGTTTCTTCAGGTAGCAAAATCTGAGAAGAACCTTCCTCCATAGAGAAGGTATCTATCAACCAGTCTTCTTCATCTGCAGCACACACTTTTAACAGAATAGTGTGAGTTCATTGTTACACTGATTACACCTTCCTTACAGCAAGTTTTCTTCTTCTGCACAAATACAACTTATCTTGTAATCAAGTCATTAAACTCTTGGAGACTTAATTTAGACCATATCTTTATTAATCATTGAACATAGTTCAATAAGGGCAATAGTTTAAAAACTTTACTTCTTAGAATAGCTTATATAAATCATATACATTTTTTGTTTATTTTTTCCTTTTGGAAGGTTGGGTCATCCTACTTTTCCTATGAGAATACTCTCAGCTAGGAATTTAAAGTATTACTAGAGCCTGTAATTTATTTTCTTATAGAAACATAGAATAAATAAGAAAGGATTCTGACTGACCAAACCCAGCAGCATTCTGTGGCAGCCACTTTTCTCATATTGCTAAGATACAATATAAATACTGTCTAGAAAGACCTATTGATTTTAGCCTCAAAGGTTCAATATTTCAGAAACAGGCTGAAATATTAATTATAGAAGCCACGGCGGTGCAGTATTGCAGGTTAATTCAGCGTACTGCCATGAGTTTGATCCATCCTTCCAAAGTTGGTAAAATGAGATCCAGATTGTTGGGCAATATGCTGATTCGGGAAACCACTTCGAGAGGGCTGTAAAGCACTGTGAAGCGGTATATAAGTGTAAGTGCTATTGTTAATGCTAAAGTCATAGTAACCCATAGTTGAGCCGTGTTTTTCAATAAACCATAACTAGCTGAGTTACTTCAATACATTAAGTATAGAGCATGGCTTACAAACCACAAGAATTTCCAACCAGAGAAATGCTAAGTCAGTAAACTATTATTAGGACATTTCTTTAGATAGAATTATTGTGAGCCAAGGTTCATTCTGAATGTGTTGTACTAAGTCAGCCAATTATGTAACAATTTTTATAGCTTAGTTCTTACATTACAATTGAAATATCAATACAATGAATCAGTTCACATATGAATACAGCGTTCCTATATTATGTTTTCCAGAGACATTGAATGTCAATAGCTATAATTCCCTAGACAACACAGTCAACTGACATAATATTATGTGACATTTATAGACCTAATTTCCAATAAAGTACTTTGATGGTATTTACTAAACTCAATTAAAAACTCATAGATATCTGTCTCTTAATAAGTATACTGTCAATGTCAGTATAAGTATACATTATTTTTTTGATGTCTTTTTCAGTCTTAACCAAAGTATGAGCTTAGACCATATTGATTCCTTTGTCATTTTAATAATTGCTATATAATAGCAATCACTACTTCCCAATTTTTAAAAAAAAATTAATTCTAGGATTAGAAGCTCTCTTCTCATTTATTCTTATATGCTTAAACATGCCTTTTCTAAGAACCCACATATTTTTTTAAAAATTATGCTTGCACACAATCTTGGATGCTTTTCCCAAACCACAGGATAAGAGTTTCCTGAAGATGCAAATCCTGAGAAAACATTAGCTGAGGGTAAATGTAAGCATTATTATTGTGTTGAAATAGAAAGAAGTGAAAGCTGTAAAAAGTACAGTGTAAACATATTAGCTTTTAAAAATATTTTATAGCTCCCATGAATATGATAACACATTTGTTAAGTATAATACATTGAGATTCCCTCTCCCCCTCTTTCCAAAATGGACTTTTTTGGTATTTGTCTTTTAAACGTACACATTTATCTCAAGTTGCTTTATTTCTATTTGTTGAAAGTGATTAAATGGATTTTAATGTTTTAGATACACTATATTGCCAAAAGTATTTGCTCATCTGCCTTTATTTGCATATGAACTTACTGTTAGTGACATCCCATTCCTAATCCATAGGGTTCAATATGACGTCAGTTCACCCTTTGCAGCTATACCAGCTTCAACTCTTCTGGGAAGGCTGTCCACAAGGTTTAGGAGTGTGTTTATGGGAGTCCCAAGGGAGTGGACGGCATACAAATTTTATTAAACTAAACATTAAACTAAATTTTTGACCATTCTTCCAGATTTGTGAGGTCACACACTGATGTTGGACGAGTTTACGTGGCCTACCACTTCATAGTGAATTGCTGTCATTCCCAAACACTTCCACGTTCTTATAATACAGCTGACAGCTGACTGTGGAATATTTAGGAGTGAGGAAATTTCAAGACTGGATTTATTGCACAGGTGGCATCCTATCACAGTTCCACGCTGGAATTCACTAAGCTCCTGAGAGCGACCCATTCTTTCACAAATGTTTGTAAAAACAGTCTGCATGCCTAGGTGCTTGATTTTATACATCTGTGGCCATGGAAGTGATTGGAACACCTGATTCTGATTATTTGGATGGGTGAGCGAATACTTTTGGCAATATAGTGTATATCCACTTTCCTCCATAGTGTTAGTGTTTAGTTGGAAGGCAAATTCACTGAGCTCAAAGGAATTCAGTCAGTTAGGATTGTCATTTTAATATAAAAAAGCAAGAGCAGTCTGGTTTATGAGGAGGGAAAAATAAAAAAAATATTTAAAAATAAACTCAAATCCATATTAAAGCGATATTTCTACAAAAAGATAAGCCAGATCTAACACTTAGTGCCCTGATGGTGAACCTATGGAATGCATGCCAGAGGTGGCTCACAGCGTCCTCTCTGATGGCATGTGAGCTGTCACACCAGTTCAGCTCTACTGCACCTGCGTCTCCCACCAGCCAGCTAGTCTTTGGGTCTCTGCCGTGCATGCACGGGGGGCTGTGCGCATGTGCAGGGGGACCACATACATACTCAGGGGGTGGGTTGCATGCACAGGGGCTGCATGCATTGCATTACATTTGAGGGTACACGCACATGTACTCCCACGCATGGTCATGCTTTGTGCCCTCAATCAGGAGGGCCATCACTGACTTAGTGCACAAGCACTGAATTGCACTGTGTTTTTAGTTTAAAATTATATTTGACTTGCACATCCTAGAGTTTGGGATTTATTTTGATTCTATGCTTGCTGGACAAAGCAACAACAAAACAATAATCTACTATTTCCAAGACAGAGCTAAAAAGGAGATATGGAATTGTGTTGTTAGTTTGTATTTGGGCCAGGCTGGAATTCAAGGCTACAGAAACATTTGCTTGACATCTTTCTAATAAAGGAAGCTAGAAAACAGAAACAATGCAGAAACAGCTCAGGCCCTTTCCCCTCACATCCTAACTTGGTAATATTGTTGAAGAGTTTGTTTTATGGCATCTCGGTCCAAGCCTAGACAGAAAAGTTCACACTGATAACATCACTCTGTATTTCTGAGATGTAGCAACAGGCAGTTCAAGGAAAAAACTCTTTCTTTACATTGCAAAGTCTACTGCAAGATCTAATAATTACAATATGCAGCCATAAAGCAGTCTCTCTGAACTCATGAGGACTAGAAACTTGCCTTTTTAACAGGAAGATACCTTCAAGTTTGTAAATACTTCGTTCAGCAGAAAACTTTAAATATAGTCCTAAAAAGATTATAGGGAGTATAATTCTAGTACATGAAAGGCATGTTTTCCCCCCAAATGCCCAATTACAGTATGGGCGTGCACACTGATTACCACTTTAAAATTTGTGATGACAATACATTTTGCATTAGTTTTACATTAATAACGTCTGATAACTTGAAAAAAGGCAACATTTTCTTACATAGAAAAAGTCACTTTAGTTTAAAAACATTAAAGAAAAATTTGGCTACCTATATGCCAAATTTGGCTACCTATATAGCCAAAAATTTGGCTACCTATACCTATACAAAATCTTCTATCTCTGTTTCAAGAGGTCACAGAAGAAAGTTACAGTACAAATCACATACTTTTACTTCATTGCCACAAACTTTATGTGTGATTATTGCTGTTATTTGATATACTTTACATTTAAATGAAGTCCATTTTGTTCTCCATCAGAAAGAGATTCTATTACAAGTAAGATGCACAAGTAATTAAACCAGGCTTGCCCAAATGTGTGCCCTCTAGCTCTGTTGTACAACAACCCCAATCACTGCTGCCGAGCAAGACTCATGGCACTTCTAGAAGACATGGTAGATGAGTATTGCACACTCATATCTTAGCAAATAGGCTGCTTTTAATAAAAATTCAAAACTAAAATGCTTCATCTCATGTTGATGCTTACCTCTTGTTTGGAATCTTTAAATGACCTTCTTAAAGATCTGCTTCTAGTTTCTAGTGGCGCAGGTTCTTCTTGCTGACCAAAGAATTCCTCAATTGTCTTTGTGTCGATTTGGTAGTTCTGCTTAGCACCAATAGTCCAGATATTGTTTTTACCACGGACTTGTTCTTCGGGGATCGTTTTCCAAAAGAAACTACGTATTCGCTTCTTCTTGCTCAGGTGGCTGTGTCCATTCAACAGCTGGGATACCGAAGATCTGCTTAGATTGGGGGGAGGAGGAGGTGGCGGTGGCGGCACTCCTGCTGATAAAGGCAATCCAGCTTCTGCGGAAAAGCATGGTGGAGGAAGAGGTGGGGGTGGAGGGGGTCGCTCTTCTGGTTCGTTGGTATCGCCAATCATGAATCCAGCTTCGGCTGAAATTGCTCCATTTTCTTTATCATTGACCAAGGAGACACAATTCATAACATGCATTTTATAATCTCTCTCTGTGGAGAGACAGACTTAGTTCTGTGGAGGTGCATATAATGCTTAGCAGCTGAACAACGTATGACTTCCTCATCAAAATTTTGGTTTACCATCCATCAATGAAATTCAAGAGATCTGTGTTCGCCCCTGAAATCTGTAACAGAAAAACAAGAAGGCTAGGTCAATGTTTTTGCAATATGGGAAAGGGTATGGCCAAAGCACCAATTTGTAGACTATATTCCCATGATGGTGAACCTATATTTGCTGGCATGGCAACTCTTGGCAGCCCTCAGCTCTGGCACTCATGTGTATGCTGGCCAGCTGATTTTCGGCCTTCCGGAGGGCCGGGGGAGTTCGGGAACGAACTTCCGGTTGGCCCGTTGGGACTGTTTTACGCCCTTCCCAGGCTCCGGAGGCTTTCCTAAAGCTTGGGGAGGGCAAAAATGGCATCCCCCGCTCCTCTGCCCTCATAGAAGCCATTTTTACCCTCCCCAGGCTTTAGGAAAGCCTCTGGAGCCTGGGGAGGGTGAACCCCCCCCACAGGTGTGGGGGTTGCTTGCACATGCACGATGGGGGGTGGGGTCACTTGCACATGCACAATGGGGGGGTTGCTTGCATATGCGCAGGTGGGGGTTGCTTATGCATGTGCAGATGGGGGGGGTCACTCGTGTATGCGCAGGTGGGTGGGCATGCGCACACGCACAATAGCACACATACACACACACACACAGTTTTGGCACACCTTTGGAAACGTTAGCCATCACTGCTATATTTAAATGATTCCACCAATCCAGACATACCAATTAGTAACTCCATTGTATATCTCTTCTAATGCATCATACAACCTGAGTAAGCTTTGTAAACAACATAGTCAGAAGCCATTGTTTATAATCATGCCCAAAGTATTTAAAACTGGACTACCTGCCTGTAGAACTAATTTAAGGTCAACCTAATAACAACTTCCAGGGCCGATCCACATCTCCAGTGTGAAGATAGGATACTTGCCATTATGCTAAGACAGGAATGGATGATATCATCCTTAGCCCATCACAATCAATCTCAAAAATTGTTCCCCAACTGAGGATTCTTAGTCTGCATCAAAACTAGTGGTTTCTTTTCCTCCCCCAATCAAACAAGCCAGTCTCTTGCACCTCATTTCATCTTACACAACTCCACTCCAGGTGGCTGGTGTGTGTTCTGGTGGGCAATTCCAATAGTCCTCACTCTGTGACTTCAATGACCTTTTGTCTTCGGCTGCTTGGCTGCCTGCCATGAAAGAATGGGTCTTTATTTTGTTTTTATATTTTGTTCCAGATTTAATAATGGAACAGTGAAATGCTGGCTATTTTTGCTTGTTTTTAAGAGGTTCAGCAGAAGAATTAAAAAAACTGAAATCAGCAAGAATTTTGTTGTTTCCCCTTGAAGACTAAGGGGACAGAGAGAAGAGCAAAACTGTTGATGCTCCCCCCTCCAACCAGGTCTCGAAATACGTGCCTGCAGAAGGGAGAGCAATTGGCACATATTTTGCTAGTATGGGAAAGAAAAACAGATGCAGGATTAACTATGGTCCAGACAGAATATCAGGTCATCACTGTGAGCAAAATTGAGGAAGCGAGTTGAAATCCAGAAAAGGATTTCTTAAATCAGCTTCATTTATGCATGGGAGGCAAGTGAAGGCTAGAAAGGATTTAAATTGAGCCAATGTAAAACATTTGATTTAGATTCTGGCCAAATCAATCACACCAATATTTAAAATCTTATTTGGGCTGCATCACAAGGTTTGTTATGATATGACTACTTTAGATTAAACCTATTAACATTAACTCAGTAAGCGTCAGACTACATAGCAACACGTGCTTTATTTATTATCTTGTGCTATTTTTAATTTCTATCCTTCAATTCAATTCAATTTTATGCACTATGTGCACTAGGACTCAAAAAGACACATTCAATTTATTGAATTTATATAGTTTCCCACCCCCATCTGACTTGCATATAGTTCTGAGTAGCATACACAATTAAAATTCACTCAAGTGCATCTCAAAAGTTTGCTATAGGAGCTTAGTGACAAAAGAAATCAATAGCTTGTTAAACTATATTATAAATAATTTTGACTTATTGTGGACCTACATTCTCTCACTTTAATGACTAAGCAATGTTTCAGTGATACAGTACATAATTCTATCTCTGCTTGCATGGTACCAAACAACTCATTCAATCATACCATATTTTTTAGTATTTTGGCTTACTTTGACTGCCAAGCTTTTTTGAACTGTGTTTATTGGGGGATAATTATGCATGTACACCACCAATACATTCTCTACATTTGATAAATTAATTCATTACCTGTACTTTGATATGAATATTTTATATCTTATATCAGAATAGAAAAATTAAATGTGAGCAATCTAGATTAAAATCAGTTTACTATATTGTGATAAGACAGTATGTTTATTATTATGTAAACCCAATATATTTATTTTAATCACAACCATTAAATTATTTTATTTATTTCTTAATTTTTCTTATGCTGACCATTTCCCCCATAAGGTGACTCTGGATGGCTTAATTAACCAACCATGATTAATTAATAAATTAATAAACCACAACCAATTTGTTTCATATATCACATTAAATCAAACCAAATGAACCACATCATAGTTTATTGCAATGTGTACATTCAGTCATATATTTTTTCAGACTGATAGCTGTGTAGAATACAAAAATTATCTTTAAGCATTTCGTCTCTGCATATGTGCAGACCCACAAATTGTAGTCACTAAAATTAATATAAACTTTTACTGAATTATCATCTTTTGTAGAACGTGAACATTAAATATCATAGTTGAAGCAATTTTTAAATTACTGATACTCAAATTCAGTTTAGTTTTGCATCAAAAGTCTCAGAACATCTGACCAATCTCATCTATATCACAGAATTTGAAAATATAAACTAAATTTGTTTACCAAATAAGTCAGAACATCATTTTTTTTTGGTTGCAATACAGATGGATACTTTAAGTTGGACTCCTTGGGTTAGTATTGTGTGACAAGCATAAACAATTAAAAGGAAAGGAGAAGATGCATAACTATCCAAATGTGCAAAACTATTTATATAGGCAAATAAGTATGCCCAGATTATCTCATACTGGGATGATAGGTACCATATTTTTCGGAGTATTAGATGCACCGGAGTATAAGACGCACCAAGCACCAAAGCATTAAAAAAATCACAAAATTTGAAAATAGTACGCTGAAAATTATTTAGGAAAAATAGGTGTCAGTATATGTGTGGAATATATTGACTAGTCATGTTTTAAAAGACAAGAGACCATTTCTGCTCTCGGTATATGGTTAAAAAAAAACAATGATAAAGAAAGTGAGAGTTAGGATTAAAGCTTAATGGCACAATATCAAATTATATAGCCAATTTAGGAATGAGGCATGTAGGAACTTCAATCAGTTTCAATACTCCATAAAGTCTAATAATTTTTATAAGTGCTCTGAGATTTTAGCAAGGTAAAGATTTATACATATTGGATACAGCTGAGCTTTTTCTTGCTATAATGTGACACATACAGAATTATGGATACTACATAATTTATACACACCATCAAGGTTTCAAGATACACTTCTATTAAAGATTAAGAGAAACATGTGAAAACCATTAATCCCAATTAAAAGACCCATATTTTGATTTAATTGAAAGAAACCATATTGCTCCCTCTTGCTGATTCACTCATTTGTTCTTTATTGGCCTTTGGCTTTATTATTGGTAGATGCTAAGGACAATAACAAACCAAATTACTCATTCAAACTACTTCTACCACAAAAGAATAATTTTATTACACGATCCTACAATGCTGCCTTATAGATCTTTAATACATTTCTACTTTTCTATCAATATCAAAAATTATCACAGCAATTTCTTTCTTTTCCCTTTCCTCTCCAAGTTTCACTATTTGTTTTGTTTTTCTGAATGAAAACGTCATGTAAAAGTAGACATGATATGGGAGCCTTCTCCATATTGATATTGCCTAAAGAATTATGGAGCTTGAAATCAACATTCATTCATTCATTTGTTCATTTCAGTGGTGGGTTGCAGACGGTATGCCCCAGTACAGGCGTTCCAGAGCCTGCCTGGAGCACCGAGTACTGTTCCGGTACGGTGCTTCGGAGGGCCCGCCCGAGCTCCTTACCTGTCCTTTAAGCCTTCTGCACTTCTGCACACGGCACATACAGCGCCTGCGTGATGCTCCGCTGAGCAGCTGGAGCATCGCAGAGGCTTGCGGAGGCGTTGCAGGCAGGTACGATGCATGCACGCGCTCACATGTGTGCACTCGTATGGTGCACGTCCATGTGGGCTACGCCGGGCCTGTTCCAACCATACTGGTTGGAACGGGATCCAGAATCCACCACTGGTTCATTTATTCATTTAAAAGATTTGTATGGCAACTTATCTTAAAACTCTGGGTGGTTCACAATATAGCCATGATGGTGAACGTATGGCATGTGTACCACAAGTGGCACATGAGCCATATCTGTCTGCACGCAAACCATCTGATCCAGTGCACATGCACACGTTGGCCAGCTGATTTTCAGCCTTCTGGAGGGGAGGGGGAGGCAGTTTTCGCCCTCCCCAGGCTCCAGGAAAACCTCTAGAGCCTGGGGAGGGTGAAAAACGGGTCCAATTGGCCTACCGGAAGTTCAGAAATGAACTTCTGGTAGGCCCATTTGGCCTAAGGAAAAGGTGTAAAGCTTACAATTAAGTTTATATTGTGCTGAACAAAAAAAATCTGCAGCTATTGCAACACAGAAAGGGAGATAAAGTCAGTGACAGAATATAACAGAAATTATACAACTAAATTGTATTGTCAGAACAATATAGCCCTTTGTTAAAGAAATACAAAGACTAGTAAGCTTTCAAATATGGCTCTTAAAAATGGAAATGTTTAAATATCTTCATGAGCAGGAACAGTACTATCCAAAGTGTGGCAGATTGACATTTATTATGGATTAAGCAATTCGAAAAACAGTATTTTCTCTTATTATAAACAAATTGGTTTTCAGCATTATAAAAAAAATTAAAGAACTTTAGTTGCTGAGGAAAATTAATAACTATTTTCTTTTGCAAAGCAATATATAGTTGAACTTACAGATCTGCACCAATCAATCAAATAACTTGGCAATTAACAGCAAGACAAATGCCAATTCCTGAAAATAATTTACAATGCAATATTTACATAATTAATCTGGGTGTTTATGATCCAGCTAGCTACTAAATTAAATCCCAAACCTTTTTTAAAAAACAAGTATGTTTGACAGCTTATTCAGGAAATGATAAACCTGTGCTCAGAATAATACATCTAATTTGAAATATATTTTCTTACTGAAGGAAAAACTGTATATGTGAAGTTATTGTATACTGGACCAACCAGTTTTGAAACACTGAAGATGTTTCTTAGGAAGTGACAATTCTAAATGCACCATGTACATGCATAACATTCATAAAAGCTCAGTAATCCCAAATTGCCACTTATATCCAAGGTAAACATGAACACTACAAGCTGGTCTCTCTTCTAGCCATCAGTTAAGAAAGCAGCTAATGAGTGGCCCAAAAGGAAGTGATTAATACATTCTTGTATTACCCTGATGGGGCAGTGAGTAGACATACAAGGAAAACAAAAGATATGGAAAAAGTGTTTTAGCAGAATCGTTTCAAGAAGGGGTGAAGCAAGATAAGTGAACATTACTAACTTCATTTTATACATGCAAGTTGTCCTGATTTAAGTGAAGTGAGAAGCAATTAATACAACTGTGAATAGATTCTGATGAAGTCAGTATCACTTTGTGCCTACAGCAACCTTATATCAGGTTGATGCTCTCAGGATGGACAGGTGTATATGTTCTTATAATAACTGAATCAGAAACAGCCATGTTGTTTGAAGGGATAGGAGCCAAAGACCAATCAAATGCAAAGCCCCGAGTTTGGGAAAGCTGTGTAGAGAAATTAGAGAATTTAGGAAAAATTAAGCACACAATAAGAAAAAACAGATAGAGCCAAAGTTATCACCTAATACACTTACCCATCTAGGAGATAAGAAAAGATATGTGCAAAGAGGAAAACCACACCAAGGGATCTTATCTGTTATTGGACAGAAGCACAACCGACAGAGAAAATGCCTTGTCACCATTACCTTTTTTCTTTGTATATTAACTGCAGACTTAAAACATTTCAGAACGGTCTCAGGTGTAGATGAACATTTCTAGCTTTGCACCAAGAAACGTGTTCCAATTGACAGAGGCTTACAGAGATTCAGCAGGGTGCCACATCACCATTTATGCTGAATAAGAATCAGGGTGCATAAACCCATTTAAGCCAGCATCCTCCTTCAGAGAATGGTTAACCACACACCTGCTCAAATAAATGATGATTTTCCGGAAATGTTTTGTCCTCTTTTTTCCAGAAGCCTTTGAACTGTGGTGCTATTACACATCCCATGGACTGCAAAACTTACAAAGAAGTCCTAGACCGAACCTCACCAAAAATATCACTTAAAGCCAAGATTGCCAAACAGAGACTGTCACCCTTTGGTCATGTCATGAGAACTGTCTCACTCGAAAAGTCAGTCATGCTGGGAGTGATCCGTGAAAAAAAAGGAGAAGGGGCTGCCCTAGTACCCTCTGGCTGGACACTATAAAGGATGACACCAGGATGACCATGGCAGATCTGAAGGAGGCGGTGTGAGACAGAGAAGCATGGAGAGTGCTGATCCATAGAGTGGCTAAGGGTCGGACATGACTGAATGGCTGATGATGACACATGGCCATCAAAAGAGGTGTAAATTAGAATAAATAACTTACTCTTACATGGACTATCAAGATTACTACTGATAATTAGTCAGAATTCTAAGCAATGATAATGTATCCAAACACTGGAATTAAATGTCAATATTACTAAACTTTGTTTAATGTTTCCAGTTTTAGATCCCTAAAGCACGCCGGCTTCATATTTTGCATATTTGAAATTTTAAGCAAAATTCTATATTTTTTTAATCTAGATCTCTAGATTAAAATCTCAATAAAAAATTGGGGATGAGTATTGTTGCCTCTCACTTAAAATGTGGAGGTTTAGTTACCCATTTTAAAGAATAAGATACCCATTTATAGGAAAAGGAAGAATTGAATAGTTTTAGCACCATCAGATCAGTGGTAGGTTCCAACTGGTTCGGACCAGTAGTAGCTTGGCAGCCTGGAACCATCAGCAAACCAGGCCTGCCAAGCCCCTGAACCAGTTTTCCTGCTGCTGCCATAGGCAACACCATTTTGTTTTTTGCTTCCATGCATGCACAGAGCAATTTTTGTACTGCGCACATGTGCGTGGCACGCTCTTGAGCAAACCAGCAGTAGTCTCTGCTGGAACCTACCACTGCATCAGATCAGTAGGATTCCAAATTTTATTTGGACTATGGTTCAATTCAGGTAAATTTTATGTTGGACAGGTTTCTTTGGGAAAGAAACGTTGTTGTTCGTTGTAGCTTCCCCCTCAGCTATCTACTCCCTTCTTATTGCCTCTGCTTCAAGCGAGGGTGTACACTTCACCTTGGCAATGGATGGAAACCCAACAATTGGGGAAGAAATTAAATGGGCTTTTTTGGATGCTGTCTTCTGACCAAGAGCTCACCTTAAGGCATGTTCACATACAGTCCCTACTTATTAAAACAAGACATATCACACGAGTGTCTGAAAAGCTATTGCTCAATTTGCTTCAGCAGATGTCTCCAGTTTATAACCTAGTGCAAGAATAAAACTGGAGGCTATTACCACACATTTTGCTGGATTTGGGATTACATCCTGAACAACTAGTCTGAAGGAAACTGGAGTTTTAATCTGAAGAGGTCTTAGGGCCGGTTCCCACACAATCCTGGTGTTCAAGTTACACAGGGTATGGATGGGGTGTGGTACTGAGCTGCCGATAGACCCTGATTCACAAGAAAGGGTGTGAATGAATAAATGTGTACGCCTAAGGCATACTCTCACAGTCCCATTGTATAAATAAGATATGCACCTGTGTTTTGCACCAACTAACACTGAGAATTACTTTACACAGAAAAGTAGATGTGTCAGTATAAAGTCCTAGAGAGGAATTGAGAGGTACAGATATTTGTGTGTGTGTACTAGAAGTACAAACAGAGTCAGCCCTTCCCACATCCTGATGTTTTTTCGAGAATGTGAAAATGTGAATCCAATGGAAAGGTGAAGAAACAATATCAGAAATACCTAAAGAAATACCATCACAAGAATAGTTGCTGATGTGTAAATTCACATCGGGTCTCCCACAATAAGCCCACCAGGGATCCATAGGCAAACAGAGATATTTCTAAATATAAATGATACAGTAGCTGCTGTGGTTTAACTATTTGAAATTTACAGAAAATTCAAGTAATTTACAATTAACAATATAAAAATCCAGTCATATCTAAAAACAGTACGTTTCTAAGAAATCCACACTCACATCCATGATAATAAAATAACAGACATCATCACAATGGATAAAAAATATTATTGACTGGAATTCATATTCTAAGACAAATTTTTATATCAGAATAGTGATGCTGCCAGTTTTCACCTGCTACAAGCTTTCAGCACAATGCTCGGATGTCAGCATGTCTGATAATGTTTTAATATCTACACAGTAATTCCCCTACAAAAAGGGGAGACTGAGCAACTAACCACAAATACTACAGCAGTAAATTCTGGAGTGTAGAAGGCATTTGAAAGGCTGTTTTGTTTTGTTTTCCTTAAAAAGCAAACATGGGTGTCTATTGTTATTTGGAACACAAAAACACAGTTCTTTTATATTTTTAGGAAACCTAAATTATTTCTAACAATTAGCTTCCCCTTTAATGCAGAACATGCAATGTGGCAGTTTACTGCTTCTCCTTTGTAATCACAATATTCATCCCTGGCATCCAATCCATTGCTTAGATTTACAATTTCTTCAGGCCTTGGATCAAAATACTGGGTTCTCTGCCAAATAGTACTTGTTTTTATGTCAGCTAACATAATTGAAAATAAAGTAGGGACATACAGGGAGACTGGAATAGGCACACTGTTTTCTTCCCCCATTTACAACTTGATAGCCATAATGACACATATCTTACAACTGTAAACTTTGAGCTCACTCTCTCTTATGTCCCAACTAGTGAATGGTCAATACTGGATAGAAGCCAAACCATTTCTCTTCCTTTATGGCTGAATTTAAATTATATACCATTAATGCCTGACAGTTACAGCAGCGTTAAGCCATTCAGGCAGCAGAAATTTTAGTATCTCAAAAAAAGCTTGATACATTTCATGAGAACATGAAAACGTTGTTACTGAACATTTTTTATAAATCAAATTATCAAACTTGATAATTAAACTTAATGCCCTACTAACAGCCAAAATGCAATTTTAAAGTATGCTTAAAGCCTTAAACTCTTTATAGATTAAAAAAAACAATCATTTCTCCCAGTCCTCATTTTCCAAGCTTAAGAGGTTTGCTGTCTAAGTTTTTTAAAAGTGTGGGAGTAGGCACATGTGAATTTGGAATAATAAAACTGCCTTCTGCTTAGGAGACCACCCAAGTGGGGGCTGTCCCCTATGCTACAGCAAGACGATCATTTAAAAAAGAAGCTAATCTAAGTTTGTTCAGGTTCTCATCTGATTAACATATATCTGACATTAGAAACTTAAGATAGCGGGTACCTTATATTTAAGGTCTGTTTGATTACACTCCCCCCCCCCAAAAAAACTTGCAATTTGCGTATACATCTCAGATCAATGGTGACAATGTGAAATGCCCTGCCTCTATTATTCGCCTAGGCGCTAGCTAGCTGATGCTATTACTGTATTATTATTGTTACGCTATTAACCCGCTTGCTTTGTTTCTGGACAAATCCTTTAAAAAAAAAAGTGGGGAGGAGGGGGCCAATTAAAAATAACAAGCTCACTAACAGCCAGAGTCGAGGTGAGATCAGAGGAGGCAGCAGTCCCTCTTGATACCGTAAGGGCGAGGCGTTATGGGCTGCAGCGAAAATCGTCTCCCCTCCCGCCCCCAAAACCACGAGAGAGAGACAGATGCTGACGCCAAAGCCACCCGCCTGTCGATTGCAGTGGCAGAAACAGCAGCAGAGATGGTGGATGTGGCGATAAGGAGTCTCTTCCCACACACACACATAGGAGACGATATCCCCCAGCAAGAGACATTTCCTAACCACTCCTGTTCCAAGCAAACGGAGCCCACCCAGCCGCTTTCCTGTCTCCCACCTGCCCGGCTAGCTCCTTCCTGCGGGGCACGAGGCATCGCTTCCCCACTCACGGGCCGAGCCCCCTCAGAACAGCTTCTGCATCAAGAAAGCCCATTGTTTCCATGGCTGCGCCTCGCTTGCTCCTGGCTGCTGCCCCAAGAGACCCGGCCTCCCTCTCTCCGTCTCCGCCGAAAGTGCTCGAGGCTCCCGCGGGCACCTTGCGACGCCTCCCGAGATGGGGTCGCTGTGACGGCGGGAAGGTTATCGCTCCTTCTACTCCGGTCTTTGTAATCGGAGGCGGCGTCCCCCGTTCCCACCCGCAGTCTAAGGGAAACGCTGACCGGGGAGGCGGCGGCGAACCATCCGGGGATACCCAGCGACTCCCACCTAAAGCTTTTTCGCACTCAGCGCCCCCCTCCCCAGCTTTTAGTTCCCAGGAGGAGAGGAGCTGCGGCTGCCTCTCGGCTTCAGCCGAGCGATCCGGAGCTCCGCGTTTCCCTCCCGTTTCTCCTAGAATATCTGAGGAGGGGAAGGAGAGGCTGAGGGGCGCTTCTGCCCCCCCTCATTTTGGACCTTCTCTACTTACTCCCGGGGAGGCGGGGATGGGGGGAGAAGAAGCCATAGCCTTGCTCGACTCCGTCCCTTCCCTCCCGCTGAGGGAGCCCAGTCAGTTCAAGTCATAGAATGCATCGCTTCGGCAAAGCTCCAGGTCTACAACTTCTGTGGGAATTCAAGTCTTTCTGAAGCCACCACACCGGAGTAGAAAACGAACCGAGAGAAGTCTCTCTCCGACTGAATACAATTACCAAGGCAAAGATGCGAAAAGATGCCGGACTGGCGGGAATGTGTCTTAATTTCATTGGGGGGGGGGGGGGAGGGAGAGAAATTTAACCGAAGCCAATGACCCTTTTCATTCGAAACAAATACACAACCGCCTTCTTCCTCCCGAAATCCCCCCCCCCGCCTCCGAATGGTTCGGCTTTCCCCGAGACAGGGCTCTCCCGACACCACAGGGCATCCTTTCAAGTGCCCAATTAGTACACCTGCTGGCTCGGATGATGGGAACTGTAGTCCAACGCCTAGATAAGAGCACCGAGCTTGGGGGGGGTGTCGATGTTTCTATTACTGGAAGGGGCGTCAGGCAAAGCGAGGGGAGAAAGAGAGAAATCGGATGCCGGGAAAACCGGCTTGGGGGGGAGGTTCCCTCCGAAGCAAACGCGAAGGAGCCGCGGCCCGGGGACTCCCAGGAAGGAAAGGGACGCCTGAAGTCTTCGCTGACCTCCACACATCGGCCCGTGTGACCCAGACCTCCGATCTGTTGGGAGGACGGCGACTCCCCCTTCAAGGCAGCAGCCGCTCCAGCTGCGCCTGGTGAGAAGTGTAGTCTAGGTAGAGATATCGAGGAGTTGCGCTTCCAATAGACAGCGAGCCGAGGAACGCTAAAATCTGAGGCCGGAAAAACCAGGAGCAAACTTGGATCGACCTACCTGCCTGCCACCCGGGGCTCCGCCAGCGAACCCGCAGCGTCCGGACGCCGAGCGGGCGGACTCCTCAAGCCTCCGGACGCCACCGCTGCCGTCGCCGCCGCCTCTTTCGCTGCCCAGGATTAAGCCGGACGAGGCGGAGACGCTGCGCAAGCGCAGCTTTAGGCGGGGCTGTTTCAGGTAGCAGCACCAGCCTGCTCGCCAAGTAGCAATTAAGGCGGAGAGGCGAGGAGCTCGTCGCCTTCACTCGCGCTTTGGGGGTGTTTTCAGAGGGCCCTCCCGGCCTCTGCCTTCGTCCCCGCTCTTGTGGCCCCGAATCGCGAAGCTCGGAGGTACAGAATCGGCCCTGCCTGGTGGGCAGCGCCTTTCCCCAGCAGCCGCAGCAACTGACGCTCCGAGAGAGCAATCCTATTAAACCCCAAAGAGCTTACTGTCGAGTGGACGTGCCGAGAATTGTACTGCTGCACCTGCCCTCCCGCCCACGCGCTCTTGGGAAACGGTAGTGCAGGTAGTCCTCAACTTACAGCAGCTGATTTAGTGACCGTTCGGAGTTACAACCCTCCAAAGTAACAGCTGCACTGGAAAAAGTGATTTATGACTAGGTTTCACACTAACGGTGGCAGCAGCATCCCCATGGTCTCATGATTTACATTTGGCTGCTTGGCAACTGACTCACATTTATGATGGTTGCAGTGTACCCAGTCATATGACCCCCTTTTGTGTGCCCCCCAGTCATGTGATCCCCTCAACCAATGTCTTGGCAACATAAATTTAGGGGTCGTAAGTTGAGGACTACCTATACATAGTGAAGTAGTGGGTTCCGGATCCCGCTCCAACTGGTATGATTGGAACGGGCCCGGAGGCGTCCACATGGACGCGCGCAGCACGCTCATGAGTCTCAGCGCTTCTGCGAGCCTCCGCAACACTCCAGCTGCTCAGCGGAGCATCGTACAGGCACTGTACATGCCAGGCATGTGTGCGGAAGCACCAAAAACTTAAAAGACCAGTAAGGAGCTCGGGTGGGCAGGTGGGCCCTCAGGAGCACCGTACCAGAACGGTATCTGGTGTCCAGGAAGGCTCCGGTACGCCCGTACCACTTGCAACCTACCACTGACATAGTGCCAGAGCCAAGCAAGGAAGATTTACCTTGTTCACCTTGTTCACACCCTGCCTTTGTTAGACTTGTGACGTGCAAAAGAAAAAGAGAGAGAAAGTGCAAAGTGGATCCTGGCAGATATGGGGAGGAGGAATCCACATCTTATCCTTTATATATATATATATATATATATATATATATATATATATATATATATATATATATATATATATATATATATATATATATATATATATATATATATATATATATATATATACACACATACACATACACATACACACACACACACACACACACACACACATATATATATATATATTTTAAGGGAATTGATGAATCAAACACTTTTATTCAAGGCAGTAGGACTAAGTTCCTACGAATTTCTTAAGTATCTTATATTCCCCTCCCCCCTTCCCACAGTCTCTGGGCTCCTGGACCACTGACTTCTAGGAACAAACACACAAAAATCAAGGGAGAATAATATGCAAATGCTGTTGGACTAAGGAACAATTTATCATTAAATCTTTAAAAGGACCTGGGACAAAGAGCAGGCTTGGAACCTCAAAGATGACCTCCTCTAAGAGGCGGGGGTGGGGATACAAAAAAAAATTAGTATGCAAAGATCAAGTCTCTGTGGGAAAACAAGTCTTCTGTGACCCCCTTTAGTTAATATTAAAAGATTCTGGATTTGCACAACATGCTAAATTGAAACACAGCTGCCTGGTTAGTGGGACACTGTTTAATGCAAGTACACAATAGGCAGGATTCTCCTGTTATGCCAAGGTATAATGAAGCTTGTTTTTGCCACAGGCTTTAGCCTAAATGGTTTGATTCAGTTACCTGCAGAACCAGTTTAATTTCACAAATAACAGCTATTAAGGGTTAACATTTTGTGAAAATACTGCTTCAATGTAATATGTAAAGCCAGTTGCTGGTCAATGAAAATAATGGCTTGTTCAACAATTCATAATACATAGAATCGCATATTACACTTTGATATGGCCCAATGGCTAATCAAAAAAAGTAAAGTCAATGTATTACACTAGGTCAAATCTAAATGTATTACATTATGGCTTAATAATGCAATATAATGCAACATAGGAACCTACTGTAAAAGAACAGCTCAAACTCTACTTCCACGTGAAACTTTGCATTTGAACTGAATTAACGCTCGATCTAAGAAATATTCTATCTCCTCTAGTATAATATTCTGTGGTTGTATCCATAATGTTAAAACAACCAACCATGATTAACGTGTCACATTGGTTATGGTTACCCACCATAACCAAAGCAAACAGGGACTATGTTCACAAGGGGCAGTAAAGCTTACCTGGTAATACTGGGTTAAAGTTAATGATGTTGGGGGCACAGAATCTGATATAATGGTGTTTTGAGTCCAACTAGGTGTTTTGCACCTAGTTGGACTCAATTTGGGTGTGATTGAAATAAATCCCCTATCCTCTTTACATATTTGTAAGATCAGAATGCCAACAAAAGTGTGTATAGTCAAGACTATGGTTTTCCCAGTTGCAATGTATGGCTGTGAAAGTTGGACCATAAGAAAGGCTGAATGTCAAATAATTGAGGCCTTTGAATTATGATGCTGGAGAAGACTCCTGCGAGTCCCTTGGACTGCAAGGTGATCAAACCGGTCAGCCCTAGAGGAGATCAACCCTGACTGCTCTTTAGAAGGCCAGATCCTGAAGATGAAACTCAAATACTTTGGCCACCTAATGAGAAGGAAGGACTCATTGGAGAAGAGCCTAATGCTGGGAAAGATTGAGGGGAAAAGAAGAAGGGGACAACAGAGAATGAGGTTACTGGATGGAGTCAGCAAAGCAGTAGGTGTGAGCTTGAATGGACTCCCAAGGATGGTAGAGGACAGGTAGGTGTGAGCTTGAATGGACTCCCAAGGATGGTAGAGGACAGGAAGACCTGGAGCAGTGATGGGTTTCATTTTTTTTAGAACCTCTTCTGTAGGTGTGGCCTGCTTTGTGGGAGTGGCTTACCAGCCATGTGACTGGGTGGGAGTGGTTTGCCGGCCATGTGACTGGGTGAGCATGGCCAACTTGAAAAATGCGGTGAAACTCACTTAACAACGCCCTTGCTTAGCAACCAAAATGTTGGCTCAGGAACTCTGGCACTGAAGCGTGCAAGTCTTAAAGCTGTCAAGTTACAAAACCCCTGCACCCCTAACTCTTTAGAAAAAAAACCCTAGGGGTGTTCAAACTTGACAGCTTTAAGACTTGTGGACTTCAACTCCCAGAATTCCTCCTCTCTTTCTTCATCTTGATGATATGAAAATGAGTGGGGGGAAGGGAGCTGGAACTGGTTGTAAACGGCACTGTAGATTTGTGGAACCTTTTCTATAGAAGAGGTTAGAACTGGCAGGAACCCACCCCTGGCCTGGAGAAACATTGTCCATGGGGTTGCGATGGGTTGGACACAACTTCACAACTAACAACAACCACAAGGTCAGAATCCACTCTGCATATAAGACAGAGATGAATCTATTACTGCTGCTGAATTTTAATGAGTACTTCAAAAAGATAACTCTTGAAAACAGAGCAAGAAATACTTCATCAGGGGGGAAAAACCATTTTTTCTAGCCTCCGGCAGGGTTGGTTTTCAACTTCCCAAATGTCTAACCAGTTGTGGCATTGAGTTGTCCAGCATTTAAAAATAACTAGGGCAAAATAGTAATTACTCTGGAAGAAGAAAGCAGAAGGGGGGGGGGAGAATCAAAAGGATTTGAATGTGAAGGAGAAAAATACTTATTTTCCCCAAAGTAAACAAACACAACAGGTTAAAAATTGCCCAATGTGAAGATTAATTGTGTCTTTTGATACCTGCTAATAAGGCAGTTGAGCAACCATTTAAATTCTAATTAAGATACATTCCTGACATTCCACACTTTTTACTCAATCATACTTATATATCCATAAAATAAATGCCTCAGAAATATACAAGCTACAAAGGGATCATTAGACAAACTTGAGCCAGAGGCCAACTCCTTATAGAGGAAGACTTTTCTACTACAACTGGTCTATGGGTGCACATAGAAGACTGATCTAAACAGTTCTACAAGTTCTGTTCCTGACTGATGTTTTCTCCCTGTCGTTTTCAGCCACTGTTTTCACTAAGAATTTGTGCTTTGTTACATCTTGATATTCTTTCTTTCTTTCTTTCTTTCTTTCTTTCTTTCTTTCTTTCTTTCTTTCTTTCTTTCTTTCTTTCTTTTTCCCCCTTTCATTGCCTTCATGTGAGATTTGGTGTGGAAACCAGGGACATCACTACTCTGATATGGAAACTTACAAATATTACTCTTACTAAAACAGTAAAACACCCTTTCTTCCTTCAAATCAGTAGTGGGTTCCGGCAGGTACACCCCAGAACGGTGCTTTGGAGGGCCCACCCACCTTCCTGCGTTTCCTATCTGTATTTGAGCTGTATTTTTTTTCCGTTATGTGTTCGTTATGTGTCTTTTTTTTCTTTTTTTTGTAAGCCACCCGGAGTCCTTCGGGATTGGGCGGCATATAAATTTAATAAATAAATAAATAAATAAATAAATAAATAAATAAATAAATAAATAAATAAATAAATAAATAAATAAATAAATAAATAAATAAATAAATAAATAAATAAATAAATAAATAAATAAATAAATAAACCGGGCCATTAGTGCACACACACGCAGTGTATGGTGTCTGCATGACACGATGCTGAGCAGCTGGAGCATCGCAGGCTGATGGATACGCGTGAGCAGCGCACGTGCACAGGGTGGATGCCCGGCCACGTCGCAGTGTACTGGTTGCGATGGGATCCGGAACCCACCACTGCTTCAGATGGAGATCACTATCAAATGGGGCTATCTGTGTGCTTAATAAGTACCCTTATCAGAAGTGGTATTCAGCCGGTGAACCGGTAGTAGAAATTTTGTGTAGTTTGGAGAACTGGCAAATACCGCCTCCGGCTGGCCCCACTCTCGATTGATTTGCTGCCTCCCGAGTCCCAGCTGATTGGCTAGGTCTTCTTTTGGTGCCCTGCACAGGGGAACGAAGCTGGAAAGCAGATTAGTGAGGTGGGGAGGGAATGGGGATTTTGCAGTAACCTTCCCTACCACGCCCACCAAGCCACGCCATACCCAGCAAGCCACGCCCACAGAACTGGTAGTAAAAAAACCCGAATCCCACCGACTCTTATAAATTATTATAAATCTTTACTGCCCACGGAGAACTAAGGCGATGGGAATGGAGGTCTGGTTAGGAAAATACTACTGAAATGATTCTTTGGAGGAAGATTTGGTACCATTAAGACAATGGCTACTGTTAATGTGTTTTCATTCTATGTGTTATGTAAAACGCAACTATTCTGAATGTATGCAGAAAGCTAGTTAACTCTGATTTATTAAGTAATCTAGGAGTCTAGGACTGAATATAACATGTAAGTATAACCAAAAGGGATTTCATTTTGCTCACATCTGCCATTTTTGAATCATCTTGTAATAGTGACTTTTCAGAATCAAGGGCCACTCAATGCAACTGGCTGTGTATTGTCAACTTCCCAAAGATGGATGGATCATCTTTGTTTGGATTACAATTCCAAGCATTCTCATCACTGCTTAGTATTTCAGTTAAAAGGATTCACCTAACACATGACACATGCAAACATGTATAGCATGTATTACTATACCTAGGTTGTTTAAAACAATGAACTATATTTAAAATTATACTTTGATTAATTAAACAAATTTTCTTGATTTGTACAACACAGTAGCTTAAACTAGTTTTACTAGTAGGAATACAGTTTGTAGAAAGCAACTAATGGTACATTTTTATTTATTGAATTATTGTGAATCACCCTGGAATGCATATTCTAAATGAAACACAAATATAAAATCTTGACATCTGCCAGTGATCTAACTGCCAAGAAATAGAAAACTATCAATTCCCCCCCCTATCCAACTACATTTCTTAGAAAGTTGAAGAAAGAACAAGGAATTCTATTTTCTTGATATTATGATATCAAAGGATAAAGGTTTTTTGGCAAGTTTTACTCCCTAAGACTTTAGTTGGACAGCCTTTGCCCTTTAAACTTTGAGAATACCACAAGGATCCTCAGGCAACATATTTGGGACACTGCTCTTCATATTCTAAGTCTAGTTCCCAGCCTTCCAGCCTCTGGGGCTCTTTGAAAGGATATTTGCCAATCTCCTATTTCTCCTCTATCACAGTCTTGCATTGTTGCTGGAACTACATTTTGGCCAGATGGGAGAAGTCTAAAAAGAATATATAAGCAGAGCTCTATTAAATAATGAAAAGGGGGGGGGGGGAGGAATACATATACATAGGAAATGCAATAAGCAGCACATAACCAAAGTCCAAGGCAGGTTCCAGAAAAGGTAGAACTTGTGTCAGAAAGACTAAAACTTGGAATCAGCTGAATCTTGTGAGAAATTAAGAATACTACGAAAAAGTTTCTTTGTATAACTTTTAGGGAAAGGGAGTCCTGTACACATCAGTTCAAAAGCAAACATAGTAAGAAGGTAGATGTTTGTAGCTGCTGTTTTTGTATCTTTTATCGTTGTTATTCATCAGCAAAAATAGGGACCACTTTGGTGGGAAAGTAAAAGCATTCTGTGTGCTGTCGGCGTTTAGTCATGTCGGCCACATGACCGCAGAGATGTCTTTGGACAACGCTGGCTCTTTGGCTTTGAAACGGAGATGAGTACCGCCCCCTACAGTTGGGAATGACTAGCACATATGTGCAAGGGGAATCTTTACAGATTTTCAAATGTTGGACTTCAGGTACAGAGTTGCTTGATAGTGAGATGGGTGGCCTATAAGTGTAATAAATAGTTACCATTTCCCACTAAGTTTAATTCTAATTCCTCTAATCAGCCCTGTGATTCAAACCAGATGATGCATCATTCTTTTATGTCCCTACCAATCTGTTTCACATAAAGTATAATACATAAGTATTGCATCTATGAAAGTTCTAGTACATGGTGGATAAAAGATTAGTGCACTTACAGTCCACTGGCAAGAAGAGCTTATTTCAGCCCTCATTGCAAATACCAAAATCTTTTGTCCGTGCAGCTTCATAAGAATTCAGAGGTTCCCAAGAGCAATGCAATAGTTAAGTGAAGCCTGAAGCACCCCTGTATTATAGCAATAATGGCAAAACCATATATTATCTTTTAATTTCTATTCTATTAAAATACAGTAAAGTTGCACCCCAATATCTTATATTGGTATAAGCTTCCTTTTATGTGCATGCAATACTTTTAAGAAAAGGGAATGGAACTTCAATCATGTGGTTCAGTGGTGGGATTACTACTGTGGCTTGGTGGGTGTGGCAGGGGGAAAGGATACTGCAAAATCCCCATTCCCTCCCGATCAGCTGGGACTTGGGAGGCAAAGAATAGATGGGGGCAGGGCTAGTCAGAGGTGGTATTTACCAGTTCTCCGAACTACTCAAAATTTTCACTACCGGTTCTCTAGAACTGGTCAGAATCTGCTGAATACCACCTCTGATGTGGTTGCCCCCTGAAGTCCTAATTTTTGACTCCTCCTGTAGGTATCTTTTTCCCCAGAGATGTTTGGGGCTTAGTGTGTGAAGCTGAAAAATTTACTGGAAGAAGTCAAATTACTTCTAAACTCAAGAGAACTGTATAGATTTGTCCACGGGGTCATCAGGAGCTGACAGTTTTTCTTCTTGCTTTTCTTAATGAAAAGAACACATTAAACCAAAAATTTAATTTGGAGAATATTTACTTTGAGTTCATGCCCTGGGCTTACATGTGGGATGTGTACCTGTTTAATAACATTAAGAGTGTGTTAAAAAGACTAAATGGCTGAGCTCCACAAATCACAAATGTTTAACTGTTGTTGACAAATCTCGAGAGTATCCGGGAGGTCAGAGAAGGCTACAGAGAAAGCTGAAACCCACTTCACTGCATCTATTGAAAACAAAATGAGAAAGATCAACATTTTGTTAGGTCTCCTTGCGCTATTTCAGAGGAGGAGATAGTTCAAGATGAACTGTGGGATCCTGAGGTTTGGTTGTTCTGTGTTCTGGCTGATACGAAGTGGCTTCTGAAAATTTTATCTTCAAATTTCTTGATTTACATATATATTTTACTTCTGATCTAAAAGTCTACATGTGTATTCCAATCAGAGCACTGAAACAAACCATATCCTCAAAGATGCTATAAAACTTCTCTGAAGACCATCAGTAACCATCCTGATGGTTTTGATTTGAAGGGACTATAATGTTTATATCAATGTTATTGTATCACCAGTATAAACATAATGACTTAAACTCAGGGAAATTTGTACAATTGAACATGAGGATATAGAGCCCTGATGGCAAGCAATATCTGGGAGCACGCGAGGCGTTGCCCTCTTGTCAGCTCCAGCCCGCATGCGTGCTCTGGGCAGCTGATTTTCAGCCTTCTGGAGGACAGGGGGAGGCCATTTTCACCCTCCCCAGGCTCCAGAGCCTGTGAATGGTGAAAAAGAGGCCCAACAGGCCTACCGGAAGTCCAGAGACTTCAGTGAGGCCTGTGTGCATGCGCAAGGGGAGCACAGGGGGTTGTGCATGCATGTGCAGGTGGAGGACATTGCATTATGGGTGTGGACATGCACACGCGCACTATCATGTGCATGCTCACTCTTTTAGCACCCGAGCAGAAAACCATTCACCATCACTGATATAGAGATTTTTTTAAAAAAAATTTCCCCTGGATAGGAAGAAGAATCCTCTTGCTGGATCCAGGCCAAGGCCCATCATAGTTTTAACACTTGATTTCTCATTAAGGCGGGCCAAGTACTGCTGGGCTATTTGCAAGAAAGAGGCAGAGATATACCCTCCTTCCACCCTTGGCCCCTTGCAACTAAGTACAGCATGGAGCCACTCTGTTCAAATTTAAAGTTAACAGTGAATCTTAAAGATGAAAAGCATTTGATAAACCCATTCTCAATTTATCCAGTTCAACTGTGTTTCTTTGTTACTGTGCTGATTCACTTCCTATTTTTCCTTTCATTTATAATTTTACTTGTAACTTCATTAAACTGTCGTTAAACACTATCTCACCTATATTGTTTTGTGGCTTGTATTTTGTTTTGCAATATTCCTTATTTTTAATCAAAAAGAATCTTTGTAAAAAGTCAAGTGGGCAAGAAGCTCCAAAGGAGGCAGACAGGGTTACCAGGCAGCCTGTTGTTTAAGGTGGGCTCAAGGTTTTGATATTACAGTAATTTCCACTGAGGTTAATTAAAATAACAATTATATATTTTTTTGCTGGTAAAATGTAGGCAAAAGTTATTGTTATACAATAATCTCCAAACAAGATGGTGACGGCAATGGGCAAACCATGTGGGATTGCAGAAGCCAGATGTCGTCACTGGGATTCTATTTTAGTTATAATGAGGCAATGCATTTTTACTATTTCAGATGTATGGAGGATGAATAATTAGTCCTCAGTGACTTCTTATAATTCTTTATAAAGAAAATTATTATTGTTAGATGAACCACTACTACATGAGATAAATCCTAAAATTAAATAAATCTCACTGTATTTCAGCTACACATTGAAATACCAAACACTGCATTCAAAGACACATGAAACAGACATAATTTTTAAAAATCTGAATTTAAGTAATTGAAATCAGTTTCTCTTTTAATACTGCACACTCTGTTATCAGAAGCAAATAAAAACAATTACTATCAGTACATATACATTAACATTGCTATAGATGTAATTCAGAAAAAGAAACCAAGAAAGAAATTCATAGTAACCTTTTAATATTTATTGCTTGAGGGTTTTATTGTATTTAAAAATGTGGAAGATACATGTTTAGCTAGAGTCATTATCTTTCTGTCCATTTGAAACATCTTAGCATCCAAATAACCTGCTCTAAAAATCTTCCAATATACATGAAGGCTTATTTTCTTTGAACTAATAACAAACTACCATTAATATCAATTATAACAAAACAAAAACATTACTGCCATGGTGTACAGGCAATTGAAGGTTTAAATTCATTTTGTGTATAATGTGGAATTTAGTTCAGCCAATCCTTAATGTTGTCGGTTGTTTTTGAAAGTATACTGTCAGAGATTAAGAATCTGCTTTTCTACATAATAGCAGCAGTAAGTTAATAGCTTATTCCAAAACATCTTGAAAAAACGTTTTTTTCCTACATGTCCATTATGTTTCATATAAGCAATAGCATTAAAGTATGTATTTTAATGCTTGCAGTTACTAAATAATTATTTTGGCTCAAACATTTTATTTCTGTGATACAAGAATTAAAAGCTAGGACCTAAATTGCTTGGAATATAAATCAAATATTCAAGACACTGCAATATGATTACCGATATTTTCTTAACAATTTGGACCAATCAGAACCTTGACGATCTGACTAATTTTTCAGGAATTAAAAAAACTGCATTAATTTGGTATAATGAGTCTAGATAAAGATGCAAAACTGGCATAGAAATTCATAAAATATAGCTTTCTTTGAATTAGCTTTGCTCCTGAAGGCTAATTAGAAAGGTTCACATAATTATTTTCCATGAAAATTTAGAAATGGTTTGCCTTCTTTCAGGATGATGATTATTTGCAACAGTGAATTATGAGGTTATTTATGTTACATTACCAATTAAGCAATTTGTGCAACTCTTTAGGACAAACTGATTTTTTTTTAAAGTGAGATAATATAATCAGATGCTAGTAACAAAATTAAAAAAAAAATCTTATAAATCTTTCTGATTCTAGTTTTCTAAGATATGTAGCCACTATAATGAAGTTACAAGCTTTTACTAGTTTTCCTTAAAAAAAAAAAAAAAAAAAAAAGCAAAATTAATTAGCTTTGAATGACCTTTTTTGTGCTTACACCAAGCTGGATCTCATCAACTCTCACTCTTTGATATAGTCACATGTTTCCCATTAGCTAAAAAGTGTGGTCAACTAAATACTTCTGTTAGAATCAGGAAGTTTGCATCAGAATAGAGATGAAATCATTGATAGAAATGTTCGAGGATGCTTTATACTTGGAGAATGTGAGGTGAAGTTTGCTTCTTTTATTATAGTTAATAAGATCACAGAAACAATAAAAGATACTTTATTCTTCAGTGTTAATAAAAATCAAAGCATTAAATCTCTAGTTGCAAGAAACAAACTACAAAGTATTTTTTTTGGTTTTAGGCAAGACCCCAGATTTGGGGTGTGTGTGTCAAACTCGCATTGTCACGGCATCATCACATGACGTTTCGTGACTTTCCCCCATTCGCTAAACCGGGCATGAGCAGCGTGTGACACATCTGGCCTGTGGGCCGAGAGTTTGACAGCCCTGCCCTAGATAGACTTTACTTCTAGGTATATATGTATTGTGCTAATTTCTCTTGGTGTGAATAAGTGCTAATAATGAACCATACTCTGGGAAACAGCAACCAATTTTACTTCAAGAAATAACCTGGCAAAAAAACCACCATAATGGACAAGAATGCAATGAGGAATGATTTACGGTATACTTGATAAACATTTTACTTTAAGATTGAAACAAAACCATTTAAAAAGCAACTTAATTTGTTTCAACATATAATACATAATTATACAATTCGTTTAGCTGAGATAAGTTATTTTAAGTACTTCATTTGTATAAACAGAAAAAGCAGTAGAAAGTGTGCAAACAATGATGCTCCAAAACAATAAATTTTGAATAGCTATGATAAAGTAACAAACTTGTACTTGCAATAGCTACTGATTCGAAAACAGACTATGTCCCTGTCAAGTGACATGGTCTGCGAGTCAAACAGAAGAACACAAACTAGACTGGCCTTAGTCTCTTTAAAAAAAACCATAAATCTAGAAAGGGTTTTGTAAAGATGTTATATTTTGTATAGAAGAGGAGAAAGAGTGTTTCACAAGGCACTTTTGAATTTAAGACAAGTAAGGTATGATTTCATAGAAAGTTAAAACGTTGAAGTAGTACAACTAAGACTCCTTTCTTAAGTGGTTCCTTTATAATGATAAAAAATGGATTCAGCTCAAAATGGAAACTCAACCTCTAGTGTTTTCTAATCATATAATAAAAAGATCTAGGTGTAAAAATGGTCTATTTTTTGCAAATCCACATTATCAGTGAGTCACTGATTTTGTGTATGAAGCTGTTCAAAGGCCTTAATGTTTTTTTAAAAAAATACTTTTTGAACACAGTTACATGAAAAAGAATCTGTAGAGGTTTAATACATTTATATAAAATATCATATATAAATCATGAGCATCTCTTTTGGAAAATTTCTCACCTTCTACTTGCCACGGTTACCAAAGATCACAAATATTTATGTCAGTGCAAATCTATACTTCCCTACTACAGAAAACCATTCACCCTTAAATACAAAATATTTTGATTCGGAAATGACATTAATTTGGTTACACCCATCCACCCTGCCAAATTATTATAGTATTCATTATTGGAGAGGGGGAGGAATTAAAGCTGCTTGTGCAAGTATCACTACAAACAGTCCTTCTTATAGAAAAGCTTCTTGATTCTTCCAGGATATAGAAGATCCTGGGCTGAAACAATGGATCTCTGTGCGTGGTTCAATTACTGATCTTCGAGCCAAGAAGGAGCATCCACTCCAGGTATTTTCAATTTGATATGGAATAGTTTAAGGGTCTGTTCAAGCTGCTTTTGATTTCCTGAAAAATAGGCTGCAATGGCATTGTGGAACAGAACAAGTTGATTGTGCAGCACCTTCACCTGTGGAGAAAAATCAAAATTGAAAATGAAAATATATGTACAGAATATTGAAAGGGGACACCCAAGAAATAATGTTTATTTTTTTACAAATTTTCTCTACAGTGAAACGATCAGATTAAAAGCAAAGCAAAGCAAAACAAACAGTTTCACCAACGGAAGCAAATATCAATTACCATTAATACCGACAGCCAAATTAAATGAAGAGGCTGTGTATGATAAATATAACCTTACCTGCATAGCTGCGCTTAACTGACTACACTCACATGAACTGCTAAGCATAATTTGGCTTAGTGACAGATGAGCCGAACCCTGCCACAGGCTCTTCCTGTGAGTGGGTGCACTGAATGAACTATGGATGACATAAATCATAGCTAATTTGGAGGGCTATGTGTGCAATCTTGCTCATTTGTAGTCATCCATGTTATATCTTATCACCACACACAAATACGCCCCATTGTTTTGTTTACTCGTTGCTCTAGGAGTTACGGTTGTTCATCCACACGTCAAAAAGATTGTTTGATTATTTTATCCAACAGATACGCTGATCAGGTGTCTGTTTTCATCAGTTGCATCTGTTCGTCTATTTTGTTTTCTGATAAGGACATTACTGTATTTTATTGTTGCATTTGATTGTTAACAGCCATCAATCAATTAAGGAAAATACTGGTGCAAGCTTATCAGTTGGATAGAGATATATAAGGATAATTGGCAAATAATGAAATTGTACCGATTACTTCAACATATCGCTATTATCATTTGATAAAGTTTTAATTCAGCCAAAGAAAATAAATACAAAAATATGTATAGTAGGAACAAAGTAGAATAATCTATACACAAAGTAGTGTCTGTAACAGTGATAGCCACTATAATGTGCACAGGTAGCCTTCAACTTAGAACAGTTCATTTAGCGATTGACAAAAGTGACTTATGACCATTTTTCACACTTAGGACCCCATGGTCACATCATCAAAAATTCAGATGCTTGGGAACTGACTCATGCTTATGACGGTTGCAGCGTCCTGGCATCATGTGATCATTTTCTGTGACCTTCTGATAAGCGAAGTCAACGGGGAAGCCAGATTCCCTTGAAAACTGTGTTACTAACTTAACAATTTAGTATTTCACTTAACAATTATGGCAAGAAAAGTAAAAAAAAAAAATAAGGCAAAACTTACTTAACAAATGTTTCATTTAATCACAGAAAAGTTAGGGTTAATTGTGGTTGTAAGTCTAGGACTACCTGTAAATTGAATATTTCAATAACACTAAGGAAATCTAGATATAACACTCTACTTGGTCATGAAGGTTGCTAGTTAGGCTCTTGGCTAGTCATTGGATAGGATCATATATTAAGTTATTACGTGGGTTATTTTTTTGATGGTGTAGCTTTTTACCTAATATACAGTATGTTGTAACATTGAATAATAAACAAGCTAGATTCTCCTGTGTCTAATTAAACAGATTTACTAAAAAGAACAAAAAGAATAATAGGTTACAAAAATCTTTGTAAAATGAATATATTTACTATCCTAATTATCTTTAAATTGGTTAGGGTATAATTCTTCATCCTCTTGATAGTTTCCTTTTGTAACTGTCTGTCTACTTTTGTGATGTAGAAGAAAAGTACTCAACTTTTAATATTTTGCAGATGTACTAAACACTGAATGTTTTCCAAACTACAACCTCTTTCTTCAGGGCTGCTCATTTTAACAACTGACTCTGGGCAGATAGCAAAATTAAAATAAAATACAAACAACTGTATATGTTTCAAAAGTTGAAATACAAAGCAGTTGATCAAGATCAGCCCAAATAACTCGTGTAACTAAAAACTGGTCCCAGAACCAGGTCTTCGAGGCCTTACAAAAGATCTGCATGGTCAGGGCCAACTCCAGAAGGAAGATGTTCCGTAAGGTTGGTGCTACAGCAGAAAAGGCACATCTAGACTCTGCCAACTGACAATCTTTAGCCAATGGGACCCCAAGCATGCTTATCTTGCCTGATTGGATTGAATGGGTAGAAATTATTGGGGAGAGATGGCCCCTCAAGTAACAAGACAAGCCATAAGCCTAGAAAACCCCATTGCCAACCCAACCACAGAGTCAAAGAGCTCAGATAGGGAGAATACTATGCAGCAGAAGGGTACATACCATAGAAAAAGTCATACTAATTCCCAGAGTCCAACTTAACAAATAGGATCTTGCATCTAGCAATTTCAGTGACTTAAAAGATGCTGGAGAAGGGGTGTCGAACTGGACTTCTTTGAGGGCTGAATCAGCACTATAGTTCTCTGTGGGCCGGCTGGGTGATGATGGTGGTGGTGAAAACAGGACGGATCCTGCCAGCCAAAACAGGGTGTGGGGGGGGCACATGTACCCCTTCCCCCGTTTTCGATCTGGACAGTCTCCTGCAGCACTCTGCCAGCCAAAACAGAGCACGGGAAGCCATGTGCAGCTCCCCACTCCCCATTTTGGCTGGCAGAGTGCTGCAAGAGGCCATTCAGGTTGAAAATGGGGTGAGGGGTGATGCAGGTGGGCACGCCGCACCCTGTTTTGGCCAGCAGAGGCACCATGGGCTGGTCCCTTGCTATTTCCAGGCCGGCTCCATGGGCCAGATTTAAGCACCCCTGGTTTATACTCTGGCACTTTGAGCCTTATCCCTGCATGATGGAGTAAGCTCCTGTTATTTGCCTCTGCTCCTGCCAACCTAGTAGTTCTAAAGCATGTAAATGCAAATAGATAAATAAGTATCACTTCAGTGAAAAGGCAACGGGGCTCCATGTTTCACCACATGCTTTGCATTGTGGTGTGACTGCACCACGATTGCAGAAACATCTTTAGGCGGAGCTGGTTTAATTGGCTTAGAAATGGAGATGAGCACCACCTACGACTAATGGAATACAATCTGCAGGGACCCTTATTGTGTGGTCCTGGCTAATCTCACATCTGAAACACAGCTGGGCGCAAATTAGAGAGGGGACTGCTTCACTTGGGCACAGCAGGTTTCAGTAATACATGGCAGGTCAGCTTTCTCGCCCATAATCAAGTCATCAAAATATGAGCCTATATCCAGACTTAACCAATGTTATACTGTCATTTCCATGCACATATTATTATTAAAAAAATAACCACTAAAGACATGATACTGCTGTCCCACATGTATTAGATCTGTCATATTTACAGCCAGACCCTGGTTGGATTAGATGTTTATGCTGATCTTCCATTCATGCATATTTTGGAATTTGTCACATTATCATTACCAATTACATCTTGGGTCAAAAAAATTCTTTTTTGTCTTATTGAAATTAAGATATTGGGGAAAAAAGGAAGCGTATGCAACCCTGAAGAACAAGAGCCTGTAATTGTTATTGTTATCTTTCTCATAGTTGATTAAGCCAAGGGAGAGTATGTGCATCCTCTAATAAATCAGACTGAAAAGAATTTCCCAGAGAAATGCAAGTACCTGAAAATGCTTGATTGCAAGTCTCCACCCTGCTAGCATAACTCAAGGGAAATCTTCATGTCAGGCCAATCTGGTTCAATCCAGACACCCTGCCAACTTCCACACATGAGTAACATTTCCATTGTCTCCAATCTCCATTTTCAAGTCTAAGGTCAAACCCCATAGAAAAATCCTTTCAATTCTTCAGTTGAACTTTTTTTAAACCCACTCTCAACACAGCCCTGGACGCCTTGAGTACTCTGCAGTCTTTGTTTGAAACCTTAAAAACAGTAATTTGAGTGGAGTTTGAAACAAAAAAATAGTTTTTCAGGACATTCTACTGGAATGTTTCAGGGTTCCCTATGCTGAAGGATGAGCTGGAGATTGTTCTATCGCTTATCATCCCCAACCAATGTCATGATCAGTGAAATTTCAATTTCACTCTTAACAATTTAAATTTAACAAATTTACAGTAACTACCCATCCCAAAGCTTTCAATAGTTTAGATTACAAGATTTTAGTAAGCATACTTTCCAACTGTATAAACCAGAACAGAAATGTTGCAATGCATCACACTAAGACTAAGTGTGGAAAAAGGTCTTGAAGTGAAGTATTCAAAAAGCAAATAAATAAAAAAAATGTTTATACTCCATAACTACCTACTTCTTCCACAATTGTTGCTAGTCTGCATCTATTACATGCTTATATCTAGCAACTGGGAAAGCAGATTTATGTGTGAAGTACGTGGGATGGGCATACTTAAAAGTAATTTGCAATTACAACAATCAGACAGCAAACCTAGACACCACTATGTTTTACTGACTGAACAGGATTTTAAAATCCAGTTTTATGAATTAGACATATGTATGCAGTTATAATGCGTTATGCAATTAAGACACATCCCATAATAGCTCTGGCAATACTTCCATATACCGACAAAATATCAAGGGAAAAAAGACACAGGTAGCTTGTAGTGACTTTATAGAGTTACATTCCAGGCAGTTAAACAACTGGTGTCTCCATAATATTGGCTAACTGGTGATGAAAGACAAACGGTACTATTAAAAATCTGGACAAACAGGACATAAAATGATAGCACAGCAAAAAAATGAATCAATTCAACTGTTCCAACATTTTAATCTTTTACTTCCATTACAGCTAAAATAATTTTCATAGCATCAAATGAAAGTTTCGTATTCTTTTTAGCTGTTTCAAGTTGTTAATACACTCATAAAGTTCCTCTTACATTGTTCCTTTTACACTATACTATCTAGTAACTCAAAAGATTGTGCGTGTGTGTTTGTGTGCGCATGTGTGTGCGCGTATACATACCAATGCATGAGAACAAACTTGAATATTACTATAAAAAAATCTTATTTAGCTATTATAAGGTACTATTTAGTGGAAAGATTTTTGTTTTCCCCGTAAGGTTGGTTCTTCTTTTTTATATGCAATCCCTTTTCTTCCAAAATTCAAATCGGAATTTTCACAGCATAATTTCATCTTTTATGACTTCACAATGTAAAAAAAATGTTTTCTTCGACTGAAGACTTACATTTTCATCTTGTTCATAGGCAAGATTCCTACTGCATCCATTAATCTTTCTCATTTAAAACTACAAGAAATGTATAACTATAAAACTCAATTTGAAAAGTAGATTCTGGACATTCAGGACAATGCTGTATCTAATGCATCAACAACCCTTTTCCAAATGATAACTATCTTAAAAAGTTAGTACATGCAATAGTTAAGTGCTTTCTCAATATATGGCAAAGTATCCTTATCTAGCCTTTTTTAGACATATGCAAGTTCATGGAATCAGCAGTATGTACAGTGTTACGTGGAGTTACAGCTTTTGCAAATCTACTGGGTTTTCTGAAAGAACTTCTGCCTCCTAAAGGCCCAATTTTCTAATCATGATTCAGAAACGGTTAAAGGTAGCAAAATGATATCAAGGTGAATAATTCGCTTGCAGAAAGTATTAGATTTCATTCCAACCAAATGAAGAATTATAGTTTTTCTTCATTTTCATAACATATGATCACATGTATACTATTACATAGCCAACATCGTATTGTATTATTAAATGTTTACATCAATTCGTCTTGTCATCAACTCCCAAAATCAATTATTGGCTGTTCTGCTCTCCATACACCATATTTGTACCTTATCCACCACTTTCTTCTTCCTCTCTCCTCCCCTTCCCTACCTCCTTTCTTCCCTGTCAGCCTTCTCTTCTCTATTTCCCCTTCCTCTCTCCCCTTTACACTCCTCCTTTCTCTCCTCCTCTCCCCCCCGCCCACTCTCCTATCTCTCTCTTCTTCCCTCACCTCTATCTTCTACTTCATACTCTTCCCGATGAAGAATTAGAAGCAACTTTGTACTGATTTTGCTCCTGCTTTTCCACTCAATCCGGGAGAACCTATCCCTTTTCCAGCAATACTTAAAACATGGATTCAACATACATACAGATCTCTCTCTCTCTCCCCCCCTCCCCCCCCCTCTTATAGCTAGTTCTGGATTCATAATTCAATTACTTGATTAGAAAGGCTTTCAGGGCACAACTTAGTTTTATCCCTGCTCATTCAGCATTCTCTTGACAGCAGTCACCCAACAGGCATTCCTGAACAAACAAGGCACAGGAAACAATATGCTGCAGCTGATAGCGGTATCCCAATCACAGGACTGGCAACGCACCCTAAGAGAGCTATTGGGCACTGCAATTACACAAATATGTGCACCCTGGAACTGGAAGTGAGCTAACAGGTGGAATATTTTAGTGTGAAGCCCAAATTATTTTTACACGCACTACATGATAGTATTACCACCTTTTTATAGATACTTTCAAATATAAAGCATTAATATTTGTAGTTACTTACTGGGTCACATTACCCCTTTGAGGAATATAACAATTATTGTAATATGTGCACATTTTGTATTTCTGATAGCAGACAATAGCTTCGGAGCAAATCTGACAGCTGCGGAAACAAATAGAAACAGCTTAACTTGCCCAATAGGGAGGGCCGCGTAGTTTGTCATATAGGGCAGGAAGGAGAAAGTATGGAAGACATTTTGAATAAAGGCCTGTGTAAAGGCCTTATCCTTGAAACACAGTGGGTATTAAAATGTTTGCTATTATGGCTAAGCTGGATTGGATCTGTTGTGAACTTGTCTAAGTGGTTTGTGATGCCCATCAATATGGATATTTATATAATCTACATTATATAATTATTTATTAAATTGTACAATTTATATAATTATATAATTTATCCCAAAGTGCTCTCAAAAACCTGTGTAAGAAACTTGAACCAAGGAAAATGAAATTTGGTACACATATAGCCCAAGATATATAATCAACACTCTCAAATTTGGCATTGAATTGTTGAGGTTTTTTTTTCAATTTTCTAGAGTTGATGAATATACTAGGTTACCTACTAGAAGGTAGACTATTCTAAAACATTCTTCATTAATTTATGTTAATAGTTGTCAAGAATTTACCCATACCATAGGATAATTAATATAAGATAACATAATAATGAAATGAAATAAAATACAAATCTGGGCATGGAAATAACTCTTATGAATCCCCTTGCCTTCACTTTTTATGTCTACAGTATAAACCAGTTGGGTTGGCACTAATGACCCCCTTCAGAACAAGACTTAATATTAAGGATTGGGAAAAATAAGTATAAGGGAGAAAACATAAATATATATTGCATCTAGCCTTACCCAGTTAATAGTAACCTAGTTATGAGTTTCATTGAGATGACCAACACAATGCAGTTACAATACAATAGCAGAGTTGGAAGGGACCTTGGAGGTCTTCTAGTCCAACCCCCTGCCTAGGCAGGAAACCCTATACTGTTTCAGACAAATGGCTATTCAACATCTTCTTAAAAGACTTCCAGTGTTGGGGCATTCACAACCTCTGGAGGCAAGCTGTTGCACTGATTAATTGTTCTGTCAGGAAATTTCTCCTCAGTTCTAAGTTGCTTCTCTCCTTGATCAATTTCCACCCATTGATTCTTGTTCTACCCTCAGGTACCTTGGAGAACAGTTTGACTCCCTCTTCTTTGTGTCAACCCCCGAGATATTGGAACACTGCTATCATGTGTCCCCTAGTCCTTCTTTTCGTTAAACTAGACATATCCAGTTCACTGCAACCATTCTTTATATGTTTTAGCTGCCAGTCCCCTAATCATCTTTGTTGCTCTTCTCTGCACTCTTTCTAGAGTCCCCACAACTTTTCTACATCGTGGAGACCAAAACTGAATGCAGTATTCCAAGTCTGGCCTTACCAAGGCATTATAAAGTGATATTAACACTTCACGTGATCTTGATTCTATCCCTCTATTTACGTAGCCTTGACAAGCTCCTTTTTGATTGTGAAGAAAATACTGATAAAATTCCTTCAACAGGTCAATCAAGGTTCTGGTAGTAAAGTATAATATACACATTGGCTGCTAATGAGCACTTACTATAAGTCAAAGCAAGACATTTGAGAAAGGTGTGAATTTAGATAGACTTCCTTTTCTGCATCACCAAAGCTTAACACATAAATAACATTTCCTGTAGATTTGTAGGCAAAACAGGACATACGTGACTTTTTTGCTTGTTTGAAGGAAGAAAATCTCTTGAGGCAAGCATAAGGTAAGAAAAACAGGCTCTCCCTATTTCCATAGACATTTTGAGTTTTTAAATCTTGATTTTGAGGGGGAAAAAATCATAAGTAGAACCAAGAACAAATTGATTACTTCATTTAACAATATGCAAAAAAGTCCACAAATCTATCAACTGATTATTCAAAACTATGGAACAAAATTAATTGAAATATTTTTCATTTATGTACAGAGTACCTGTAGCTATAATTCACCTTGATGAGACTGCAAAAAACACGTTGTTCCTTTGGGGTTGGGAAGAGCTGATCATTCTACAAGTTCCATTAAATCAAAGAAATTTACTTGAATGAAAAGTTTTACGATCCACTGAACAGTAAAATAATCCACTATCGTTTAGCAGTTAGGAACTTCCTTTCAGTTACAATTATAAGTTCTAATAAAACCTATAATTTCCTTTAACGTGGGAATCATCAACCTTAGATATCAAAAGAGGAATCTATAATTATTTTAGACTAAAAATAGGGATTTACAAAAACAATTGCTCCTTCTGAAACTAATTAAAATCAAGCATATCGTAGAGAAAATTAGGATAGAATTCCCCCCCCCCTTTGGTGTCTGCTTTATTCATCAGAGAAATATGTAGAAATGAGTTCCACATCAGCGATCTTAAGTAACAGTGTAAATTGTAGTTCTACATGTCTTAAGGCCATCAATTCACTGAAGACTTCTGTATAGAAATAAATAAACTTTGGCACTAAAAACTCTTATGATATCAGACCTTTTGGGATTTTGCCCAAACCTCACAGGACTACACTTAGTTATAAGCACATACCAAAACTTTTAAACTGGCACTCCTTGCTTCACTAGAAAACTATTTCTACCAAATGTGGGAATTTGACATTTGAGAATACAGGTTGTCCTTGATTGACGATGGCAATTGGGACCTGGATTTTCATCTCTAAGGAATGCGGTCATAAAGCATGCTCATATCTTTTAGTGATAGCAATTCCCTGCAGTCTTGGAGGGCAGCGTTAACTGAATCCTATGATCATTAGGCAAGGCAACCTCTTGCTGGCTTCCCACAACAAAATCACTGGGAAAACTGGCAGGAGGTTGCAAGTCCCAAGAGCACAGAGAGATAAGTAGGGAGAGAATGAGGGGTTGAGGGTAAAAAAGAGGGATGACATGGGGAAGGGGTGCAAAGATGTGAGTGGTATATGAGAGGTATCGTGTAGGTCAGAAGAGTGCACATGGGCAATTCAAGATGGGTCAGGGAGGGTGCATGAGAGTGGCTGCATGGGTTGGGACATGCACGGAGTACATGAGGTGTTGTAACCTAGGGCAACGGGGCTGGGGGAGGTTATGTGGGAGGAGAGACTTACGTTCCTTCCCAACTTCCCTATTGACTTTCTGGGATAGTTGGCAGAAAAGACTGCAAATAGCAATCTTGTGATTGCATGGTGCCTAGCAACTAGTCGAAAGTAGAAATGGATTGCCAGATCACAATCATGTGACCGATGCTGAGGTGGCGGGAACTGTGAAGACTGGTAAAAAAAACACACCATTTGTTCATAATTTGGAATAGTCACTTATTGACTAGTCGTAGGTCAAGAACTACCTGTTTTCATTTCTTTCATGCCCACTATGAAGAATTACAGATACCTGGAAATATGGAGATGAAATTTGCACTTAATAAAACTTAAACTCTGAAAATACACATTAGGCTCAAATAATAGTGTTAATAATTCCCAAGGATTCTTGAAATTATTTGTCCGTTGCTTGTGCACATTTATTGGGAAGACAAAAATAATTCACATTAATATCTGAAGAATTGCATGACTGATTGGTAGCATATCACAGAAATGGAACAGTCTTGTAGTCTTTAGGAGTATAACATGGCTTGATGGCAGGTAATTAATCAATCAGTCAATCAATCAATCAGCTACTTAGTAATATTTATACACAGCAGGTTGAACTTATTTGAAGCAGAAATAGACCAAGTGAACTCAAGGGCTAAGGTTGAATTTCCTATATTATTCATATTTAAACAGTGAAAATTAACTGATTTCTGACAGAAATTTAAGAGTTCCTTACCTTATTTTCCTCTAAAAATTTCAATTTAATTGATACATCATTGCGCATTTTGTCATATTTCTCTTTATGTATTTGGAATAGTTGTTGTGATTGCTCTATCTTTGGCAAAGTATTAGCATCACGGGGGCCAAGATTCAGTTCTTCTAGATCTGTACGATAAGCATCATATTCAATCCTGAGAATAAAAGAATTAACATGCACAAATATTCATGAACTGCAAAATTTAATTAGAGCGCTAACATAGAACAGTGGTTATGGTGCTGGACTAGAACTGGGTAAACTCAAGTTCTAAATGATTATTAGGAAAAACAATTGAAAGTTATGTATCTTATTTTGAGTTTTTGTTGGGGAGAACATAAGTCTAGTAAAAAACAAACTTAATTTTGTACCACAGTTATAAAACTTTGTAGTGACCAAAAACTATTCTCTATTGCAATGTACACTCCTGTTCAATGTTTTATTATTTTTATTTTATTTTATGCTTTGATCCTGTTGCGTAAGGTCCCTACAAACACTTAGTGATTGAAGCATCCAACAAATGAATAAAATGGAAACTTCAAAAATCAGCCATACCTGTATTGTTCACAAATTACAAAATTTTTATTGATTTTAACAGGACTGCTTTAGAATACGTCTCTGATCCAACACTACACTGTATTAAGAAGTAGATTCAATGTTCAATAAATAACTACTTAAATTAAGATAAATACTAATATATAAGCCATTACCTGGCAGTTTCATACTGCTTCACCGTCAGTAGAGTATCCTCAATAGTTTTATTTACCAAAGTGTTCACACTAGCTATAAAAAAATTAATTGCGCCAAGCAGAGTTTCACCATTTTTAGCAAGTAGCTTCTGTGTATCTGCATTGTATCCAAATTCCTCCTGTTAATATATAATTTAGGAACACTTAATTCTTCTTTATTAAATTGTACCGGCATTATAACAGTAATCACGATATTTTAATCCTCAATATGAAAGCAACCTGATCAAGATATTTTAAGCCTCAATATGAAAGCAACCTGATCAAGATATTTTAATCCTCTTGGTACTCCCAGGAGCATAGCACATGCTTCTTGATTTCAATAGAGCATGGATGGATTGCTTTTTTTCTGGGTATAAAATTAATGAAATACAGAATACTTTTACAAAACAGTGAAGTCAATGTCTCAAAATAACCATCTCCAATCCTAGAACACTTTGTGCGAATTAATTAGCAGTATTAATTCATATTGGTACGCAATGTGGAAGGCAGGAATTATTGGATTTTTTTCCATTAAGCTACCAGTTATAGGGATGTGGTGGCTCAGTGGCTAAGACGCTGAACTTGTCAATCAGAAGGTCGGCAGTTCAGTGGTTCGAATCCCTAGCGCCACGTAACAGCTCCCGTTACTTGTCCCAGCTTGTGCCAACCTAGCAGTTCAAAAGCATGTAAAAATGCAAGTAGAAAAATAGGGACCACCTTTGGTGGGAAGGTAACAGTGTTCGGTGTGCCTTTGGCGTTTACTCATGCTGGCCACATGACCACAGAGACGTCTTCGGACAGTGCTGGCTCTTCAGCTTTGAAATGGAGATGAGCACTATCCCCTAGAGTTGGGAACAGCTAGTACATATGTGCGAGGGGAACCTTTACCTTGCCAGTTAATGGACCCAATGTCTTTTTACCAGTTGGATTAAACATAAATATAGGCATTTCAGCAGAGGATGAAGATAATTAATACAAATGAAATCTTACATGGAGTTCTAATGATTTCAAACTTAAGTCTGCAAAGGCCTCTCCAAGCTGTCTTTGAGTATGCACCATCTGGGAAAGTTGAGTTGATAGAGTTTGCGCCAGTTTCAAGACATTCTCATACTTCTTTTTGTTATCCCTCAATATTTCAATTTGAGCTTCTAACTCAAGATCTACGGTTCGTGATCCCCGGCCCAGCTTCTCTGAGATTATTTGACGAGTACACTGTAAAATTTGAGACAGAAGCTTAAATTAAGTTTTTCAGTTTCTCACCCATACAGTTTATGTGAATTATTTAAATTAATATCATTCATGTTACAGAGTTATTATAAATTGTTCTAAAATATTGCACTTGCTTTTTAAAAAATTCTCTACATACCTTCTTAAAGTTTAACTATTTTAAAGAGTAAGATCATCTAATATAAGAAAAAAAAGCTATGCTGAAAATAAACTGAAATTACTTATAAAATCTTATAGTAATGAATGCACATACAATTCCCAAGTCACTAAAATAATATGTTGCAGGCCATAAATATGAACATTTAAAATACGGGAAGTATATGCTATACCCAATTTCAAACTCAACGTATCTAGCTGGCAATTGTATTTGACAGCAAAATATGTAGTTCTAAGCACTGGCTAAAAGAATTACCTACTTCTATAGGATATAAAGCACCATTCAATCACTCTATTACTGGTCATGCACCGGGAAGAACTATTGAATCTTGTTTTCAAATCGGCTCTCAATTTGGGAATAGGAGGGCATTACAGTTAATTAATTAATTAATTTCCCAGTAATTGCTTTTGGTTCCTAGTTTCAACGAGTCAAGATCACTGCAAAACATCTGAAAACAAGTCGTAAGGGAACACACCCCAACCCCGGGACCAACTCTAGGGCGGGAACCTGGCTAATCCTGCAAAACCTCCTAAAACAACAGTTCAGGTAAGACCAACTGTCATTTTGGAGGAATTTTGCAGGATTAGCCAGGATTGGGACATATCCAAGTTAACGTCCCTCAGGGGGGGCATTATTGGTCCTAGGCCGCTCATGCGCTACCACCTGTTGTAACACCCTACGACCAAATACTGCATCAGCCAATGCAAACACGTCTAACCTGCAGTGCCTGAAAAAGGGAGACGGGGATGCCCACGTAGCCGCCCTGCAAATCTCCACGATAGGCGCCTGTGTGGCCTAGGCCGCCGAGGTAGCCGCACCCCTGGTGGAGTGTGCTGTGATGGCACTGGAAGGTGCTGAACCTCATAGGCCAATGCGATGACCAGTTTGATCCACCTCCCTATAGCCGAGGAGGACACCCTCTTCCCCAGGGAAGACGGATAAAAAGAAACGAAGAGCGCCTCAGACTTCTCAAGGCCCTCCGTGCGCAAAGCACGCATGACATCCAGCCGGTACCAAAGGCGCTCCCTATCATGAGATGAGCCCAGACAAAATCCAGTAATACCACCTCCTGCGACCTGTGGAAAAGGGAGTTAACCTTGGGAACAAAAGTCGGATCCAGTCGCAGGACGACCAGATTATTGTGAAATTTACAAAGATCCGACCTGGAGGACAACACCCCCAGTTCGGAGATGCGACGTGCTGAGGTGACCGCCACAAGGAACACTACTTTAAGGATTACGAACTTCAGGTCAACCGTCCTCAGAGGTTCGAAAGGTGCTCCTGTCATTGCTTGGAGAACCGTAGTGAGGCTCCATGTTGGAAACCTGTGGACTACCGGGGGACGGAGATTCCCTGCACCCTTTAAAAACCTCTTAATTAATGGGACCTGGAAAAGTGGAAGGAGCCCCTCTCCCCGAATAATCGTGGGGAGGGACGCCACCTGTCTCCTGAGGTGCCATGTAAAAGCCCCCTATCCAATCCATCTTGGAGGAACTCCAAGACGTGCAGTACCGAAGCCTCGTGAGAATTCGCTCCTGAGACCCGGCACCACTCTGCAAAGACTCGCCAGGTGGAATCATAAATCCTAGTGGTGGAACCCTTGTGTGAAGCCTCAATTGTGGAGATGGCTTGGAGCAGTTTCGGAGAAAGGCTCCACTCCCCGTGGTCGACTTTGGCCTGATTGAGCCAGTCGGCTTGATGGTTGTTCACTCCTGTGATGTGCTCCACCCTGAGCGATCGAAGATGCCTCTCCGCCCAGACACCGAGTGCCATCGCCTCAGTTCGAAGAGCCCTGGAGTGTGTGCCACCCTGTCGGTTGATGTGGGCCTTCGCTGCCACGTTGTCGGTCAGCACCAAGACGTATTGATCCCGAACATGGTCTTTGAAGAGCCGCAATGCCAAGTGTATCACTCGCAGTTCCAGCCAATTTATATTGTGTTGGAGGTCCAACCGGGTCCAACGCCCCTGCGCCATCCAGGACTCCAAGAGAGCTCCCCATCCTTACAAGCTGGCGTCAGTTGTCAGGATGAGGCGCTCCAGCTCCCTGAACTTGCAGCCCTCGTGTAGCGCTGGGGAGAGCCACTACCCCAATGACAGCTGCACCTGTGGTGTCACTGGAACCTTTTCCTCGGAACTGCTGGAGTTTGACCTCTGATGCGGCAGGAGATGCCACTGGAGCGGCCTCGTGTATAGATGAGCCCAAAGCACCACGTCTTTGCAAGAAATGAATTCCCCCAGAAAGCTGGAGATCACTACTATAGAAACAAAACATTGACTTCTAACCTGTCTAACTAAGGCTAACAAACTAACTTTACGGTCATGGGACAGGAACACCTTCCCCAGCTTAAAGTCTATGATGGACCCCAGGTGAGGAATCCTGGTGGCGGGAATGAGGGAACTCTTATCTAGATTAACCGAAAAACCTAACTGCTGTAGTGTGGATACCACCAATAAAAGATCCTCCCTCGCCCACTCAAACGATGCTGCTTGGACTAAAATGTCATCGATTTAGCATTGAACCCTGACAGAGCACTCATGGAGGTAAGCTGCCATTGTGGCTAGGACCTTAGTGAAGGTCCGAAGTGCCGACGCCAAGCCAAACGATAGGGCCCTATACTGGTAGTGGCTACCTAAATAGTAGAACCTGAGATACTTACGATGGCCAGGGAAGATGGGGATGTGGAGGTAAGCCTCCGTCAGGTCAATGGAGGCCATGAAGTCATTGCACCTGACCCCCGCCAAGATGGATTTAAGCAATGCCATCTTGAATCTTCTATAGACTAAATGAAAATTTAGCAGTTCAAGATCCAGAATCGCCCTCCATCCCCCTGAACTCTTCGGAATGACAAAGAGGTTGGAATAGAAACCTGACCCCACTTGGTCTGGTGGAACCGGTTCCACCACCCTAATCTCTAGGTGGTGTTGGATCGCCTGCCTCATGAGACAGTGTTTATCTTTCCTCTTGGTGACCGAAAATGTCCGAAAGTGGTTTGGCAGAATGGAGAGAAACTCTAGGCCAAATCAGATGGTATTCAGAACCCAGGTGTCAGTGGTAATCTCAGCCCAGGCGTCGGCAAACAGAAGCAGTCTGCCCCCCTATGGGTGGGGTCGCTATTGACCTACCTGCCCCGGCGGTAGGGACAGCCACCTCCCCCCCAAAAGGGACTCTTCCCCTGGGGTTGGGACCTAGGCCTATCCCTGGTGTAGTGCCTATCCGACTGCCTATCTGATCTCGGAAAATACCTGCTGTGCTGAGCCTCCTGATCTGACTGACAATAGGACTGCTTCCGAAAGTAAGGCGCAGATTTTCGCTCCGACTTCTTTGCAAGCGTAGGCATGACCTTCTTTTTTTATTCTTGTCCTCAATGAGGATTGGGTCCAACGGGGTACCGAAAAGGGATCCCCCAGAATGAGGCGATGATGCCAGGTGCCACTTTGCCTTGTTCTCCACTTGCCACCCCCTCAGCCACAGGAGACGTCAGGAGGTCACCGAGGCTGCCATTGTCCATGAGGCATACTTCATGGCACGCAGAGTGGCGTCCGCAGAGAATTGAGCAACAGCAACCAGCTTGTTGAGCTCTTGATGAGTACCCACCTCCTCAGGCGGAATACTTTCCTGCATCTGTTGTAGCCATGCAGCTGAAGAACGATGCAGAGGCAGCTGCCTTGATGCCCATGCGGAAGACTGGAATGTTTTATGAAGAGTCAGCTCCGCCTTCTTGTCCTCGGCCTTCAAGTAATCAGCCACATCACCAGACACCACCATTGACATGGACACCAATGCCACCACTGGAGGGTCCACTGTGGGCACCTGCAACGCCTCAGAGAAACTAGGTTCCATGTTAAAGAACCTCCTGCTGCTGGAGTTGGGAAATGTTCCTGGCTTTTCCCACTGCTTTTTAACTACCTTTAGGAACAACTTAGGAGCAGGGATGTCTTCCTTCGCTGAAGGAGGCTCTGAGTAAACTCGATCCTCCGGCTTTTTCTCCAGACCACCCTCCTTGGCACCCGACTTGGCGCCCTCCATCTCACCCAGTTGCACTGTGGCCCTGGCCTTGCACAACACACAACAGTGACTTGAACAAATCTGGAGAAAACAGACCAGAGAATGCTGGTGCCTCGGGTTTTGAGGGATCCTCATCATCAGACATATTTACCTCTCTCTGAACCGGATCCCCCACCATGGAACCCTTGCTAGCCAGAAAAGGAGAAACAGTCCGGCGCACTTCCAAGGGGGAAGGCCTCGGCCTGGCCTGAACAGTGGCACCCCCCCCGGACCTTTACCACCATTGCGGGTCGCACAGACCCCTTCTGTAACCCAGCAGAAATTCCATGTGAAATTGCAGAAAAGATAAACTTCTGAATGCTTGCTGGAAGCTGCTCCATGTCTCTAACAAAGGAATCCTCCTCCTCCTGTGCACAGCCTTCAGACTGTGGAGCAAATGATGGCCTGATGGGACTACCCTCCCCTGCACTGAAAAGGATCCCTTAGATAGGGGCCCTGTTCCACCATGGAGAGTGGGTTGGGGGGAGAAAGGTGAAATGTCCCTGAGATACACTGGGGAACCCCCCTTGTGAGGAGACCTAGATTTGGATCTAATGGGCGATCTAAACCTCAAGGGAGAACTAGGCCTACCCCTCTGTTCAGCCCTGGACACCTGCTTTTCCAGAGCCATGTGCCCCCTTTCCTTATCCTTCTGCAAGGCCTTGGAGGATTTTCCAGCTGCTGCACTTTTTCGCAGCCTCACAGAGGCTGTGGGCCTCACTCGGGCCCCACTGGAGGTCCCCTCCTCAGGGGACAATGGGGGGGAATCTGGCATCTCCTCTGCATCTGCCATGGCAACAGGTCAGGGCTCCACCAGGCTCAGCCCACCAGAAAACAGCAGCGACCAAAAAACAGCTTCCCCCAATCACTCACGGCCTCCATGCGATGAAATCAGCCTCTGGTAAACCTTTCCTGCCCCTTTTGCAAGCCGCAGGGATCTGGGCCTCCTGGCGTTGACCTGGGCCTGCAGGGCCTTGCCGCTGCTGTAGAAATGATGGCCACCCAGGAAGGCAGGGATGAAAACAAGGCTTCATAGTAGCCTGTCCCAGCCCATGTGGCCTGCAGGAATTGAGGCCCCAAAATGGCCACCATAATGGCGTCATGCCTCTAAAGTCCCAAGAAGCAACTATTAAATCCCTTACCGGCGGCCGGGAACAAGCCACATGTTCAAGGGGAAGTTTCCAGGTATCAGATGGAGGCAAGGAGAAGAAAGCAGGGAGAAGGAATTTTCAGGATGGCACTGGATTGTTTTTGGAAGAATCAGGAACCAAAAGCAACCTATCTTTCTTCGGCCAGACAGAGTTGAAACTGGGAACCAGAAGCAAGGAGCACAGAGGCATGGCTTCAAATTAACTCTGTCTCGAGGCCAATTGGACATCACAATACCCAATCCTGGCTAATCCTGCAAAATTCCTCTGGAAAACAGTGGTGTTACATATGTTACAGTATGGGCCTCCAAAACTCTGTGCACTGCTGCATTCTGGACCAATTATAGGTTCCAAATATTCTTAAAGGGTGATCAAGAAAAGGTAGTACTTGGTGCACCAATGAAGTTGTGCAAAGGGTCTCTTAGCCATGATTGCCACCTGTTCTTCAGGCAGGAGTCGTGAGTCTAGAAGAACCCCCCAAGTTGCGCACAGGGTCTGTTTGTGGTAGTACCATCCCATCCAGAACTAATGATAAACTTCCAGATCCCAAGACTTCACTTATCCATAACCACTTTTATCTTATTAGGGTTCAGCTGAAGTCCCCCATCTAGGCTCCTGCAACATCCAGGTACCATGAAAGGGCAGCCACAAGCAAGTATGAGCAATGAGACAACTTTCAGCTATTCAGGAATTGTTAGGTAAATATTTAGAATGACCCCATGTCTCGCTTTAACCCACTTATTTAGGACTGCTCAGTAACATAGTGTTTTGTAATATCTGAATGTCTCATTTGAATCCAAGGAAAGTGACACAGGCTTAAAAATAACCTTAGAAAAATAAACTATAGGAAACAAATTGCTTTCCTTGCTAAATACCACTACTGCAAGAAGTTTCTTCCCATTAAATTACTGTAGAAGAAGAAGATTATTATTTTAACTGCATATCAGCCTTCAAGTTGGAAAATGCAAAATTTCATGCAGGTGAAATACCCGAATCACTTAGCTCCTGCAACGGAACTAATACAAACCTTGTATGTATTTAAACTCCATTTTCTTACAAGCTCCAGTTTTTCCATAGCTGGATTCTTTACTTCCTCTGCTAGAACAACGGGTCCACTTTTCTGCTGCATTCTTGGATTGCCTATTTGGAAATCACAGGTAAGTGAGTCAAAGCTTATTTAGAGCTCTTTAAATGTTTTAAAGAAAGATAAGACTTTATTTTCAGCATCGCACAATAATTTGATTATGGTAAAGTCTGAAAAATAGCATTACTTGCATTTAAATCACAGCTAGCAGTAAATTAGAATTAAGCAACTGCAAAATATTCTGCAGGATTCTCATGTTTTGTTTCCATGAAGGGACAATTAAATATTAAATATAAATAATTCTTCCAGAAATGTACAGAAAGGCACATCATCCCTTCTATTTTCATCACATGCTCGTGTTTTACTATCAGGCCACTCCTTTCCAGAGATGTAAAGCAACCATGAATCAAAAGCTATGTTTTGTGATAAGGACTGAGAGATTCAGCGCATGGCCACTCCTTTGTGGCATTCTGCAGGGCTCAGTACTCTCCCCACTCCTTTTTAACATCCCCAGGAAGCTACTGGATGAGATTATTCGCTATCAAGGGTTAAGGTATCATCAATATGCAGCTAATACTCAACTTTACATCTCCACCCTTAGTGACCAATTGCTGTTGGTGCTGCCTTCTCACAATGCCTGGAAGCTGTGGGGTCCTTGATGGAGGTCAACAAGCTTTAACTAAACCCTGGCAAGACCGAACAACTTTGAGAGCATGGAGCTCCAAGTTCTGGGTCTCTTTAACATCTTTAGTTCTGGATGGGGTTGCACTACCCCGAAAAAACCCAGTGTCCTACTTGGGGATAATCCTGGACTCTCAACCCCTGTTCAAAGAGCAAGTGGCAGTCATGGTCAGAAGAGTCTTGGTGCAATTTCCTGTTGTGCGCCAGTTGCATCCATTCCTGGATTGGGACTTCCTGCGCTCAGTCACTCAAGCCCTAATCATCTAAGACATGGATTACTATGCTCTACATAGGGCTACCCTTGAAGAGTATTGGGAAGCAACAACTGGTGCAGAATGCAGCAGCATGGAAAGTTGTTTCTTGGGATTCTCAGACAGGCCCATGTCACACTGCTGCTCTGCAGGCTACAGAGTTTCTTCTTCTGGGTGCAATTCAAGGTTTTGGCAATTTCCTTGTAGGGTCTGGGTCTAGATCACGGGTGTCAAACTCGCAGCATCACATTGCTGTCATGTGATGTTTCACAATTTTTTTCCTTCATGGACTGGGTTGGGCGTGGCCTGCGTGTGACACATCCAGCCCATGGGCCGTCAGTTTGACACCCCTGGTCTAGACTATCTGTGGAACTGTTCAACCCAGCGGGATCAGTGATGCATCAATTATGATTTATGCCTCTGTATGGTTAAAACAATATTGAGTATAATGTATAAATCCAACAACATATGAAGAAATGATTAATGGAAATATACCATTTCCAATGTTGCAATGTTACCAAAATATAACATTCTGGAATGCATGACAGAAACCTGGATTTTACTTTAAATCAGATTTCCAAATTTGCTTATCATACTTTTGTGGGTGATTCAATTATTCCGCATTAGTGTTTTTATGTTCTGTTAAGATGTATAGGACATACACAGATAGATAGGAAACCTTTTTCATCCTGAGAGTTGCATGGCAGGTGTGCCCACCTTTGTCAAGGAAGCAAAAGCCAACCTACAAGTGGATACAGCAATCCTATTCCCTCCCAACACACACATATGTACATATTTACCCACTTAAGTGTTTGTGTGCATTTATCCACTCAAGTGTTCCACTGATGCCAAGGATTAATTTTTAGGCGGGGGGGGGGGATGATAGATAAACAACTCCTTCCTCAGATGCTATCTCTTCTGACATTTTTCTAAGTAAAATTTACCACTTAAATGATAAAAAAGGAAGGCCTCTTTTTAAAGCTCATCTATTTCAAGTGTAAATTGAAAATCAGTCATTCAAAGCACAAGAAGCTGGAGACATTTCTGTTCCAAAGTGACTCCAGTGACTGCTACAAATACATTGTTATGAAAGGGAAAATGCCTATGATTTATTCTATTAGAAAACATTAGAAGCACAATTACATATCAGAATAATTGAGTTTTTCAAACCAGATTCATACTTCTTTATGGCTTAATATCTTTTAATTTGTTTTCCATCATCCTCAAAATTAAATTATAGCAATGTAATTCAGCTATACATAGATGTCAATGGAACAAGTAAAGTAAAGTTTGGAATATTACTACAAATAAAGATAGCAAACTTTAGGTAGAGGAAGTTTTCTTCATTTTAGAATTTGGTATTACAAATTTAAGAAAAATCTTCAAATATGAAATGAGATTTTGATATTATAAAACAGTATCTTTGCTCCAATTTGAATGACTAATTCCAATATAATATTAAGGTATTATGGCTCTATTTTTGGCAGTATATTGTAGATTCCAAAATAGTGTATTTTAATCCTCAACATTTTTAAAGGGTAAAAGTAAAGGTTTCTCCTGTCCAATCATGTCCGATTCTAGGGATCAGTGCTCATCTCCATTTCTTAGCTGAGGGAACCAGTGTTGTCTGAAGACACTTTTTGTGGTCATGTGGGCTATACACCAAGGTGCACAGAAAGATTACCTCCCCATCTACTTGCATTGTGTGCTTCTCAACTGCCATGTTGGCGGGAGCTGGAGCAAGTAATAGGAGCTAACCCCATTGTGAGGTGCTTGGGTTTTGAACTGCGGAGTCATCACGCCCCCTGTCAGTATTGTTTAATATCCACATAAAACCGGTGACTAAAATATCATCAATATCTAAAGGGAATCTAGTGGCTTCTCTTTTTTCATTTTATTAGAAAGACTGGCTGCTTTGAAAAACGTTTAGGTATGATGACAGACACAAAAAACATTGATAATCCAGATTGCCATAGATGGTTTCTCTGTTGGCGTAATTAATAATCTATTTTTGGGAGTGTCTGAATTCCATCTAAAGCAGCATTTCCCAAATTGATAATACCTTGATATTTTGGATTATAATTCCAATCAGTATTGACTATTTACTATAATGGCTAGCTGCTAGGTCTTTTAAGAAACACAAGCCAAGAACATCTGGAGGATTCTAACTCAGGGACATTTGGAGAATGTTAAATCCAGCAGGCATAGGAAGCAAAGTTACCTTGGTAGCAGTTTGCAAGCCTTTTGTTTGTTTAGACTGATATATGTACAGAAATAACCTAACTCACATCCTGGTTAGTTTTAACTTGACACCTACCAATGTGATTATACTATACCACTGCTTTGCCATTTCAAAGGTTTATTTAAAACTTAGAAGATTATTTTCCAAATGTGATGAATCAAATAAAGTCAAGTCTGTGCTTACAATACAGAATATTTTGGTGGTTGACATTTGGGCACATCCAGAAAAGCTTTCTTGGAATCTCTATTATAAACTTTTCAGCACCAAAATAATATTAGAGAAATACAAATCATTTCGAACACCAAACAACCAGTTTGAATTGGAATAAGTTGCTCTGAATGCAAAACTAGCTATCATTTCTGCAAATACTCATTGTTTTTGAGCTTGAAATACTCCCAAGCTAGTCAACTTCTATTCAAATGACCAAATGACCACTTAACACGATTGCATGAATTTGAGTTTTAAATGTCCTGCATACCCCCAGTAAATTCTTTTTCATTTTCCTACCCTTTTCAAACTTCACTATTTTATTATTTTTAAAAGATACCAGTAGCTTTAGTAACTTTTTGAATCTATTTTTATAGCTCTTATGATACATTTCAACAGTGGTAGTGTAATTTTCATAAAATCAAGAATCATTCCGTTATTTAATTTTTAAAAAGGTACAAACACCAGCACAAATTTTCAGATGTGTGTTGATATACATTTGTAAAGTATTTCCATTACAATGGATTATTCAACATAATCATTATTTAGTATGATGGTGATAAAATTTAACACAAAATGCTGAAGGAAGATAGTATGCAGAAAAGAAAAGATAATCATTTGGCAAGCCAAAGCAGCATAAAAGGGAGCATTGTACTTAGCCATTGCAGTTAATCACAAGTCAAGGAAGTATTGCCAAAGATGGGAGTTAGTATTGAATCAGTAAAGCCATTAATTGCTTAGACCTCTGAATACCTTTGGGAATAACTAAATCATTCCCTTGTCCAGCCAGTCTGCAGGCTGCAGCACTGCTAGGCGATATAACAGGAGACATGGGTAATGATGAGGGACCTGGAAATGGGACATATGCCATCAACATCCATCTTCATTTAATCAATCTATTTTTAATGCACAAAATATTGGTGAAACTGAAGCAAATCTTGAAGTGAATTAGACTTTGAATTTAGGACTACTTTAAACAAAAGGCAATCTATTACATTCTTCATATGGTGACTAAATCACATAGAGAGCTATTTTGTGGCTACTCATTAGATTCTCAACCACAGTTTGTTACCAATTGCTGGTGGCATGTACATTTTAATGCTGAAATCACTGTATTAAATTGAAGGCTACAGAATACTCCTTATTCTAGCCTTTTACATTTAATAATAGTACACAGTGAATTCTGTTACCTTGAAAAGGTCCAACTGCAATAGCCCCTTCCTGGGTACTGTCAAAGCCATGAGACGTGATCTGTGTTTCGGACAAGCCAAGTCCAGCTGGCAAAGAACGCTTCAGCTCCTTAGAAATGTTTGAATAAAAGGGAATATCCATGTAAAAATCCCAAATAAGGGAACACTTAGGCATAATAGCAGTCTAAGTCATCTTGAAGAAATGTGTTCTACAGTTTGAAATCTATTTTATGGTGTCATGATGTTCTATTTTAATGACAACACAATGCTCAATTACAGCTGTTTCCAGGTTTAAGAGTCCCCTTGTGTAACCTGGACCAATTTATTCCAAACTGGAAGGCATTTTTCAAGACTGATACTATGTAAGTCTTCTGCAAGGAAGAGTTTTCTAATACAGGATTAACTGTTTGAAGAGCTGAGATCAATCACAAATACATTTATGGATAAAACTTCTATTGTCTAATAGTTTAATTAAACAACTGGGGTTGCTTAGATAGAAAAGTTAAGCCACTAAATTATGGCTTGGTATCAAAAATCAGTGCATATCTATGTAGATTGCAGATACAAAAATCTTAGATAATTTAAAATATAATGAGAGTCAATTTTAACAGTCCTTTTCTTTCAGCTATTCTGAAAATAAGTATTTGAGCAACAAACCAGCTGTCCTTGCATATAATCTGCACTCTTGCTTCTGTTTTTGAAATTTCTCCATCAACAAAATAGCTTCTGAATCTACTTTTTTCTATAGTGAATTATGCATTGGAAGTGCCTGGGTGCTTGTGTGATTGTTTAACTCAGTGGTAGTCAACCTGGTTCCTACCGTCCACTAGTGGGCGTTCCAGCTTTCATGCTGGGCGGTACGGGTTTTGTCCTATATTGAAGCACTTTCCTTTTTAAAATTTAATTGACTTCCTTACTTTATAAATCACCATTACTGTGGAACCAGTGGGCGGCTAGAAAATTTTACTACTAACAGAGATACAAAAGTGGACGGTAGGTATAAAAATGTTGACTACCCCTGGTTTAACTGGTGTCAACAAAACCTTACTGAGTAGATGCCTGACTGTACAGTCTACTATTTTACAATAGAATAACAGAGTTGGAAGGGACCTTGGAGGTCTTCTAGTTCAACCCCCTGCCTAAGCAGGAAACAATAGCAATAGCAATAGCAGTTACACTTATATACTGCTTCATAGGGCTTTCAGCCCTCTCTAAGCGGTTTACAGTCAGCATATTGCCCCCAACAACAATCCGGGTCCTCATTTCACCCACCCCGGAAGGATGGAAGGCTGAGTCAACCTTGAGCCGGTGAGATTAGAACCGCTGAACTGCAGATAACAGTCAGCTGAAGTGGCCTGCAGTACTGCACCCTAACCACTGCGCCACCTCGGCCCTACTCCACTTCAAGCAATGGTTATCCAACATCTTCTTAAAAGCTTCCAGTGTATACAATGAATACAATGAACTATACACTTGTCTGTTCTATAATATTTAAGCCAGTCATCAAACTAAAACAATATTTAACTGAATGATGGATGACCATTTGTAATTGACAGGTCAGCAGAATATGACATTTTAATTTGCAGCACATCTGCAAAATCAGACTTTGATAATCTACTGTATTTGCTTGGATAAATAACTGAAATCCTGCCATATTATAGCATTCCACTGGAGGATGAAGACAGAAACAAGCAAAACAAGATCTATGCACAGATAATCCTCGACATACAACCAAGTCAAAGCAGGGAACTTATGATCTGAATTCAAAATTGATGGTTGGGGCCCCTTGAAGGTCCCATGACCAACTTTTATGATCATTACAACATGCAACCTTGATGGGCAGGCTTCATTCAGTCATACGTAATAAGTTACCAGTGTGTGATATGTGCAGAAATCTCTTGGAATTTGTCTAAAAACCTAAATAGTTATGGCCAAATGATATATGTAAGTGTAATTAATTCCGTAGTCAATACATTACCATTATTTAGATGGAACAGAAATATGCATATTAACAATGTTTACAATAGGGTTAAACTATAGAGAAATCCACAAAATTTACAGAAACTGGAATATTGTAAAGATAGCATTGAAACCAGCCTTTGCCATTAAGCATTATAGCACACTTAAAAGATGTCTTTAAAATAAATCCTGACAGTAATTTATTAATGAATCATTTTCTCTTTTTTTCAGTTATGTTACTTTCTGGTTCAGTTGACTAAAATACTATTTTGACTTGCATTGTACCAAAAGAATTTCCCTAGAGCTCGCTGTTTTTCAGATATGAAGGGTGATTACTTCCCCTACCCCAACTGAACAAAGAAGCTTTTTATTTTTAATTGAAGTCGAATTAAGGTGTCTCTAGCACATATCTTCACCATTGATACTGGTGCGTGGCTGGTATTAGTTCTTTTTAAATACCGTATTTTTCGGAGTATAAGAGGCATCCTTTTCCCTCAAAAAAGAGACTGAAAATCTGGGTGCATCTTATATACACTAAATACAGCATTTTTTGCCTCCCAAAGCCCCGCCCCTTCACCAAAATGGCCGTGCATAGCTTGAAGGAAGTTTTCAGAGAGCGCCTGGGGGCTGGGGAGGGCAGAAATGAGTAAAAAACGGGCGGATTTTGCTCAATTCCCCCACCCAGCCCCCAGGAGCATGCTCTTTTCTTGACAAATGCTCTTTTCTTGACAAAAATGGGCCTGTTTTTGTGAAAAATGGGAGGTTTGCAGAGTGCAAAAACTTTTTTAAAAAAATTGCCTCTTCAAAATCATGGTGTGTCTTATACTCTGGTGCATCTTATACTCCAAAAAATACAGTAATTCTTTTCAAGTTTGAGCATAAGAATGTATCCCTTGACTTCCCTGGATCTTTATAAGTTAGTGTGCTGTGCTTTCTGGGGATTTCCATAAATATCACAGATTCTCTCTCAACCCTTTCCACGCCCATGTTCTGGCAACTGCAAAATATTTTCTTATTTCTTACAAAGTGCCAAAGTTTTACAGCAATGAACAATAAGCAAGAATAAAGCTTTGATCATTTACAAGATTCAGTCTTTATGGAAAAGCTGTCAGCTTTAGTTTCAAAGCCTCAATGTTAATGACCATAATAGGCCTGAAAGTATGCCAGAAGTCTGCCTTCATTGTTCATTTGACTGCCTCCAAAAATAAGAACAGACAGACAGATATAGTTTCACCAATTTTTTTTCAAAGTCTGGTTGGCATAGAACACTTGCCAGGCTTATATTTATTCCATTTTAAACTAATGAGATGGCTATTTCAAAGTACAGAATATTCAAAATTGGTACTTATTACTGAAGCTGCGCTTCATCTTAATTTTTCATTTATGTCTGTCTTTTTACCTCTTTTTTAACACCAATATTTATTAGAAGGACATCTGCTGCATCACTTTGCCTCTGAGGTAACATTAATTACTAGTGATCTGGTTTGTACATAACAGTGAGGTATAAGATAATTTCTGACTTCTTCTAGAGAACTTTTCATCCTGGGCCACACTCTCTGTATAAATCTTACTGCTCATCAGAGATGCAGAATTTAAAATTGTAACTTGCTTTTACTAAATGTGTAAAGACTTAACAAACTAATCTTTTTGTTGTTTTGTTACCTACATTTGCTGCGTTTCATTTTGCATAGGAAACAACATTTTTACAATAATAAGGCACAGCCACAATCTTCACGTGCATGTTCAATAACTTGCACAGCCCATAAACATCCCATAAAAACCATATTCATATTTTAATAATGCACCAATTATATCTATCTTGATACATTACATTTTTCAACATTTTCCCAGGACATTAATTTTTATCATTTTCTTTTCTTGGACTTTTACAGCATTCATTTCTGTTCCACTCTTTTACACATCATGAATGCAAATCTCTAAAATAGTCTGTCTAGCATTTTTCACTTCAATTTTTTCATCATCAATTCTATTTTAAATTTCACTCATGCTGCTAGATTGAGCTCCCTTTTTAAACCCTCTACATTTTAAAAACAAAACAGATACGAATGATTGCTTAGTTTGTTCTGTTTTATGTATCGCTCTAGACATAAAATACCCAAATACCCTGACACAAGTTGTCAATTTCTTGGATTGCTTAATCATTAGTAAACCTGCATTATTGTCAAGCAATTCAGGGGATATTTATAGATTCATACCCTGTTATAGTCGAGCTCATGTATGTCTTCCAATTCTCCATTGCTTGTCACAGAAATCTCTGCTGCTGAAGTTTTGGGGGATTCCTGAGCCATTGAGCACGCCTACAATATGAAAAAAGAGCATTAGCTTTCCTCAAACATAATCAATATTCAGTTTTTGGACATTCAGTATTTTTTTCCGGGCAGGGCAGTAAATGGAGGAAATCTTGCTATATCCAAGGTGTATATTATATCATATGTGTATATTATGAGATATGCTGTTACTAAGCTTTGTTTTTTACCTTCAAGTCTGTGTTGACTCTGGGTGACTGCTTGAACTAGTCCTTACTAATTTTTTTGGCAGGCTTGTTCAGAGGTACTTTGCCATTGCTTTTGCCCCCCCCCCTCAAATGGTATGGTTGTTGTGTGCTTTTAAATTGTGTATTGTTTTGTTTGTCTTTTTTATCCCTTATCTGTATCCCCTTCCCTGACTTGGATTGTGAGCCGCCCTGAGTCCCCTTCGGGGAAAAGGGCAGCATATAAGTGCAATAAATTCAATTCAATTCAATTCTTCCTGGGGCTGAGAATGAATGTCTGGCCCAAGGTCATCAAGCTGGCTTCAGGGCTAAGGCAGAATTGAACTCACAGTCTCTTGGTTTCTAGTTCCCTTAACTCAAACTTGATTTCATTGACGGTCGCATCAGGGTTGTGTTTAACTTTGGGGAGCTGTGGTGGGTGTGGCCAGTATGATGTCATTCATGTCAGGGCCACCTGTGGCTGCCCCCCAACCTCCATTTTCACTGGCAGAGGGTTGCAGGAAGCTGTCCCAGCCAAAAATGGAGATTGGGAACCTGTTTTCGCTGGTAGAGGCACCGTGGGCCGGTCATTTGCTGTTTTCAGGCTGACCCCACGGGCCAGAGCTAAGCATCCTGCAGGCCAGATCCAGCCTGCGGGCTTTGAGCTTGACACCCCTGCCTTAACCACTACACCAAATTGGCTCTCTGTTACTATATTGCTGGAATCTAAATAAGCAACTATGCATCCATTGTCGGGGTTTCCCACCACAACAGTATATTTATTTATTTATGAAATTTATAGTCTAAAGTTACCCCCTAGCATATGACATATGTAGAATGACATATAATCACAATATAAAATTACAATCTAGCACAGTAGTTATGAATAAATGATGCTGAAAGAATGTAAGTGAATCACACCATAAGTATTAATAACTCAATATTTATTAAGTAATAAGTATTATTGTCATATGTTAATTAAATTATTAATGTGCTATAAGCATATCTGATCATGCAAAATAGACAGTCTCAATGGCACATGAAACTGTATTGCTCAATTTCTCCCTTCAAACTTACAGAGAATTAAAAGACAATTATTATAGTTTTCTTGTATCCATGTGAGTCTTGGAACGCTTAGGATGAACCACAACTAGCAGCATCCCTTACCCTTAGCTACTCTGACTAGTACTGATAAAAGATGTACATTAGAAACATTAGGAGGGCTTAGTGTCCCAGTCTAAACAAGTAATGTTTACAACAAATGTTAACCTCACTGTGATGGGTGGTTGTTGGGATGAGTAAAAAATACTCACAATATAAACCAAAAGTATATACTCCTCGTAGGCTCACCCAAGGCATGAAGGTGATACTAGGCACCCAACTAAAGCAGGCAGCACCTATACCAGGCAGCATTAACGGGAGAAAGTGATCCTGTATTTTATTAACAAAATTACATGAATAGATGAGTTAAAGTAACTGACAATATAATACCAGATCACTGGCCTCTCCATTGCTTAATATGCTACTGAGGAAGAACTTAGGACTTTTAGGGGTAAGAATGGCTTATTATTAATCTGATACCACTGGACAATATAGTTCAGATGAAAAGAATCAATTATATAATGACATCAGAATGGAATTAAACACCTTCATTCAGAAGTTCATAGTTCACTATTCAGAACATGAAAAATAAAGATGAAACAGCATCGTTTTCATAGTTAGGTGGAATATAGTAAGGCATTACTTGGAAACACTTTGGTCAATGACCAAACAATATCAAATAGATTGTGTGGACAACTCTTTTGTATGTGCCACTGATGGAAAAGTGGAGGTTGATAAGTTTAATGGTCAACAGACCATACAAGCAAGAAGTGATCTTTGTAGTTGGAGACTGGAATACCAAAATTTGAAATAATAGGGAGGAAACTGTAGATGGGTTGTATGATGTAGAAAACGGAAATGAAACCAATTAAATTACTTCTTCATTATAGCAGGGGTAGCTTTGCTTTGCTGGCTGAGGAATTCTGTGAGTTGAAGCCCACAAGTCTTAAAGTTGCCAAGATTGGAGACCCCTGAATTATAGTATTCAAGTAATCAAAATGAAAACCCACCCTCCTACACACATACCCAAACACACATAAGAAAGAAAAATGACAAAATTAGTGGTAGAAGAAGATAGAAATATTGTTTTAACAGTAAAAACATGGCCAGGGACTGATTGTGGAACAACACATCATGAAGTAATCATTTGCAACTTCCAAGTCAAATAAAAGCAGGACAAAATTGATTAGTTACCAATATACAGCATTTTGAAAGCCCACACCAGGCCTGAAATTCATTATTAGAGAATCAGAGAAACTATAGAATGAAATCAAGGCTGTTAAGGATGACTATGAAAAGAGATTGCAAAAGACTAAGAAATATTAGAGAGCAAATTGAATATCAGAACAAATTAGGAAAATGGCCAAGAAGAGAAACCAAAGCCAAGAAAGATAAAGATCACAAGGAGGAATTATACAAAGCGTTTCAGAGAGCTGTTACAAGAGACAAGTAAAGATACTAAATATAGAAACAGGGAACATTTCCAAAAGATTTCTGAACTTAGAAAGACCTTTTAACTTCAAATTGGTATTCTGAAGATCAATAGACAATAGACTGTAAGGGATTCAAGTAAGATGAAATGAAGATGGAAGAAGTACACTGAAATTTTGTACAGTAAATTTATTAACTTTCAAGATTCCTTAGAACAAAGTTTTCAAAACTGTGAGATGCTGACGGAGTCCAGGGGAAGTGTGAAGAACCTTTTAGTCCATTATTATAAATCCACTTTTCCCAAAGTTCGTTTGTTTCCCAAATTATATTGATTTTGTTGTTCATTTGTGCTCATTTTGGTGTTGAGATTTCTAGGGACAGTGTATACTAAAGAGAGATATGATGGTAAAAAGTTCAGAAGCTCTACTTTAAAAGATATTCCCTATTTACAAGAAGCTCTGGTTCCAGAAGATGAAGTTAAATTAATGTCTGGTCATTATTTATTTATTAGATTTGTATGATCATCAACCCATCTCAGAGCACAACTCTGGGCAGCTCACAACAAAAATTAGTAAAGGTTACAGAACATGAATAAGTCAATGTTCCAACCAAACTATGGTAACAAATCTGGAGATTGACAGTCTGACCAATCCAATTAAAAGATTGACGCATATGTATCAATGTCAAAGAAAGATTTAACAGATTGTGCAAACTATCATACACTATTCTTAATTTCACATGGTATCAAAATAATAGTATCTTCAAATGCAAACTAAACCCATATATGGAAAGGCAAATATTGGATGTTCAAGATGGTTTTAGAAAAGGGCAAGGAACAAAAGACATTATTGTAGATTCACACTAGATAATTGAGAAGCCAAAGAACAACAACAAAAAAGATAAACATGTGCTAAATTGATTACAGAATGGCGTTATATTATGTTGACATCAAGCTATGGGCTGTCCTTATGAAAATGGGAATCCGACAACATCCCTGTCCTTATAAAAAAACTTATACATAGGTCAGGAAACCACTGTCTGGACAGAAAATGGCAACACAGATTGATTCCAGGTTGGCAACAGAATGCATACTTAAGCAGTGATGAGCTTTTGGGCTGAAAGGCCATGGTCTAGTTTGGCCATTTAGACAACAGTCGCCCAGCCTGAAAACTCATTACTACTTAATTGATGGCTGCTATGAAAGTTGTACCAGTATACAACTACATATTCTTTCCTTATTTATCCAACCTATATGCTGAATATATATTGAGGAAGACTGGATTGGAAGATGAGCATGGTTTTAATACTGGAGGCAAAACATCAATAACCTGTGCTGATGATGAAAATGTAAATGTAAATGATCTGCAAGCTCTAGTAATGAAAGATACAGAGTAAGGAAGATGACCTAATAAAGCTGACAGAAAATCAAGAAGCACAGTGAAAAAAATGTGACTAAGATTAGAAACAGAAAGCCAAATCAATGACAACAAGTAAGGTGTGTACTATTTCTGTCTTTTTGTTGTTGTTGATATGTTCTGTTACATTAATAAACCTGTTTACTCTCTTGAGATTTATTTTTGGAGTAATACAGGTAGGGACCACTGGTTCAGTGGCCATTCAAAGTTGCAACAGTGCTGAATCAGGAGTCTTATGGCCAATCCTTAAATTCAAGCACTTGGAGACCAGTGCACAACACTTGCAGTGCCCCCACGCTCACATGATTGCTATCCGCAACATTCATTGCCAGCTTTCGAAAGGCAAAGCTAGCAGGAAATTGCAAGCCATGGTCATGTGACATTGTACTTAATAAACCCATGGTCCAATTAACAACAGCAACCAGAAGTGCCACTGTAAGTCAGTGGGGTCATATTATTATTATTATTTTGCTATATGATATTACTCAGTTGCAGAATTTCTGTCCCAATTATGGCAGGGGATTAACTGGGGATTTCCTATTACCTGTTTGGTCAATGTGTATTATATCTAGGATGCAATTCTTTAGGCATTCAACTAAGGTAGTATTGCTGCAAAAAATTATAATCTACATTCAAGAAAGAAATTGGTCTGTATTTCTCTGATCATTCTGTTATTTGTAATTTAAACCTATACAACGCCTCTTTCCATATTGGCCATATTGTCTTTGCCCCTTTAATTTAATTCCTTGTTTGTCATTGGTTGCAACAGTTCTTCTCAAATTCTTTATAATATTTAGCTCTCAACCAGAAATCTGATGGTTTTCCAAGTCTGATTTTTTTTTAAAAAAATGCTTCTTTTGTTTGACACAGAGTACCAACATTAAGGAACCAGCATCTAAGAAATATGTTATGTAGTACTTAATTGGGTAGCAATAGAGGGCTCCAAAAATATTCAGGTCTCATAATGTATCTGTATCTACAAAAATCAGCAATGGTTTTTTCCCTGTAACTTTTTGAGTAAGGAAAAATTGAGATCCAAGGGAAAGAGAACAACTAGAAGTGAGCCTGATGGATTGGACTATAGCAATGATAGATACATCACTGTAGGGCCTTTGTTTCCAGGTTGGAGACATATCATCCTGGAGAAAACCTATGTAATTACAAAGAGGTTACATATAATCAGTCAAATCATTTCTTGGGAAATCATATTTTCTTTAAGGTACATTGATTTTATGAGCCAAATCCTGTTACAACGATATTTTTACATATTATAAAAATTAGATTTAATTAATCTGAAACTATTCTACACTGTTTGTGGTAATGACTCACACAAAACATGCACACAGGGTGATTCCCCCCCCCCACTTTAAGTCTTATTGGTATGAGAGAAAACTAATAGGCATTACTTTTAGTCATCCAAATATGAAAGAACTTTCTGATAACAACTGTAATGCAGCCTATCTAGGGAGCTTGTGGTTTTTCCACCTCTGGGAGTTTTAAGAGTTACAATGATTACATTTAAACTTTTGTAATGTCTTTTTTTCAATCACGTGTTGACCATTACAGTCAATCAGTATCTGTTATCCTGTACCTGACATTTTTCCCCCTCCCATCTCGCAGAGGGATTGCTTAAGCATATGTTCTTAAACAAGGATGATCCCCCTAAAAAGTGCCAAGGGCAAATTTAAAAGCTCAGTTCTGTGAAAGAAATAAGAATCCTCCCTGCTGTCTGAAATCAACCAGAACCTAATCAGTTTCATACTAAAGGCTTTTTTTTGCCTTCTAAATGGTTAGCAGCTCAAAGCTGCAAGCGCATAGGCAAGCAACTGGTGCTAGCACACTTTTCTCAATGTGTCTACCTCACTGTATGTCTTAGTCTCTTGTAATCCCTTTCTTTCCAATGAATGTAAACACAAAGATTTTATTTTTTTGTTAATTATCCCAATGCTGGGAGCAGCATTCCAAAGGGCAGGGGGTTGGGAAAAGGGGCTATACGATTTGCCCTTCTACCTAGCTTCCTCATGAGTTCAGTTGCTGCTGTTTGGGCTCACTCAGCTGTTTGGGTCACATCCTTTTGACATTGTAAAGCAAAAGAAAGCTCAAAATTGTAAACACTCCTGACCACATGATTTTTCACTTAGTGACTTTGCTTAATAACCAAGTTGCCTGTCCAAATTGTTTGTTTTATTTGTTTCCAAAACCCTGCTACATTCCAGGCCTTAACTTGGATGTTATTTTTCCCCTCTGAAATAATGATAATCTCTAATGTATCTACTATAGTTTTGAGACTGATATTTAGTTATATATACAAATAAGGTTTGTATGAGTTTCTAATCCCCTGGTCCTAAACCTAACAGGGCTCACCCTTCATTCTTAAAAATGCCACACCGAGTTCACTCTGTTCAGCATTATTTATTTCTTTTGCAGTACCCGTAGAATTTTGGAGCGATCATGAAGGGTTACCTCTTTCATGAAGTGAAGCTCTGTGCTCAAGGACCTTTGCTTTTAAACATACACAAATATTTCATCTAAATATACTGAAACCAGGAGTGGGTTGCTGCTGGCATTACTGCCGGTTCAGTGCGTGGACAATTTTGCTTGCGCATGCGCAGTTGCCCAAAAATAGATCTGTGCATGCTCAGAACCTTAAAAAAAGGGGGGGGAAACAAGACGCCCTGACTGGAGAACCGGTTCAGAGGCGTGGCAGGCATGGGTCGCTGCCAGTTCTGGCGACCCAGGCCGGAAAACCACTACCGGTTTGGCCAAACTGGTCCGAGCCAGTAGGAACCCACCTTTGATTGAAACTTATAAACAAGTAATTTTAAATGCAATACAGTTGAACATAGTACAGAAGTGCAGATTTGAAAAAATCAAATTGTTCTACAATTCCCCACAAATATCATTTGAAATTGTTCAGCGCCACCCTAATATTATTGGGGAAATATGCGTTAGCTGCATATTGCGTTAACGGCATATTATAGATGATGTATTTGTCCAACCTGTTCACAAAAGAGAACAATGTTTTCTCGTATTAAGCAGAAATGTATCACAGAAGTTTGCATAGTTGGGGGATTACTTTGCCATGAGTAATTATTTGCTCTAGATAAGCAGCTAATGACAAAGATTGTGTGTGCTTAACATGTCTTTCAACAACTCAAAAATATTGAACTGATATTCTTATAATAATTGAAGATGCCCTTGAATTTATTACTGAAATGAAGCTACATTTAAAATTTAAAAATATACAAGTATGTTGTAGTACATATTAGCAATAATTATTACTACTGCTATTCCTTTTTTGTCTTTTAATGTCTGAGTATTCTTCAAGAATGTAGGATCTAGACTGGTATACAATCTATGTCACACAAATAATACTGTATGTTGTGTGTGTATAAATATTGCTGAATATGTATGTATGTATGTATATGTGTATGTGTGTATGTGTATGTATATGTGTGTGTGTGTGTGTATATATATATATATATACACACATACACACACACACACACACACACATATATATATATAGAATATAGAACTGAAAGCAATTTAACTGGTCCCAGAGTGCCCTCATGTGGAAGCTGTTGAACACTCAAGGGCTTTTATTAAAAATATTATTTGTAATGTTTCACTGGAAAGAAAATGAACAATTTAGAGTGGTAGAATTGAAGACTCAAAGCAAAGGCAAATTTTTTCAGGTTGAAGAAAATATTAGAATCTGTATTCAAAGAATTTATTGGAATAATATGTATTACAATTTATGAAACTATTCCCTCTGTAGTTAATAATTTCCCTATTTTATTACATTAAATATTGCAATTAAGTAAAAAAACTTTTGGGTGGCATTCAAGTCTTGGAACTGCATTTCTCCTTGGCTCTCATATGGTCCTAGGAGACTGTAACCTGCCTTGAGTTAAGAATCCCCCCAAATACTACTTTATAATACAGGCAGTTCCTGGATTAAGAACATCAGATTTACAGACTTGTGAACTAGGCCACCAGTTACTCAAATTGGTGGGTGGCATTCTCCTTCCTTGAGCCAACAAACCGCTGATAGCCACGCAATCTTTTCATGAACCACCTAAGTCACAAGTTTTTAAGACACAACCTGTTTTCAGCAATTCATAAAAACACTGTGTGACTTCAGCAATTTTGCAGCTCAAGGAAGAACTGCCATTTTTTAGTAACAGCCAGTCCACTTCATAAATACACACTCTGCTCTGTATACAAATCTGAGTTAAAGACAGGCTTAGGAATGGACTTGCTCTTAAAATGGAGACTCCCTGTACATCTTCTTGCTACTGTAGACATTCTAGGTTGTTTACGTGGTTTTAACAACCATGGTACTCTCACTAAAATTAACAGCAAGGTGGATCCCTGAGCTCATTACAATGCCCAAGAGAAGGAATTTCGATCTGTCAACTAATTAAGTGTTTAAATTTACAAAAGTGTGCATTAAGTTAGTCCTTCGTTGGCTTTTTCTACCTATCCAGTTATTCCATATTACTACCATGTCAAACGGAATGTGGTAAATCAAGTATTATTTTCAAACATGAGGCTCATATGCTCAAATAATTTGCTTTTAGAATAAATTATATCTTATTTCAAACAATTAAACTTTAGGATGGGTATAATGTGAGAGATGAGGAATATTATTCCCACAATAATGGAAACATGCTTTATAATTAATTTTAATATTTGTATTCACCCGAGTCACAAGATTTTTCACAGTGACAAGTTTCAAAGTTCACAATTTAAAAAAAATTAAAACAGTACATAAACTCTAAACCCCAAATCTTAAAGAGTAGGCTACTTAAAGATAAAAATTAAATTAGAAATTAAGAAATATAACTGCAGCCATTGTAGGGCAGTCCAACTCTTAACTCTTACTTGAACTACAAAATGTTTGGTGAAACAGAATAATTGCAATGGCCTTCCTAAAAATAGTGTAAGAGCTATTTGCGTCCCTGGTTAGCTTTTTCACAATAACAAGCACGCTCAGGGTTATTAATCAGTCCCAGTTTAACCAGTCATGTTTTTCAGCATTTACTAACAATATTTATTAAAGGTATAAATATGTTTTTCAAATGTTTAAAAGAAATCCAGAACTTTCCAAATGTTTAAACCTAAGTAGACCAATTATCAATACAATACAATACAATACAATAAAACAGCAGAGTTGGAAGGGACCTTGGAGGTTTTCTAGTCCAAACCCCTGCCTAGGCAGGAAGCCCTACACCGTTCCAGACAAATGGATATCCAACATCTTCTTAAAGACTTCCAGTGTTGGGGCATTCACAACTTCTGGAGGCAGAGCCGAGATGGCGCAGTGGTTAAATGCAGCACTGCAGGCTACTTCAGCTGACTGCTAGTTCGGCTGTTCAAATCTCACCGGCTCAGGGTTGACTCAGCCTTCCATCCTTCCGAGGTGGGTAAAATGAGGACCCGGATTGTTGTTGGGCGCAATATGCTGACTCTGTAAACCACTTAGAGAGGGCTGAAAGCCCTATGAAGCGGTATATAAGTCTAACTGCTACTGCTATTGCTAAGCTGTTCCACTGATCAATTGTTCTAACTGTCAGGAAATTTCTCCTCAGTTCTAAGTTACTTCTCTCCTTGATTAGTTTCCACCCATTGCTTATTATAAAAGTCTTCTATATACCACAATCAAAGAGACTCTATCCTTACATTTAAGCATAATGAGCACAACTGATACAAGCAGTCCTTGACATACAATTGTTTGTATAATGATCATTTGAAATTAATATAAAAAAGTGATTTTTGACCATTTTTCACACTTACAACCGTTGAGGCATTTCCATGGTCACATAATCAAAACACTTGGCAACTGACACATATTTATGACGGTGGCAGTGTCCCGGGGTCATGGGATCAGCTTTTGTGACCTTCTGACAAGCAAAGGCAATGGAGATGCCTGATTCTCTTAACAACCCTGTTACTAACTTAATAATTGCAGTGATTCACTTCACAAGTATTGAAAGAAAGGTCATAAAATGGGGCAAAAATTATTTAACAAATGTCTCACTTAGAAACAGACATTTTGGGCTCAGTTGTGGTTGTAAGTTGAGGACCACCTGTACAGGAACAATGCTGTATAGCTTGAAATATATTTTTTTGTCACATAATCTGAATGACGTTTAAAACTGTTCATTAATACTGCATAGCACAGTCTCTGGTGTCTTTTCTGCATCTCATCATGTTACTTTGCAAGAAGCTAAACAGAGACCAAATAAGCTATTTCAAAATAAAAGAAAGTGACCTTTCTACAGAATCAATAACTGTTCCTCAAACATCATATTCAAACAGCTCACTAGGTTACTTTGCAAGAAGGCAAACAGGAACGAAATAAGCTATTATTCAAAATAAAAGAAACTCACTACAGAAAAAAACTAACTGTCCTTCAAACACGGGATGAGAAAAGCCATCTACCTCATGAGAATGCGCCTAGAGCGTTTATGCACTACATACTACATGTTTTACTAAGTAACTAACATAAAATCCTATCAAAGGAGAGAGGATGGGGTTACCTATAGACAAATGTGTTCATTGGTAAGCATTGAAACAATCTGGATCAATATGCATCCATTCTGCAAACCTGCCAGGTAATAATACCAACAGTGCCTGCCCCAAAAGTAGGAATATTTTTAGCCAATCATTTTTGGATTAATATTAATATAATAGAAATGGGATTCAATTTGTTTTTCCTGTTAAAGGATTGGTTGACTTATGAATAGCTATCACTATATGTACCACCCAATCACCTCAGAGTCAGACTGGATTTCTTTTGGAGCCTGGTGAAGTTCATCAATTGTTGGGGAACTCTTGCTGTATTCTGACATACCTGAAATGAAACAAGTTGAGCATGCATTATTTTTTTTAAAGTAACTAAATGTATTCCAATGAAGCTCCTATAAGAGGTTATAATTTGCTTTATTATATATGCATATATAAATATGTATTAACACACCACACCACATATGAAAGCCAATTTGGTGCAGTAGTTAAGGTGCTGGCCTAGAGATTGTGAATTTTAGGTCTCCTTTAGGCATAAAAGTACATAAAACTCTTTCTCTCAGCCCAAAACACCTCACAGGTTATTGTTGTGGGAAAATAGGAGGAGGAAAGTGTATTAAGGTTTAGGTTTAGGTTTATTGGTTTTGTATGCCCCCCACTCCCGAAGGACTCCGGGTGGCTCACAATAAACAGGGAAGTATTAAGTTATGTTCACCACCTTCAGTAATTTATAAAAAGGTACGATAAAAATCTAATAAATAATAATTATACATTTCAACAATTAATAGCTCTTGGAAACTTCATGACTAAGAGGACTAAGAGGAAGGAGAATATTTACAAACTAGATAAGACAAAATCTTTTTAGATATTGTCCCTATTTCTTTTAAACCATAACTCATAGCAATCAAGGAAGGGGAAAAAGAAGTAGAGAAAGTTATTTAGGGCAGTCCCATTGTGTTTAGTTTGATTGGAAAAAAGCCCCAAAAAATGCAAGGTCTATTTTTATATCAAAACAACTAAACAAATACAAGAATACAAGATTATAGAGTTGGGAATGTTCTGCTTCAGATAGTCTACTATTTTAGGAGCTTAATTTTTCCCCATGACTTCTGCTGTATGTTAGTTTAAAATGTTTTTAGTTTAAGCATTAAATGTTAAATAATAAATGAATCCCAAAAAGCAATTTTGAGAGTGGTAGATCAACTATGGTAAAGGTACAATTTTTTTTGTCTGAAATGAGTCATAAAAACTTCCTGATCTGGCCACTATCCAGTGTTTGACTACAAACAGCTGGCCTGGGCTTGTTGATAGTTCATAATGGAGTCATCTGAAGATAATTCTTTAGACAACTGACTACTGAGCCAACAATCCTCCAACAATTCAGCAAGGTCAAACTCAGGATTTGAGCCAGAATCATTACACAGTAGATCTGGAAGATTCTGATTTAGACTCACATATGCAATACTTAACCCATGTTAAAGGTACTAGCAATCACCAAGGGAGTTGCCACAGCAACTTAACATTGCTGTGGGCAATTAAAATCTAGCCAACAGTACCCCCATGGCTAAATGACCTTGCGGCCAGGATAGACCTATGGAGCATCATTAAATAATAGCAATAGCACTTAAGACTTATCTACCGCTTTACAGCCCTCTCTAAGCGGTTTACAGAGTCAGCATATTGCCCCCAACAATTTAGATGCTCATTTTATCCATCTCAGAAGGATGAAGGCCTTGAGCCTAGTGAGATTTGAACTGCCAAATTGCAGTCAGCCGGCAGTCAGCAGAAAGTAGCCTGCAGTACCACACTCTAACTACTGCGCCACTGTGGCTCATAATATAGGGAAATTCAAGTTCTACTATAAAATTCTCTAAGATCAGATGTGTTGCTTATGAGTCTGTGTAACTAACTATCAAACACTAAACCCTAATTGCCTGATCCATCATATTGATGTATTAACTCTTCAAAGGCTGGCCTCCAACATTTCTTATTTTTCTCTCCTGGAACTTTGCCTAATATAGGGAGTGTTTGGGTTTTTGACTTCTAGATGGGCTTAACTATTTTTTTTTTTATGTAATGTTCCTGCTGTGAGTTCTCAAACTGTCACTCAAACCTAGGACAGATTGTGGAGTATTAATTTACACTATTTAACCAGTGAAATAAATTGGAGAGATAATTTACATCAAGACATGCTTACTAAGATGTTTGCATTTTCCTCTACACCAGGGGTGTCAAACTGGCAGCCCAGGGGACAGATGCGTCATGCACAGGTCACACTCACCCTAGCTCCACAAAGGGGAAAAAGTCATGAAACAGCAACACCCCTATGCTCTACACAATACAGAAAGATTTCAGAAATTCTCCAAACTTTACTTATGTTGATATTTATCAACTTGATTAAAGAGTATTTCAGTTGTATGTAGGCCTACAAATAGCTTTAATTAACTTGCTGATTATTAGGAGAAAATGAGATTTCAAAAGAATAAGAAAGAAAAAGCCCTATTTTCTTCTTCCTCATGGAACTTGCTCTTATACAATTTCTGAGCAACATCATAAGTCTCTATTTTAGGCTGGATAAGCTTGAACAAATACTTTAAGAGTCACAAACTGTTCTGTCCTCATTTCAAAGTATATTACAGGAACTGCACATTTTAAAAATTAAATGGACAAGCTAAAGAGCAGGAACTGAGTTAAGGGCATATAACAGTATAAAGTATTTGACAATGCTTTTATTATATGGCATGTACCTGTTTATGCACCTACAGGCACCTGTTAAAAATGTTTTATGTTGGCATCTTTATATCTAACCTTAAAATATAGATGCAAATATATTAAATTAATGTACTAGCTTTACAATTACCAAAGTAAGAAACTTCAATCCTTAAACAATCCTTTTACTTCTTTGCATGCAATGAAAACTAGGATCTATACTTACAAAATTAAGCAGTGGAACAACACTCTTTCATAGCTAAAACTTCTCTGTAACTGATATTTCTACTTAATCACTTCCTACAAACTCAAACACGGGAGAAGTAAAACTGCATTTGTTGAACCATTCAACACACATTTACAGGATAATTTAAACTAAATATGATGACTATAAAACACTTTTACAGCACGGAAGCAAGGAAGAGAAAACAAAACTGTTTTGGACTTTTACAGATTTGCAGAAGAAGAGTACTACTGGAAGCACTACAAATAAATTAGGATCTTTAAAATATTACTAGATAATTCATTCCCCATTGGGTCATCATTTAAGAGATATCTCTTTATGTAAAGAGCAAAACAGAATCAACACAGGTGGGCAAAAAAGCAGCAGGGAGGGCAAGGTCTTCCAACTTCCTGCCAGCTTTCATATTAAGTTTCCTTATGAGAAGCTAACAGGGAGCATCAGAAATCTATGTTCCTTCTTTAGGAAAGGTCTGTAGCAGAGATGCTGTGTGAATCGTGAAGAGCACATAGACAGCATAGGGTGCTGGGAAGCATGCCTGGGACGAGAGTGCAGTGCGGGTCAGGTAAAGGGTGGTGTAGGTCAAGAAGGGTGCAAGGGAGTCACGGGAATATATAAGAGGCGCAATGCAGGTCAAGTAGAACATGTGGAAGGGTAGCACAGGTCAAGAAGAATGCCTAGGGGTTGCAGAGGTCTTGGACTGGGAGTGCTGGAGAGTGCTTAAAAAGTGCTGCATAGGTCATGGGCAGTACATGGAAGTCATAGCATGGGTCAGGAAAGCTGTGGGAGGATGTGCCAAGGAGGTTTGATTTTTTTAAAAATCAAAAACTATGAAGCTATTTTAAAATCATTTACCATTCATCCACCAATCTTGAGCATGCGGGTTGCTGTTTTTGCATTATTGTCTAATATTGACCATTGTAACTGTTATGTGTTAAACAGAGTAGATGAAGGCAAGGAAAAACAAGATGTTTACTTGTATTTTATCAATAAAGTGTGCTTTCTGACTCTTGCCGGATTCTATATATTTGCTGTGTAAATTCATGAATGGGCATTAAAAGAATGCTAACTGCATAAATTTGATTTAGTTTGGTCTATTGTAGAGGATAAAAATAATGGCCTTGAAGGACAAAAGAAAGATCTGCTACCAGGGCAACAAATAGATAAACAAAATCTGAACCCAAACCAAAAAAGTACTGTAATCTGTGCAAATGGCTCTGTTTAGGTTCACCATCACTGCTGTATACTGTCTTCTCACCAAGATTAGTCTTGTATATACTGACAGCTAAAGCCTTATTTGCCTGAACATGCCCACAAAACATTTCAGTCATCATTAAAAATTATTGATTGTGTTAAATACAGCTATTACTGTACTTAATAGCAAACTTCTGTTTTTTAACTGAATGAGAAACAGTGATTGCTTTTATATAAGTAAACACATAGGATTAGCAATGTATATGCATTTGTGATAGATTGTGATCACCCCTTATAATAGAATGAAGCAATCACTGTCTATAGGTAAGTAAGAAGTTATAATAGATTCGTGTACTTTGTGCTGTATCAGCTGGGACATGCTATTTTGTTTAGCAGATGGCAATTCAGGAAGTCATTTTAAGTCTTCATTCAAAGCATACATATAGTGTAATTTTTAAAGCCATAGTGTATCAGCTTAAGGCATTAAAGGAGCACAGCCTGATGAAATTACAGCTTTATGTAATTTCATTCAGAAATTTTGATGGCATTTTTTAAAAAATAAGCCATTTATCTAGCATTACTTTCCAGGATGTTCTCATCATGCTTCCCTGCCATAAAATACATTGCAATATAGCAGTGGTTTCAACCTGTGCAAACAATTCCCTCACCACTGTCAAACTATTCACTGCATTACTATTACTTAGTCTTCTCATCATTCCTATCACCCATCTCCTCCCACTTATGACTCCATGACCATAACTTTGTTGCTTGTAGCCTTACTATTTATATTGATATTGTTTCCCCGATTGCTTATTTGCACCCTATGACTATCATTAAGTGTTGTGCCTTATGATTCTTGTCTTTTTATGTACACTGAGAGCATTTGCACCAAAGACAAATTCCTTGTGTGTCCAATCACACTTGGCCAATAAAGAAATCAATTCTATTCTATTCTATTCCTAATTCTATTCTATTCCCTATTCTATTCCCTATTCTATTCTACTCTCAACAACAACAAAAAACTACTGCCAGCTTTCCCTATGGCAACTTTTAGATGACCACAACACACACGTTTCCAAACGTTTGGTCAGAATTGCCTAAAACACCAAGCAATGAAAAAGCAAAGCAAAAGCAGGAAAGATATGAGAGGGGGGGGGGAGGAACCACCCTAATTCAGTGCATTCACAAATAAGCTGAAATTCCCAGAGTACTTCCTGCTGTTTCTGCATCCATATCTGCCCCGCCTGCTTCACGGTAAGATCACGAATCCGGGTGTGTAGCAAGGATTGCGCCTCCTTTTTTTTTTCCGGCCAAAGTTTCAGGTTTCTTTTCTTTCTTTCTTTTTTTAAAAAAAGAAAGTGAGAAGCGATTGTTTGTAAAATGAGCCAAACTTCCTCCTTCTGACGGTCTATATGCGGGGGGGAGGGGAGCTGCCCCCTGATGACCCGTCGGGAATCTTACAGGTGATACGATCCAGGTGCTAAGAGGAAGGGCATCCCCCCCTCCCCATCCATCATCCCCCGACGGCAAGCCGTCTCCACGGGCAACGAAGACACGGGGAGGGGGACGATTTCGTGGCTGCCCTGCACCCTCCCGGCCACCCGCTTCTCCCTGCCCACCTCCCGTATTCCCCGGCGAAGAGCAGAGGCTGCCGCTAACCGGCTCGCCTTCCACCCTCTCTTTCTCTCTCTCTCACCGTCGCGCCTTCTTGCTTCTCTGCCGGCAGCGCCAGAGAAAACTCAGCTTAGGTCGGTCTTCCTCCGCCTTTTTTTCTAATCCTTTCTCGCCCAGAACTCCGGCAGAGATCGGAACTGAGTGGACGGAAGTGGCGGCTCAAGACTCAACTCTATCGTCTTTGCTCTTTCCCCAAGTGGGACCCTTCTAGAAGACCGCTACGCGTGGCATAGTGTCTTTTCCGCGAGCGGTAACAACATCCGGGTCTGCCCCAGTCGCATGCGTTCTTTTCTTAAGGGAGTCCCTTCGGAGCAGACATTTTCAAACCTGGCAACTTTAAGACTTGTGGACTCCAATTCCCAGAATTCTCCAGCCAGTATAGCTGGCTGGAGAATTCTGGGAATTGAAGTCCACAGGTCTTAAAGTTGGCAAGTTTGGGGACCCCCTGCGTTGGAAGAAAGAGCCCAAGTAGGAAGGATCATAGACTCCGGGAATGGTAGAGATGCTTCCGAATCTCAAGGAAACGAGTGGAAAGGGACTTTCCTAGAATAGACCCAGTGAGTGAGCTTCGCCTAAGGCGGTGTCTCAAAGGGGAATAAAATGTTAAGGTTCCACGTTTCTCTTTTCTAGAAGAGAGGCTGCGGCTGAGATTTTGCAAACAGCTTTTGTAAAGAGCAATCTATATATATTTTTTCTCTTACTCTTTATCAATATGCAGCTTTCCTAGATCTAGAAAGTAAATCTAGAAAAGCTGCATATTGATAAAGAGCAAGGGAAAAATATATAGATGCCTTTGAATTATTGGTTTGGAGATTATCTAAATTTAATAGGATTACTATGGATGCAAGAAAATCCAGTCAATCAATTGCAGAAGAAGTAAAATATTACTATTTAAGATCATAATCAAAAGTCACATATTTTGGCATATAATATGAATATAAAATTGGGATTGCTGAAACGCCACCCCAAGAACCATCAGAAAAAATAAATAAGTAAGGGCAACAACGGAAAGGAGGGAGGATGAGGAGGGAAAGGAAGAAAAGTTAAAGCAGAGAAAGTAATGGTGGGGAATTAAGAGAGTAGGAGAGAGGGTAAGGAGGAGAAGGGAGGAGGAGAGGGGAAAGAGGAGAAGAAGAAAGGAAGGAGAGGAGGAAAGAAGAAGGCAGAGAAGGGAGGTTGAGAAGATGGAAGGAGTAAGGTCGATGCAAAATAAGATGGAGGCACTGGATGGCAAGAAAGTGACCCAAATTGTATTCTATATATATATATGTGTGTGTGTGTGTGTGTGTGTGTGTGTGTGTGCGCGCGCGCAAAAAGAATTATACAGACTAATGATGAATAGACAAATGTTAAATAGCTGTAGGAAGTTAAAACCCATCCGTCTCCTGAAAGAATGAAATATCCTAGGAAATATTGAAAAGGCAGAATATTATATTTCCCTGGATGTGAAAAGAGAGAAACATGTTTTAAAGACAAAGTAGCTCCCTGCAGCTTCCTGCCCATCCCCCTTTGTCAATGGGCCATTAGGATGCCCAAGCCAGTCCATTCTACATAATAAAGAGTTCTCCCCTTCAGCTCCAGGGTGATGGGATTAAGGCATGATAGCATCACCACATGACATCTGAGAACTCAACCAAACTTGAGACTCAAAACACAGCCTAGAGAGTTGCCCCGGCATATCCCCATAGGAGTCTGACAACCAATCAGAATACATTTTGTTACACAGGAACAGGAAACAGCGGTGGGGCCGAACAGAATATAAAGCCAGGAACTTTCAGCATCTCGTCCTCTCTCTCTTCTTCTTCACCCAACATTAAAGCATGTGATCACCTTTTCTGTTCAGGACTCAAGCCATGTGGTCTTGTCCACCATTAAACCATCTTTCCAAGCAGCCTCCATGTTTCCAGTGTCTTTTCTCCCACTTGGCGCTGAACCCAGAAGGACATTTCTTCCAACATAGCAATTATAAGAATGTATATTGTGAATGAACTTGAAAGGGAAAAATAAAAAACTTTTTAAAAAAATATTAATGGATGATGGAAAAAACAAATTTAGAGAAGTAGAAAAAAAAGGAGAGAAAACACCAGAAGACAAAGTTAGGATTATTACTGGCAAATTTGTGGAAGAATTCGATTTTGTCATAAGAGTCAAGATGGTGAGCATTTGTCCATATTTTCTGCAGAAGTCAAATTGAATTATATGGCATCTATTTAACTTAGTATAATTATGCCAACTCAGTTTCTGACCACTAAAGCTGAGCTTCTGTAGAAGTAAACAAAGAGTATATTTCCTATGTGGTGAGACATTTGTTTATGTCTGTGAGGTACTTTGTCCTTGCAATAAAAGGTACAACAATGAAATAGAATAGATATTCCTAGTGGGAGCTCTATCTCAGTGCTTAAAGTAAATACTGTATCTTTACCGCACTCTCCATCAATGTTTTACAGGTACAGTATATTCAATTTCAGTTCCATTCCTAGCCAGCCCAGGGTGTGTATGGGTGGTAGCTGCTTGCACTTTTCAATAAAACTATTCAAAGCCTCAGTGCAACTTGAAAATTCTAGTTTTTGATTCATTTTTTTAATCATTAGACAAAGATATAGTTCTGAGCCAATGACGTCTTTGCTGTCTTCATGAAAACTTTTAGTCAAACTTTATTTGAATGAACTTACTTAGCTTCTTATCTGGGGTGCCTTACATAAATCTCAAGTATGATCACCACATTCCAACTATATTGTTTTTTATTGTCACATAGCACATGGTTGTGATTTAGTTGAAAAATGTGTACAACAGTACTGACTGTAATATCCTCCAGTACTTATATCCCCAGATAATTTCCCATGTGAGTATTATCCAGACTATATACCTTACTTAACTTTCCATCTCAGAGTAGGTATTGTCCAGTACAGGATGGACCAGACTAAGAAATCAATGCTATGTAAGTCAGTACTATTATTATAACAACAACAACAACAACTATAATAGAATCTGAATGTGCTTCCCCCTTCATCACTTTTATCTTTGTATGAACTAAGTGAGACTCACCTGACGTGTTTCTCAGTTAAGTTCTTGGCCCAGGTTCAGGCTGTTTTTATCTGACTGTTGCCTTAGTAGCAGCTTTTCCTTCTCTCCTTCAAGGTCATTCCTTCTTTCCTCTAAATAAGTTAGCTGGTGCTGCCAGCTGTTAATATTAAATACACAGACCAATAAGTAAAACATTCTGTTTTATGGGCTTATCAACATAACCTCCTTTCCCTAGTTTTGATACAAGCTGCCTATGGGGTTTTTCCCCCAAGATATGTCCTCACAATGGCAGTGTGGGAACTCAGTGGTAAGGACCCTGGGCTTGTCAGCTGGAAAAGCCAGCAGCCTGGGTTTGAGATCCGAGCACCACACAAACGGATTGAGCTCCCATCCTTTCCTAGTCCTGCCAATATGGCAGCTCAAAAGCATGTAAATGCAAGTAAATTTGATGGAAAGGTAACAGCACTCTGTGATGTCATGCTGGTCACATGACTGGAAATGTCTTTGGACAGCGTTGGCTCAATAGCCTTGAAATGGAGATGAGCATGGCCGACTATAGTCAATGACCGGTGTTGAATACTAGCGCGGGAAATACAAGCGCGCGAATAAAGGACTCCTTCCTGATTGGTTCCCGGGCGGAGCCGGTTCAATCTTCGCCCTGATTGGTCGAGCTACTCGACGCCCCATTGGCTCCTCGTTCAAACCCGGGGGTATAAATGTTTGGCGCGAACCACGCCACGTTGAATCGCAGTTACTATGAGCTGAATAAAGTCACTTCCTCATACCTCTTGTCGCGTCCTTTCCTTCGCTCCAAGATACAAAACTGGCGACGAAGGTGGGATTCCGATTCCCGCGACCACGGAGAAGAACAGCCAGCTGCCACCGCGTCTGAACCAGCTCGAACGCTATCTTCAGACTGAGAACCCCGGCAGCGAACGCGAAATTTTCTCCGCCTTTCCTCTCTCTCTCTCCGCCTCCACACCACGATGGCATCGTCGCTTCCTCCTTTCGCGCCATTCGGCGTAGCCACCGGAGAATCCTGGGACGGGTTCATGGAGCGTTTCGAGTGTTACCTGATCGCCTCGAAGAACCAGGCCCAGACTGACGAGGAGAAATGCAGCTTCTTCCTGTCCTGCTGTGAGCCTTCCATGTTCGCCTCTGCGAGAGCCCTGGCCGCCCCGAGGCCAGCCTACAAACTTGGGTGGGACGAGCTGATGTCCAGGCTGAGGAACCACTACGCTCCCTCACCCTCTCTATTTGCACGCCGTTTCGCTTTCCGCCGCCGAGTGCAAAAGCCCAACGAATCCATCAGCCAGTTCCTGGAGGCTTTGCGCACAGTGGCCGCCCAGTGTGATTTTGCAGACCTGGAGGAGAACCTCGCGGAGCAGTTTGTGTGCGGGGTCCGCGACGTGCAATTGCGCAGCCGCATGCTCCGGAATCACAAAATCACCCTGTTGCAAGCCGTGGAGACAGCGCGAGCAGCCGAACTTTCCGAACAATCCACGGCCGACATGGAACGCCTCCAGCTGAACCCCCCCGCGCAAGCCGCCGCGGGGCCGTCCACCCAGACGAACCTCGTCGACGACCTCTCCCCTGCCGAAGACGAGGAGGAGGAGGAGGAGGAAACCGTCGGGCAAATGAGGACGCAGCCGAAGCGGAGGCCACCTCATCAACCACCGACGCCCGCTCAGCCAGCCGCAAGCGCACCTTGCCGCGGATGCGGCGGCCGCCACAGCCACGCAGCCTGCCCGTTCCGTTCTGCCGTCTGCCGCCGCTGCCGAGGAGAAGGGCACCTCGCCAGGGTCTGCCGGGCTCTCCTGCCAGCCCCATCGTTTATGCAGCCCAGCGACCAGCGCCAGGCATCGCAACCGCAACGCCGCCAACAGCCACGTTCCGCGAGGCGAGCTGAGGACTGCCATTCAACCTACCAGCCCTCCAGCGCCGACTGCGTGGTCTACCAGGCATCCCACGTTCCCGCTGGTAGCCGCAAGATAAGCACCGCCGTCCGACTCGAAGGTCAGCTTTGTCAAATGGAGGTGGACTCCGGGTCTTCCCGTTCTCTCCTATCTTGGGCTTTGTTTTCCCGCCTTTGTCCCGGGGTTCCCCAGAGCAGATTGCGCCCCGTCGGGGTCTCCCTCCTAGACTACCAGGGAAATGGGATTCCCACAGCAGGGATATTCCACATCCGGGTGGAATACGGGAATTTTAAGGGGAAACTCCCAGTCCTAATCGTCAGGAACGACCTGCCCGCTCTCCTGGGGTTGGAATGGTTTCCTGCCTTGGGCCTCACCATAGAAGGGGTGCATAGGGTAGTTCCCCTCTCCGCAGATAGCGTCCTAGATGAGTTCGCGGATGTGTTCGATGGGAAATTGGGTTGTTACAAGGGCACCCCCATTTCCCTCTGCCTTGATCCCCAGGTCGCTCCCGTTAGGCTGAAGGCACGCAGGGTCCCCTTCGCATTGAGAGCAAAGGTAGACGCTGAACTGGATAAACTTATCGAGCAGGGGGTACTCGAGCCCGTAGATCACGCCCGTTGGGAAACCCCCATAGTCCTCCCGGTCAAACCCGACGGATCGGTGAGGATATGTGCCGACTACAAGTCGACCATCAATTTGGCCCTGCAGGCAAACCCGTATCCTGTTCCCGTAGTGCAGCACCTACTCCACTCTTTAGGACAGGGCCGCATTTTCGCCAAGCTAGACATGGCACAGGCCTACCAGCAGCTTCCCGTAGACGACGATGCGGCTACAGCCCAGACCATCGTCACCCACCGCGGGGCCTTCCGTTGCCGCCGCCTACAATTCGGCGTCTCGGTTGCCCCTGGGATTTTCCAGAGCCTCATGGAGCGGTTGCTCCATGGGCTCCCAGGCGTCGTTCCCTACTTCGACGACGTCCTGGTCGCAGCCCCCAGCCACTCGGAACTCCTGAAAACACTGCGGGAGGTCCTCACACGTTTTAGGGAGGCAGGACTGAAATTAAAGCGCAGCAAATGCGAAATCGCTGTTCCCAAAGTTGAATTCTTGGGGTTCCTCATTGATGCCCAAGGCATCCACCCCACTCCTTCCAAAGTTGCCGCCATCAAAAACGCACCCGCACCCACATCTAGGGCGGAATTACAGGCGTTCCTGGGGCTTTTAAACTTCTACGCCCCGTTTATCCCCCACAAGGCGTCACTAGCTGAGCCGCTACACCGACTACTTGACCGGTCAGCGGCCTGGAAATGGGGTAGCCGTGAAGCGCACGCGTTCGCGGCTATAAAGGATATTTTAACTTCATCGGCAGTCCTAATCCAGTACAGCGATAGGATGCCTCTAATTCTGACGTGCGACGCCTCCCCCTATGGCGTAGGGGCGGTCCTGAGCCACGTCCTCCCGAACGGCTCAGAAGCCCCCATAGCCTTCTATTCCCGGACACTCTCCTCCACGGAGCGGAACTACAGCCAAATCGATAAAGAGGCCCTGGCTGCAGTGTCCGGCATTAAGCGGTTCCATGACTACCTCTACGGTAGGAATTTCACCCTGGTCACGGATCACAAGCCCCTCCTGGGGCTACTGGCGGGCGACAAGCCAACTCCCCCCATTTTGTCCCCCCGCATGACTCGGTGGACGGAGTTCCTAACAGCGTATTCTTATACGCTGTTATACCGTCCGGGCAAACAGCTAGGGCACGCAGACGCTCTAAGCCGTTGCCCTCTGCCAGAGACGGACACAGCCCACGTGCCCGCGCTCTCTGTTCTGTCCATCGCCGAATCCGACCTCCCCGTCTCGGCCGCGGACGTTGCAGCCTGCACAAAGGCTGACCCCGTCCTATCCCAGGTTGCTTCATGGGTTTTGAGGGGGTGGCCCACGGAAAAGGTAGCGGAAGAATTCCGTCCATTTAAAGTGCGACAAGCCGAACTCGCCCTTCACGGGGGGTGTCTTGTCTGGGGGGATAGGGTAGTGATCCCCACGGCCTTGCGGGCACGAATCCTGCCCGCACTCCACAAAAACCACCCAGGCATAGCGCGAATGAAAGCCTTAGCCCGTAGCTACGTGTGGTGGCCCTTGTTAGACTCGGAAATTGCAGACTACGTAGGCCGATGTAGGATCTGCCAAAACTCTAGGCCGAATCCCCCCACAGCCGCCCCTCGTGAGTGGGAGATCCCTAGAGGCCCATGGTCCCGTTTACACATCGACTTTGCCGGCCCCTTCCACGGCCGGAACTTCATGATAGTAGTCGATGCTTACTCCAAGTGGGTGGAGCTGGTAATCATGACCTCCACCACAGCGGAGAGTACAGTGAGGGCCCTCCGTAAGATGTTCGCTACCCATGGGTTACCGGATGTGATAGTTTCCGATAACGGGCCCCAGTTTACCTCCACCACGTTCCAAGAATTCCTGGCCGAGCAAGGAATCAGACACGCGGCCACAGCCCCCTATCACCCAGCTAGTAATGGCCGGGCGGAGCGCGCAGTTCGCTCAGCGAAAGAAGCCTTGGGCCGCATGGACCAGGGCGACTGGCAAGAAAGAGTAGCGGCCTACCTCTTGAGCCAGCACTCCATACCCTGCCCAACGACAAATAAAAGTCCCGCGGAGCTCTTGATGGGTAGGAGATTGCGAACCCCCCTAGACAGGCTCCATCCACTTTACGCAGGAGATCCGCCAAGCAACCTGGGGGCCCTTCCTTCCCACGCGTTTAAGCTAGGGGATCCTGTATGGGCCCGCTCCTTTTCTGGGGATCCACGGTGGGCTCCCGCAACCATCACAGCTCTGACCGGCCCCTGTTCCTTCAGGGTCGGCCTGGCCGACGGAACACAATGGAGGCGCCACGTGGACCAATTAAGGCGTCGCCTTCCCGCGGAAACAGACGGCCCGAGCCCCTCAGACACCCGCTCTCAGCAGGAGCCACCCTCGTTGACCTTTTTTCCTACGGACCGTTTCCACCCGGGGAACGGGAGACAAGCCGATACGAACTTTCCGGACAGGCGCACCTCACCCGGCTACTCCCTTCCTCGAAGCCCTTATCGAGACTCTGAACCTACACCCCTACCGGACTGCACGGGGCCGCTACCGGACATTCCGGCTGCCACGGAAACACCACCCCAGACAGATGGACATCGGGCACGGGACCCGGGGCCAGCGCTCTCTCACGGGGCCGCGCCGCAGGTTCACCGCCCAACCACGGACACGCCTCCGCCGGCGGTTTCCCCCCCATCGACGACCGCCGGGGAGCCACGAAGATCGGGACGAGAACGCCACCGCCCCGCCTACCTACAAGACTATGTTTGCCCTTCCTAAAGGAACTCTTTGACTGGGGGGGGAGGGGTGTTGAATACTAGCGCGGGAAATACAAGCGCGCGAATAAAGGACTCCTTCCTGATTGGTTCCCGGGCGGAGCCGGTTCAATCTTCGCCCTGATTGGTCGAGCTACTCGACGCCCCATTGGCTCCTCGTTCAAACCCGGGGGTATAAATGTTTGGCGCGAACCACGCCACGTTGAATCGCAGTTACTATGAGCTGAATAAAGTCACTTCCTCATACCTCTTGTCGCGTCCTTTCCTTCGCTCCAAGATACAAAAACCGGTGGAGTAAAATCTGCAGGGACTTCTTTATGTAGACTCCTTTATGCAATCTATGCCGGGTGTGCAGCTAACGAGTAAGCTAGCATGGTTGTTCCCAGTGAGACACTGATGAAGCGGGCACAGCAGCACCTGCATTTTCTGCATCACTTTCTTTAGAGGGATGATCAAGAGCGTCCTGTCATATTACATTACACTCTGGTTTGGAAGCATTATTGCTTCAGACAGGAAGGGGTGTAAAGAGTGGTGAGTATGGCAGAAAAGATTATTGGTAGTTCACTTCCTTCTATTCAGGACATAGCATAAAAGTGTGCAGGATCCACGGGATTGTCTGGACATTATAGATCCTCTTCACGACTTGTTTTCCTTGTTATCTTTTGGGAGGAGGCTTTGTGGAATCCAAAACAGAATATCCAGATTCAGGCACAATTTTGTATGGCATCAACCGTGTGAACTCTCTTCCTCTTTGTATTCAAAATGGAGAGTGATTTGTGTGTGTGTGTGTGTGTGTGTGTGTGTGTGTGTGTGTGTGTATGGGTGTGTGTGTGTGTATGTATCAGGGGTGGGTTCCTGCCAGTTCTATAGAAGAGGTTCCACAAATCTACAGTGCCGTTTAGAACCGGTTCCAGCCCCCTCTCCCCGCCCGTCCGCACATCATCAAGATGAAGAGAGAGAGGAGGAATTCTGGGAGTTGAAGTCCACAAGTCTTAAAGCTGTCAAGTTTGAACACCCCTGGGTTTTTTTTTCTAAAGGGTTAGGGATACAAGGGTCTTGTAACTTGACAGCTTTAAGACTTGCGTGCCTCAAATGCCAGTGTTTCTGAGCCAACATTTTAGTTGCTAAGCAAGAGCATTGTTAAGTGAGTTTCACCACATTTTACAAGTTGGCCCACCCAGTCACATAACTGCCAAGCCACTCCCACTCAGTCACATGGCTGGCAAGCCACTCCCACCCAGTAACATGGCCAGCAAGCCACTCCCACAAAGCAGGCCACACCCACAGAAGCGGTTCTAAAAAATTTTGAAACCCACCACTGGTATGTATGTATGTATGTATGTATGTATCAGGGACATGCAGTCACTAGAGGCAGGGGAGGCGGGGCGTCACCAATCTCCTGAGGGAAAGAAAGAATTTTAAATAATTTTTTTTAAATAATTAAAGCCCGGGTAGTTGCTACCAGATTCAAAGTCACAGTGGCTTGGTGTCTGCTCTCAGTGTTAACTATGGGAGGAGGCCAGAGAACTCGGAGCCTCTTTTGCCTAAGGAATTGTTCGCTTTTTAAAAGTTAAGGCGGAGTTAACAAGCGAACACTTTCATATGCAAAAGAGGCACTGATTCTCCCGCCTCCTGATCGGGGAGCAGCGAATCATGCCTTATGAGCTTACGTTGAGCACGCTTACGTTGGGCGGACAAGAGGAGAGTTGAGAGAGTTTCCACAGCTGGAAAAGGTGGATCAGACGGAGGGAGGGGTTTTTTCAAATTTATTGTAATTTAATTTGTAATTTAATAAATTAAAAAATTAATTTTTTATTGTGAGGTTTGTGTGTGTGTGTTTTTTCTTCCTTTCTTCAGAGCGGTGGGGTCGGAGGAGGCAGGGGGGCGAGGCAGCGGAGCACGGAAGCGGCAGGGACGTTCTTGCCGCTGTGTTTCAACAGGCCAGGCATCTCGCATTTATGTCTGCCATAAACGTGAGACACCTGGCCTGTTGGACACAGTGGTGGTGGTGGGAGGAATTGGCTGGGTGGGCTGGCTGGGGAGGGGAGACCCGTTTAAAGCCCAGCACCGAGTGGGGAGGAGGAGGAGGAGGAGAGCGGTGAGTCCAGGCTCGGTGCTGGGCTGGCTGCAGGCCGGGGCATCAGGATTGTCCGTATGAGGAGTGGGGGGCAAGGCAGTGGAATGCGACGGTGGCGAGAAGCATCTCAGATGGAGCCAGGACACCCGGAAGGCAAGCCAGCACGCCGGCTTCCGGATGTCCCAGGTCCATCTGAGATGCTTCTCGCCACCGTCGCGCTCCACTGCCTTGCCCCCACCCCCGCTTCCTCCGACAAACAATCCTGATGCCCCGGCCTGCAGCCAGCCCAGCACCGAGCGGGGACGAGGAGGAGGAGAAGAGCGGTGAGTCCAGGCTCGGTGCTGGGCTGGCTGCAGGCCGGGGCATCAGGATTGTTTGTCAGAGGAGGCGGGGGGGCAAGGCAGTGGAGCGCGACGGCGGTGAGAAGCAACACACCCGCCACTGTGTCCGACAGGCATCTCGCGTTTATGTCCACCATAAATGCGAGACGCCTGTCGGACACAGTGCCGGGGACGTTGCTTCTCGCCGCTGCTGTGGTTTTGCCTCACCAACGGTAACCATCACCGCATGTCACTGGTATGTATGTATGTATTTAGCATGTGTATATGTGTGTTAAGTATGGCTATGGACAGATGCATACTTTCTTTTGAGAGCAAAATTTAGGTATTTGGCAGCCTGCCCACATTTAAGCTTGCAGAGGCACTGCAACTCCCTGCACTCACCTGTCCCTCCTCCACTTTGGCTGCTGTGCACACCAAAAAACCATCTCGGCTACATGTGTTGATTGAAACAGCCCCGAAATAGTATGGAGAGGATCCAACAGGAGCCAAGCTGGAGTCTTGATTTTTGCCACCCTGCTCCCTATACCACCTCACCCCACCCTCCAACCCTCATTCACCTGATGGGTTTTTCCTGGGATAAAAGCAGAAGTGCCTTTCCCCCAACCCTCTGCCATGAAGTCAGTATTCCATTTGGTAAGCTCCTTGCCATAAAAGCAATATTGAGAAAGATGTCAAGCCCCAAGGAAATCAAAAAATCCAGGCGGTTCAAATGAGTACAAAGATTTATTGCACGCTTAAACTCTCTACAAGAATCTGAACTACTAACAGTAAAAGTTGGAGGTAGATAAGAGTCAACAGAATTCAAGGTGGGCTGGATTTAGATCTCTTGTGGATGTGAAAGGATTTGTGACTGATGGCTTGTTTAACCCCTCCCTCTGGCTCAGCCTGGTCATCTACAAAAGCGAAGACAACAACACCTCTGGTACCCTTCCTTCACCAGTTTACTAAGACAATCCTCACAATGTATGCAGCTGAAGAACATGCTGCTTCCCAGGCTACTATAAACTTTCAACAGAGGCTCTATGTGGTAGGTAAAAAAGAGGGGGAGGACGATTGATTCTGGTAATAACAATCAGCAATTAAACCAAAACTAAGGGAGATCAAGATTGCATTTCTGAGTGGCTCTTCTATCTTACTATATGAACTGTAATAGCTAAGAGTTGGTCACAACTAAATCTGCTGCTGCCCCCTACTGTCTCCTTTACTTACCCCTCTCACATGACATTTGTGCAAGAATCCATCACTGCTTGACTGACATCCTCTTTTAGTCTCCTATAGGGCTCTCTCCAATGAAGCATTTGACTCTGCCATAGGCTGTTGGGAGGTGGGAGGGACCAACTCCATTGATCTCAATCTTATGTAGCAGTAAACAAAAAAATAGTGAAGTGGGGCAGGTTAGTTAGTTTTGGAAATGGCATCTCCCCCCACCCACCCCCATATTCAAAATACGAACAGATCTTTGTGCATGAGTCTACATGTCTCTATTTTTCTTCAATTAACATGCAGGCAACAGATGAAGGAAACTTCTCCCAAATGCACAGATGTTCACTTACCATAGATAACTTCAAACAATTCATCAATGTGGAACATGATCCTCCTATGTTTGTCTTGCTAAATCGGAATTTGCAAGTTATCTAGTTCGGATATGACCGACTTATAGCCTTTTAGACTGATTCTTCTCCAAACCTTCCTAACTCATTGTTTTCAGCTACAAAATGCAGTACCTTGTTGTAGAACTGGGGTTTTCTTCCTTCCTCAGATAGGAAGCACATGAAAACCATAACTATAGACTTAGAGTACATTAAAATGCAATCTTCTGAGGTGGCAGGAAATCTGCATTTGTGGTAAGAAACAGGACATCTGAGGCTGTAGTTAAAACACATTTATTTATATTTAGCAATAGATAGAATTGCAGCCTGTTTAGGAAAAGTTGTGACTGACCACAGATCTAGTAAGCCATCATAACTGAACTTGAACTCACGTCTTCCCAAATCTAATTCAACAATACAAAAGCATTATAAATATAAATAAGCAAGAAAATGTAAAATATGCTGCAGTTCTTATTTTTTTTATTTTCATATAATTTACTGAAATGAAACAGGCTTTTTTCAGATTATCTTACAACAACAGAATGCAAAGAATTCCATAGCTGGGGGACAATCATCTAATTATATGTTTCTGTATAGGATAAATAAATGATGCATGAATACATGACTATAACACTCTACAGAAGGGAAGGCTTCAGGTTTTTTTTAATTTATTCCAAATATTTGTACTGTATCTCACTTTTATGTTGCAAGACACATAATGTAAATCTCATTTTTATGTTACAAAACACTCTATTATGAGTGGAGTGCTTCAAACAAATTTTCTTGGTTCATTTAAGATACTCTGCTGGGAGAACAGAGGGAGAATTCAAACCATGTATATCAAATATCAATGTGGACATTTATCATATGTGCTTGTACAGGTAATTTCCTGGCTTTTGTTATTTGGCAATCCTTGGCTATAAGTGTAACATTCAACCATCAAGGAAACAGAATCTGAGCACTATGTGTTGCAGTTTATACTATATCAAAAAAATAAAGAAATTTGAGCCTGTATATTACAATTCCTTATCAAGAAAATATTAATTGTGTGACTAATAAAAACATAAAATTTTCATGATCATTCTTAGACTGCATCTTTTTTTTAATATAGTGTAGTTTTAGAATGGATTGTGCAGATCCCTGCATTTTGTGGAGTAAAATTCCTACGCCATAGCTAAGTAAATCTTTCTTAGCAGTCCCTCTGACTTCTGTTCCATCTTCATTAAGCATTGCCTGCACATGCAGATAAGGCTTCCTGGATGGTTCAAACATCTGTTGGGATGCAATGCTTAACGATGACCTTTTCAATCTAATCTCAGAAGATCAGAGTTGTTATGAGAATAAAAGAGAAGCGCCATGGAAACCACCCATGCAAACCTGGTAAAAAGGATGGGGAATATTAAATAAAATGGAAAATGCTTTTAAAAAATGAACACTGATTATCCCAGACCTCACGTGACACACTTATGTGGAATAAACACATGCACATGTTTTGCCTTTCCCTTTTGCCTCTCTTCTACCTTGTTGTCAAATGGTGTTGGCCTGATTATGCATCTGTATGATGTGTTAAGCAAAAAAAGATTGGTTTAACCTGGTGATGCCACTGCCTGTGTCTCTTTCAAACATCACCAGTGAGTGGAAAAACATCAATCTGTGATGACAGTAATATGGAATGGGGCAAATCTGTCTTCTGAAGCTTAACATCTTTGAAAATGTATTCCCTGTCTCTTGACTGTTAGAGACACTAGGCAGTGGCCATTATTACATAGGAGCTGAGTTGCTGAAATTTATATGCAGGTCTACTTATGTGAAAAACATAAGCATCAACTTCCCCTAGTTACAAGGTCAGAAAGGCCACCATTAGTCATTTCATTGTTTTGTCATTTTAGCTTTCTGCAAAATCTTTCTCTGAAACCGCACCTGGAAATACAGTTAAGCAAGCGAGTTCAGCTGTAGCCCTTTTAAGGAACTGTGCCAGTCTGCTTTGCACAGTGGTGAAAAGCTGCACCAGCCTTGCACAGAGAACAGAAAAATAACACGGAAGCAAAATTATCCACAGCAACCCATGTTTGTATACTGCTTTAAGTGCTAGTAGAAAAATGGACCCGGAAAGTCCAAAATAATCAAGATGTAATATTTGTGATCAAAGTGTAAGGCTTATATTTACAGTCAGAGTTTCTCAGGGCAGAAATATTGGTAATTTGTTTGGCTCCATGACTGAAAAGTTCAATGACCCATTAAACTGGGAAAATTCAGACTCTACAATTAATCCCATCCAGTATAAGATGGGCCTCCATTGTTCTCATAGGGAGTAGAACTTTGATTGCCAAGACACAACTGACATCTTGCGTTTTCTGATTCTCTCCCATGATCTATGAGCTTAAGGGACAGGAGCAGAGTTCCTGGGTTCCTACCAGTTCGCACCTATTCGGTAGAACCGGTTCGTCAAATCTACCGAACCGGTTAGAAGAGGTTCCACCAGTGGACCCGGAAAGCAGGCCACACCTACAGAAGAGGTTCCAAATGTTTTTGAAACCCACCACTGGTCCTTGGATATGATTATTCTACACTATCATGCTCATATTTATAAAACTCAGAAAGGTAAGGATGTCTACTGCGTTTGTGGTGCAATCAGAACATTGCGTGTGTTGAAGTTGTTTTAACTCAAACCAAAGATGCCTTAAAAAAAAAAAAGTTTACAACATATTCTTATGCATGCCAGTGCTGTGTGTGAGGTAATTTAAGGTGGTTCTGACAAGTGTCGTCGGCATCGTCATATCCGGTCACATGGGCAGCAAGCCACTCCCATCCAGTCACATGGGTGGCAAGCCACTCCCACAAAGGAGGCCACACCCACAGATTAAGTTCGAACAATTTTTGAAACCCACCACTGGACAGGAAGGATCTTTTTAGGATAGAACTCCTGAAAGTTTTCTTTTAAAAGAAAAGGGAAAAAGAAGGGAAAAGCCAGGTGAAGTAGAGAGCTTGCTGGATGCTGACTAAGGCATCTTTGGATATTTGTCAATGAAGTCAACAAATCATAATGGATGTTACACCTTTTGGTATCCTCAGGATCACTGGGAATGAAAACCTAATTAGAGCTAAACATAGATTTTGGCTTCAAACTTGATAAAACCAAGAAACTTGCTGGGTTCCTTTTGTCAACTCTGTGTCATGTATGTTTCATGTTGCCTTCAGATTTGTTCTGTCTGCTGAACAGAACAAATTTGTTTTCTATTTTTTTTAATGGTACTAACATTTTCCCAAATTCTAATTTAATCTTTAAGTTGTTCTTTAGAGATATTTTTGCTGGTTGTTTCTCCAGCTGCCATCCTAAAACTTAAAATTTACAACAGAAAGCAAACTGATTGACAATACACATCTGTAGTCCTATTTGGAATGATGCCAGATGGTTTTTGTTTTAAACTATGGTAAGCAGCATCTCAATGACCTGGGAGCAATCCTGAAAGCTAAACAGAACTGGCCCTGGTTAGCACCTGGATGATAGGTCATTTGGAAGTCGAGGGTTGCAGGCGGCACTGGTGAGAAAAAAAATCTCATAAGATAGCTACAGCAAAGCACTTCTGCATTACCATGTTTCCCCGAAAATAAGACCCTGTCTTATTTTCGTTTGACCCCCAAAATAAGCACTTGGCCTTATTTTCACAGAGGCCATTATTTTTGAGGTGCAGGAGGCCCCTTAACCTCAGCCCGTGGCCCACAGATCAGCTGATCCAGAGAGGGCTGGAACTTCTGTCTCTGTTTCTGGCACACTCTTGCCAGCCCAAGTGTTGCTGAGCCTGCCACTCTTTTTGTGGCTGCCACTAAGAGAAGAGGCACGGAAGCTAGTGTTTGTGTGAATGGCCTCCACAAGGCTGTTCTGTGTGGATGTGGGGCATGTTCCCCCTTCCCCCCCCCAGGAAATGGTGGGGACTCTCATAAATATTTTAGGGGAGGGCTTATTTGGGGGGAGGGCTTATTTTAGCGCATGCGCTCAAAAGTCCAATTGGGCTTATTATCAAGGAAGGTCTTATTTTCAGGGAAACAGGGTAGTATGACGGAAACAAATGATGTGAATAAGTCCAGTCACTAAGAGCTGAGCTTTGCTGAAAGGCAACTTTATGAGTTGAAGATGCAATGGTTGCTAGAAAGAAGTTATCCATTTATTTGTTTATTTTTATAGTTCTCTCATTCTTCATTTTATTTTTAAATGATAAGAAGATGTGCTGAGAGTGACTTCCATATGAAATGTTAGTCCTTGCCATCTTTATATGGTAGATTCAGAATCTAAGTGGCTCATAAGAGAAGATAATAGTAAAATATGTAAGTAATATTGTGGACACTTGCAAGTCATTGGCTTCATTGTGAAATATTTTTGTTAAAACAAGGAAGAAAAATATGACTTGCCATTGTTCTTATGAACTAGAAATGACAGTAGGTGAATTGAGGAAGATGTAGAGTTAACCCAAAAGAAAATAGGTGAGAAGATGGTCAGGTTAAGAGAAGGGATACTGGTCAAAAACACTTCTGCCTATGGATTAGGTGTTACTCTGCTTAATCCAAATATATAGGGTATCAGTTTGATTAAAGACAGGGGGCATAGGTATTCGAGTAGCAGTTCTTGGTCCCACCGAGGAATCACTTCACCAAAGGAGTTGCTCTTCTCACTGCTTCTCTGGCCATTCAAACTCAGAGAAGCAAGGAGTAGGAAGAGGGCAAATGGGGCTTTTTAGGAGCAGTTCCCTAACACCAAGAACTGCTTCCCCTACTTTCACTCTTCTTGAATCACCATTCCTGTCAGTTAAATCATGTATGGCAAGAGAAGAAGTAGAAGTGCGCAAGGACAGTGCTTTTGGTGCCTATCCTCCAACAATGTAAAATGCCCTCCGTTTCAAGAGATGGGTTTGAAGCAAAACAGCAGAGGGCAATGCAGGCAACAGAGTTTTGAGAATGCTGTTTTCTAGGAGGAAAACACTTCAGTGCTGTCACACTGAAGAGTCTACAGTCTGTAACTCTGTCCCTAAATTCAACCTCCAGCGAATATGCTTCACAACTCCACCCTAATTCTGATCCCAATCTTGCTGAAACTTGTACTATTAGCAGTCTGCATGCTCAACAGATAAATATGAAAGAAAACCTGAAATGCCCAAGTACACAACGTGAATTTCAGGAAGAACACCAGGGAAAGAACAGTAAGGCTATTGTGCATACATAAGGTTATAAGGCTGAATGTACTTGCAGCTACATTCTTATCATACTTTATCTGTCTACTGTACTGTTTGGGGGAAAAACCTACAGCCACCAGAGACTTATATTTACAGATATCTGAACAGATAATTTATTTCTCCAGTTATATTATGCATAACCCTCCCCACCCAAAAAACCTGGCAGGAAGTTCTATGAACTTTGTACTCCTTTTAAAAAAACCAATCATGTAACACTATCTGTCTTCCCTATTTTCAGTTTAACTTCAAATGTTTGGATTCAAACACCATCTTAAACCATAGTATTTGGTTTTTGGCTTAGTTGTATGAATATAAAGATTGTGGTTTACAAATCTTGCAATTTGTAGTGAATCTCACAATTATAAATTAGTCAATAGCCATTGTTAAAACAAACATGGATAGTGCTATGTGTGAATCCAGCATGGGTGTGTTGTAACTCACTTGTGCAACTCATAAGAAGTTCTGCAGTGATCAAGACAGCTGCAAATCTTGCACTGTTGTTCAACACAAAAGATGCAATTGTTTTCATATGGTTTCAATAAAAAGTAAGCTTGATCTAGAAACTTTATTTTGAAAATTTAAAGTATAGTTTCTCTTCAATTAACCATAAAAATATACTAATTTAGACATTGCAGATTAATTATTGTAAAAGAAATGCATGAATACTGCTTTTAATTTTTAGTCCTTTTAAGCATAAATTTAAACAGTATAACTGAAGTTGTAAGACATCTCTTTATAGGCCATTAATGCAGCAGAAATGTTGAGCAGCATGATGGCCTACAGGTGAAGATGCTGTTTCTCTTGGAAAGTTGAAAATTCAATCCTAGGTAGCAGCAGATATTTCTCTCCTAGAGCGCAAAGAAAAAAAATCTGTGAACTCTACATTGCATCAGGAAAGGCATCTGGCCAGTAAACTCTCAGCTCCATCCAGTCGCTCTGACGCCACCAGAAATTAAGGGATTACAAGGTCATAAAAAAAGGAATTTTTAATGCTGAAATGTATCAGCATTAATTATCATTGAAATTATATTTTATAAATGCTACATATTAAATTATGAATGTTATTATCTATGCTATTTACTCAACATCGTTGAATATAACTTGAATCTTGTTCAGCTTCCCACTACAGACATGGAAGTGCTTCACCTCAAATAAAATATTGTTTATTTAGTCGCTTAAATTTATTGTAGTCATCCATCTCAGCAGACCTTGAATAGCTTACAAAATCCAAAAATAATCAAAACAGTTAAACTCTGAGTTGTATTCTAGGGATAGTAGTGAACATAAATATGACAAAAGTGATGTTTATTGAGGAATGTAGAGAAACTTACAGTTCAACATTGGAGTGCGTGTTTGATCATGTATGATCATATTTGAAATGGGCAAATCATTAGCTAAATTCCTTTCTACACTATTGCTTTTTGAATAAACCACAATGAGTTAATTTAACATTACACAATAAGCTGTAAAAAACATAACTTACAAGTTATAATAACTGGGATGGCAATAACGGCTAAGCCAAAATCAAACTAATCGTATTATAGATTAATCCAGTGGTTTGAACCCGTCTTTCAACCCCATTAATCTTGTGGTTGTTGAATGCATTTATTGATTGATGTATTTGTAATGAATATGCAGACTTTCAGGAAAACCTTTTACTAAAGCAATAAGCAAAAGCTGATTAAAGCAGAAAAGTGTTGGTGAGAGATTGGCTGAGCCAAGGGGGAGAAGTAAAATGGGGAATTGGTCTGCAATCCTTACTTTGACATAAGAAGGCAAAGCCTGACCAATATCCCTTTGAATGCTATTGAATTTTATATAATCTGGACAAAAGCCAGTCTGAGAAGATTCCTGTGTTATAAGCTTGAGCAATAAAATAGCTACCATATTTTTCAAAGTATACGATGCACCAGAGTATAAGACGCAGCAAGGTTTTGAAGAGGAAAATTTTTTTAAAAAGTTTTTGCACTCTGCAGACCTCCCCAAAGCAGCCCATTTTTTGAGAAAACAGGCCCATTCCCCCCCCAAAAGGGGCATGAATAGCCCTTAGGAGGCTTGTAGAGTGCTCCTGGGGGGGGGTGTCGCCCCCCCAAATGAACAAAAATGGTCCGTTTTTTGCAAAAACGGGCCCATTTTTTGTACAAAAAAGGGCATAGATAGCCTTTAGGAAGCTTATAGAGTGCTGCTTGGGGCTGGGGGGGAAGGCAAAAATGGGCCATTTTTTGCTCATTTCTGCCCTCACCAGCCCCCATGAGCTCTCTGAAAGCCTTCTAAAAGGTATGCATGGCCATTTTGGTAAGTTTTGGGAGGCAAAAAATGCTGTATTCAGTGTATAAGACGCACCCAGATTTTCAGCCTCTTTTTTGAGGGAAAAAGGTGCATCTTATACTCCGAAAAATATGGTAATTGAACTCTTAGAGGTGAGGATATGATTGTTCATAAGTGACAAAAAGAGATGCAAGAACAACAAAAGCCTCTTGGCATGGCACCACTAAGCCCAAAAGTTTTGTTAGTGGGAATTGATAGGATCATCTCATCATTGGTAATGTCAATGCCCATCTTCAGCTGCTGCAACAGCCATGCCCCTATCTGAAGCACTTAGACCTTTTATGTTCCTCTTTACACACAGGATATTGCACTGGCCTTTGAAGAGCGTTTGAAAACTACAACTGGCGCAAAGTGTATCAGCTCAGTTAAAGGGCAAGGATTAATGTCTAAGGGCTTATTATGCCGGCACTCGAGGCTCTGCATGTGTTACCAAAAGACTTCTGAATACAAATCAGAATGTTGAGTTTTGACCTATGAAGTCCTTTGGTAGGATTAAGGGCTTGCACTAAAGCATTTTCAGGACTCCCTTTTCTGGCAAGACTCAGCTCATCCTGTACATATATCACAGAAAAAGCTGCTGACAATCTCATATTTTCATAAGTCATGGGAGGGAGGGAGTTGAAAACTATAGGACAATGGCCATGGCAATGGCAGCACCAACACTATGAATAGATTAATATTATTTGTGATATTCATCCAGAAAGTATTAAAAACAGAATTATTCCAAAATGCCCTCAGGAGTTAAATGATTTATTGCATATAATCCCACGATAAGGATTTTAATGTTAATATTATGACTATATTAGTATTATATTTATTGTGGATCTTTTATTGTTTGTAGCAGTATCTGTTCTGTGGGCACTTCCTGTAAACTGTTATGAATTGAAAGATGCCAATGTTGTCTTTATTTAATCAACCTTTTAAAAAATCACCAATGTTAAACTTAAAATTTCTGGTTTCTAGTAATCCAAATGGCAGTTGACTTGGAGTTAAATGACATTCTAAACTGAAGATTTTGACTTCTAAATTATGTGCAAAAGGAACCTACTTTTTTTTTTAAAAAAAATTCCTTTTCGCATTGAACTAATTAACAAAAGAAAACCATCTTTGCTTACAATAGTGTTAATTAGATGATACAATTTCAATAATAAGATCAAAGAAGAGGGAGGGGAAAAATGTATGTGTGGGAGGGAGAAATATGCAAATAAACCAATTCATTGATGATCAAAACTGGGGGAAATGCAGACAAATCTATATAGCTCAGAAGTAGAGCATTGGCATGTTATGCAGCAGCCTTAAGGCAGGACTAGAAAATGCTTTCCTACAGCTACTAATTTGTATTTATTGGTTAATGGTCTATCTTGCTATAAGGTAGCCTCCTGCATAACAAATGAGGAGGAAACTAATCATACAGAAGGAGCTGGATAACAAAGCAGCACCCAACCCCATACATTCCTGCGTTGGTGTTTATACAATATTTTTTGGGGTCTCAACTTTAGTGTATTATATCCACATGTGATATACATTATATTGGTCCCACTTTAAAAAGTTTTTACCCCTTTTTCTCTCTCTTAAATACCATGATCTGGATAGCATTCAGGTTTTGAAGACACAAGAGGACGGAGAGAGAGATACTCCTAGGGAGGTTTCACTGTTCACTTTTTTTCAGTTGAATCAGTGCTTTTCCGGGAACCTTTTGCAATTGTTTTCTTGTTTGATAGGCCGAAACTGAATTACATCACTTCCTAAAAGTAATTGAACGTAGCACATCTTCCTAAGGCATCTTACACATCCACCACAGAAGCAGTAAGCAGGAAATGTGCAAAAGAATGAAAGCACAGTCACCTCTGCTTTAGAGAAGTAACATGAATAAGTACAACTTTTGGTTGTCCTTCTTTCTGTTTCTGAGTGGAGTATCTGACTTCCACGGTAAGTAGGAACATGCCTTCTGCATTGTTAAGAATAATCATGCAGACAATATTATGCTGCAGGCTATAGTACTGTTTTTGATGTGTCACACCCAAAAAATCTGGTCCCTGCAAAGACTCTACAAGCCTGCACCATTTCTTTCAGTGTTGTTTCCCAACTGCATGCTGGCTTGTCTTTCCATGGATCCAGTTTGAACTACAAATCCAAGGTGTGTTAATCTGTATGTTCTGACCCATTGTTAATTGTGCTTAAGGTATTAATTCACTTGAATTTTTTTTAAAAAAATAATGCCTGTATTCCTATTATTATAATATACTCTTAATAAACACAAGTAATTTCTTTTTCTAAGTTGATTTCTAGGAAACCCTGTGCTATTTATATATTAGAGGCAAATGAAATAAAACTGTAACAATCTACTAACATGATCGGTAGAATATATATAATTGTAAGGAAGGATTAAGTTCCTAAAATAATATATAAGATGAAGCGTTGCTATTTAAGATAGTATAATTCAAAAGGTGTGTATTTAACTTTCAGAGAGGCACGCTGTCAAAAAAACAACAAAAATGTGTTGGGTGTTTTTGTTCCAGATAAAAATCATTAGAATAATTCTTTTCATTTCATCTATGTAGAATTATATACATAACCAAGTTTTTCTAACTTGTTTCCAAAGCAACAGCCTGTAAACACCATCATCTGTGGCCAGAGTGATGTAATTTAATATAATCAAATGTACAGATCATAACGGTTGGGAAGGCTGGACCAAACATTTTTATATTAAAATATTATTTGCTTTTCCTTTTAATTTTAAAACAATTATCTCTAAAAGGACTCTCTAAATATACTGTACCTACATTAAGCAAATGCCTAAATTAGATGAGACATTTGGTTTCTGAATATTTACAGATTTTCCTCTCAATTGTTATGAAAGAAAAAATATATATCTAAAAGTTAACTGCAGAGGACAAAATATACCAGCCTGCTTCATGTCTTTCACTGCTGTAGATGTCATCATTTTTACCTGCTGAATTACTTTCTGCACGTCTAAGCTTGCTGTTTAGAATAAAAGCAGTATCGGCGCATGTAGCCCTATTTCTACTTAGACAACTGTTTTGTAGTTGGGACTATTCTTGCATTGTACAAATCAAAGCAGCAGTTCTTGAAGGCTACAGGAACAGAACTTCTGATGGGATATCACAGCAATTGGTGGCACTAAACTTTCTGACCCTTTTTTGTGAAATAGCTTAAATCAGATTTAAAGGCTGAAATAGGCACCTTATCACAGTATTCTTACACATTCATTTTGTTCCTTAATTTAGCAAGAAGGTATAGAGAGGAATGGAGAGAGGCAGGATGTTCACATCCACCCATTGGCCACTCACAACTAATTAAAATTAAGAATATAATATTCATGTCATAAATAGTTATCTGGTATTGTTTATTTGTCACCTTTTAATTGTCATTTACAGTAGCTTTTATCCTAAGTGAATCTCTCCATCCTCTGCACTTGCAAAGTGGTACAGTATAAACAAGTGACTATATAAAGACCAAATGTATAAATGTTTGTCCGTGTTATCACTATAGTCTTATGACAGATATTATAAGCTTGTAAACTTTTTTACAAGGAGATTTTTAAAAAAGGGGTATTCAAAAGAATGATAAAAGAATGCAGTTCTTGGTCAGGCGATTTCTAAAATGGATAAAGATTATTTGACATAAAATCAAAATAGTTTATGCAAACATGGACAGAGTGTATATGTCTTTCTATGAAAACTGAAGAGTATGTCATATCGGAATAGACAAGTGTGAAAAGCCCTGATAAGAAGAACCCAAAAATTTCAAGTTACCTAGGTTTAATAGCATTGCATTGCTCTGCTTAAATATATTAGATCACGGGTGTCAAACTCGCGGGTTCACATTGCTGTCACGTGATGCATTACAACATTTCCCCCCTTCACAGAGCTGGGATGGGTGTGGCCTGTACGGATGCATCCGGCCTGCAGACTGCCAATTTGACACCCTGTATTAGATCAATGCCATGGTTTGGGTTGCTCCATGATGAAACACACTTCATATGTTGATCTATTGGATCAAACTGAACAACTATTAGTGGAGTACCTGAAGGTTACCCATTTGGGTTTCAAACCATTTGGAAGGTTCCCTTCCTTTACATTCTACCTATTCTGAGATTCCACCCTTTGCTGAAATTCTAACTCCTCACCTATCCTCACTCCTCATGCAGAGATAAAGTTCACGTATAGCTGATCAAGGATAAATAGGCTTAAATTACTCCCTAGTGTAGTGGGTCTCAACCTTCCTAATGCCGCGACCCTTTAATACAGTTCCTCATGTTGTGGTGACCCCCAACCATAAAATTATTTTGTTTTCCGTATTTTTTCAAAAATATGTGTTTTCCGATAGTCTTAGGCGACCCCGTGAAAGGGTCGTTCGACTCCCAAAGGGGTCCCGACCCACAGGTTGAGAACCACTGCCCTAGTGGGTTCCCACAGGCTTAAAATTGTTCTTCATGGGGGGAACTGGAGCTTTCCTTTCCTTTGCAGCCTCTACTGTTCCCCATTTGGTCCTGGGGTTTGTGAGATCTTTAAAATAAGACATGGAAGGAAGCAAGCAAGGAAGTCAAAGTAATTCCCCCTAACATGCAAAGAAGAGCAGAATGAAGCTTATTGTTTTAACAGGTGAACAAGTGGAAAGAGAAGTATCTATATTGGGTGTCTTTTAAAATGGACTATTTACTTGACCTTGTGCAAAAAAAAAGAGAGCTTGAAACAAATATTTTCTTCATTTAAAAAAATTGTATTAAAGCACTGTAATGTAGTGCTGCATATGCATTTATTAATCTGGTCTTATGGCTTAGTATGTTAAGCGAAAATATTGTGAATTTCTATTTGGTCTGGAGGAGCAGCAAGTTTCATGTCTTCAATCAGTCCAAGATAAAGGAACTGAGTAGTAGCTCCTGCTCACTTCTTTAATAAAAAAGAGACTTTTTATGTGTGCAAAGAGTATTATCTGCATCTGCGATAACTGTCCACTGTTAGCATTCTAGCTTACACAAATGTAATTGCTGATAGGATTGAAATTTGCACAGCCAACATCCATGCTGTAAGCATGAATCTTTCTTTTTCACATCACTCCTTCAATTGTTTATTTTTCTAAGAACAATATAATGATGGCTTTTTAAGGGCAGGAGATGTTTATTCACCTAGAATGTTTATACCCCTAGAATGCTGAGAGAAGGATGTACTTCTGGCTTGTAATCACTGCAGCTGGGAACTCATAGGCTGGGATGCTTTGCCATGTAATTAATTTCAGATGGGAAGCTTTTATATGCGGGGAAAATAGGGGTTTTATTTTTTTTATTAAAAATTAATTTGTTTGGCTCACTTTATTACCACTATCCCAAGGCCAACGTGCATACATGTACATTCTTAGTTGCAAAAATACAAAGATTGCAAAACAGGGTCACATGTACTTGTGCATCCACTTCAGGGGTGGGTTCTGGCTTCTTTTACTGCTGGTTTACTCAGGGATGTGCTTTGGCAGTGCAGGCGCTTGATGCACACAAGGCGCGCATGCACAGTAGTAAAAAATTGCTTCTGCGCATGCACAGAAGCAAAAAACAAGATGGTGCCACCTATGGCGCCACCAATATAACCAGTTCGGGTGCATGTGCAGCTGAGTTACTACCTACTCAGCCAAACCTGTCCAAACCGGTAGGAACTCACCTCTAATCCACTTGTCACAACTATTTTCATCTACACATAATACCATTAACATGTGCTTCACTGGTCTCCATCCGTCAGTCTCCCAGGACCCATTGCAGAATATGTTTGCTCACTCCTATCATGCATTTCCTGCTGTTAAGAATCCATACTCCAGTCTCCATCAGGCAGATGATCATGAATGGCAGAAGGAGATCACATGCATACAGAAAAAAGTGACATATATTTGATTGGGATGGCACCAGATTGACAGGAAAAATAAGAATTCTTCCTGTCCGGCATGAATAGGATTTAATTGAACTGAAGAAGCTTGCCAGTAACTGGATTTTAGCAACAGCAATAGCACTTAGACTTATATAACGCTTTACAGTGCTTTACAGCCCACTCTAAGCAGTTTACAGAATCAGCATATTGCCCCCAACAATCTGGGTCCTCATTTTACTGACTTCAGAAGGATGGAAAGCTGAGTCAGCCTTGAGCCTGGTAAGATTTGAACTGCCAAATTGCAGGCAGCCGGCAGTCAGCAGAAATAGCCTGCAGTACTCACTCTTATCACTGCACCGCCATGGCTCATGTTAACAAAGGTTTGGTCAACATTTTTCTTGGGAAATCTCCCCTCTCATTATTGCCAAGACTTGCCTGCTGCACCCGCCATTACCCGCCATGTAATCATTGCCCTGTCACTGTCTGGTGCTCTTTCTTCCTTTTGATCCTTGTCATCATCACACATACCATGACAGCTAAGATCTTTTTGAAAGGCTAGATTGATCAATCTTCAAGTGAGCATCCTTAAATGAGACTGGGACAAGGAGAGACAGGGGCATGCTAGTTGAATGTGTTTTTCCTTCTACAGAGGCGCATCAAGCAGCTCTTCATTGCAGACTGCCTACTCATAATCTAAACAAGGAACAGGCAACCTGGTGCTGTAAACATATTTCAGGGTCGGACCTCCATCTTCTTCAGCAAGGATGGCCAATAGCAACAGATTGTGGGAATTCTCTAAAATGGTCCACAGGCAACTTTACATATTTTCTTCAGAATTTCATGACTTTTCAAGTGGTCCATTTGCTTACAAACAGCTTTGTCAAACAATTTATGAATTGGCTAAGTAGAGTTTTCTCTGGAGAAACGTATAATATTTGTATGGTTGGATTTTATTGATCACTTCTGGGATGAATTCCAATAAATTGGCCAATGTAATTGTAATGGTTTTAATTCAGTCTTCATGAATTCATTTGATATGCTGATTTCTGTTCTCGAACAAAGATGGATAAAGTTATCCTAGTCATATAGTTAGAAGATCTTTAACCATAATATTGGTATGCTGCAGCAATCAACTGTGGCATTCTTTTATCTCTCTTCCCCAGCTTTCCCTAAGCATCTGGCATAGATGGGGGAGTGACAGAGCTCAGACTGAAGTTATTTTGGGAGCAATTAATTTGCAAAGTGTCTGAAGTATGTGTGGCTGTTGAAGGCAAGAACAAATATTTACTTCTCACCAACGGTAACATCAAGCTTTCAGAATGCATTTTGAATTCAATACTTGGAGAGAATGGATTTATTATCATGGTGTATTATTAATTAATAAATCAGAATATCTTTTAAAAAATGTTTTTTCTCTTCTGATTTCTCTTTTTTTACAGCTCCAGATCCAGAATTTTGTTAGCAATAAACTTTTTGTTATGAATTTGAAAGCCTGTTTTTTCCTGACTAATTGCAGTTATTTCAGAAACCATCTGTATTTGCGTGTGTACATATAGAAATACAAACATACACACCAGTGGTGGGATTCACTTACCTTCCCTACCACTTCACAAATGTGAGTGTGCACATGCCACGTCTACGCATGCACACCACCTTCTACGCGTGCACAGTGCTCACGCATTACATTGGAGTGGGTGGGCGGAGCCTCCTGTCGGTACCGGTTTGCCCGAACTCTAGAGAACCAGCTGAATACCACATCTGATACACACCTATGTGTGTATAAGTTTCATTTGTTCATTCTTACAAAAATCAGAGGGAACCACACAATACTAGTACATATAAAACCAAATGAGTAAGGATTTGCTCAGTAATTCAGTTATTTAAAACAAGCTATTTGGTATCTGAAAATTTAGGTTTCTAATGTCCTAGAAAGAAAAGGGATTGGTGGTAGAAATCAATCAGTACCCCACAAAGACTGGTTTGGCATACCCCCTAAACATTATTTGCTTTTCCTCTTAATACCCATTTCTGTATGTTCTCACAGAAGGTTTGAGAGACCAAAGAGGGGGATGATTTATTATTGTAGGATGTGCAGAACATCAGAAATATTGAGAGTTTCTTCCATTGCTTAAAATACTCTTGCTTGAAAATGGATTGGAAGTAAACCTATGTGGCAAGGATTTTTTATGGGATACCTAAGCAGAATGCAAATGCTCACATATTTGATTTAAAAATATGAAACTCACAGAAATGTATCATTTGAGTGAAAAAGCAAATAATGCAATTATACTCAAATGCTAAATTAAACTTCAAAAACAAGCATGAAAACATTGCCTGCTATGTGTGCATGTACTTAACTGAAAAACTTCCAGTAATTTACCTGCTAGTTTTTAAATTCAACTTTTTGTCACTGTCTACTGAAGTTTGTACAATTTGGGTTTAATTTCTTTTTCCTGAATGCTTTGTAGTTATTCACAAAAAGAACATTCAACTGGACAATCCAACATCAAGATTATTACCTTAACGTTTACCCTTTGAGCCTTGACCAAACTTGGTGAAAATGAATATCTATCGAAAGAGGAAGTATGAATCATTACACAATCGGGAGAAGATAGTTGCGAGAGAAACCCCAATATGATAATTTAACTATCAATAGCAGTTCTTGAACAGTTACATTGTACTTATCATTTTCTTGTAAGAATGTTAGAGATCAAAATATAAATATTCACAATAGTATGAATAGATTAATAATATTGGTTTATGGTTTTTCCTTTTTTGTAGAGTCCCTAAGTACAATGGCAGATCATGAACAGTCTGGTGATGGTATACTATCTACTGGGGTCCCTGAAGTAGGATTTACTGTTTTATTTTCAACTTCTGCTAATAAATCAGAAGAGCAAAATGCCACAACACCAATCAAAACTGAGGATGTTGTAATGAAATGTACTCCTACTACAGAAATGAATGAGAATGAACCCATTTTACATCCTGCTGTGATAATTGGAGTTTCTATAGTGCTGATCCTAGTGCTCTTGATTATCCTGGTCATCTTTATTGTAAGGTGTCGCAAACAGAAACAAAGCCAAGAAGGTAAATATTAATATCACTTGGGTAGGGAAATAATGGTCCCGTGGGAGAAAATAGCATTCATGCTATAAATGGAATGTCCCAATTAGACCTATGTCTTATAAAGCTCTCAAAGCTTAGTCAGTAACTGTGTAAAAAACTTTGTTTCAAGTATAAACAGGTCTGATGTGTTATCATTGTAGTTTGGGTTATCATACAGGAAGAAAAAAATGAATGAACTATTTTATGGTAACGCAAAACATATGAAACCACTTCTATCTAGAGGAAATATCTCTGCTATGAGTCCTAGCCTCATTTATTTCCATGAAAGTATAGGTTTCCCAATAATCCCACACTGTCCAAAATTTTAGTAATGGACCACAAACAAAAATCTTTAAAAAAAAGTTTCTTTGCTTTCCTTTCTTATTGTTGATAAAGTGTACTCCATGACTGTCACTTCCCGAATGTTATATGTAGAATTTCTGAACAAGGTGTGAAGCAATGCTCCATTCTCACTTTTATTTGGGATACCCATGATTTCCAATAAAATCTGGGCAGAGGTCCAGTTATGGTCCTCAGAAAAAAAGACAAACAAAGCGCTTCTTTTCTACTCTTTTACTCTTTCATCTGTATGTCAAAATCATCCAATTCAGCTATTAATTTTTACCTGGACTAAAATCTCTCTCTCTGCCCCCCCTCCCTCTTCACATTCGTATTAGTTTACATCTAATATATCTTAGTCAATGGTGGGAATCATATAATTTAATAACCGGTTCACCTAGGGTCAGGTTGGCTGTCATGGCCCATCCCTATCCTCCTGGTCTGCAGCACATGCAGGACGAGCCTCCTGCGATGGCCAACCTGACTGTGGGCAAACTGGATTGACCATCCCCTAAGATTCATAGTACATCTAATAACTGCATACCAAGGATATGTAAATGTGGCAGGTCTGCAATCCCCCAATTTCCAACCAATATGCTTTTGGTGAGGAATAGCACTCCCAACAATTCCTTTAGCAGACAAATGTAAAGGTGATCAAGTAGAATTTTGTTTCTTAGCTACTCATTGTAGAATGTCTTGGACTCCCCAAGAGCAGAATGAAGGGACATATTAGTGTATTTGCTGAAACACAAATAACTTCATACTGGACTTAACTTGAAAAAAGAAAAGTGATGGAGAACAGACCATTCCTTGCAGTGCACTTTCATAGTATCTATGTGATCATCACTAAGGAGTACTAAGAAAATAGGCTAAGGGCTATTATATGCAGGGGACATTATTTTGTTGAAGCAGGCCTATTGTTTCTTGACAGGTTTCAAAACAGGTGAATAAAGATGTTAAACTACTGGGAAATATACAGTAAATACAGTGTAGGCCCTATCATTTCACTCTGAAGGGGGGAAAAGACTTTAACTACTGTTTTTCTAGGAGCAAGGGAAAGGCCTTAGGCCTTGATCTGTCTGCATTTCTTTTTATCAAAGTTGCAGACAAGTCATTATAGGGATATTTCTTCTGCTACATAAATGTGCTGTAGGTTATTTAAAATTTCTTCTCTAGTAACATTGGGGGATAGTTTGCATGAGCTAGCCTTTCTCAATCTTTGGTCTACTAATGTGTTGGATTTAGTTCCAGTGATTCCCATCAAGTGAATTAAGCACGTCTCTTTTTTTTTCCTCTCCCTCAGATGAACTAGGAAGTGAAAATGTTAAAAGGTAAGAAATATATAGGTCTACTTCTTGTTGTTTGTTATTTATATTTTAAATATGGCACAGGAATTCTGGGTGTTGAAGTCCACAAGTCATAAAGGGGACATAGTTCCTCACCTCTGCTCTAAAGTTACATCATGACTCTTTTCTTTTTTTCTATAATCTGTCCTATCTAATCATTGAAACCATAGGTCATAAATTCATCTTTTTACTGTTTTATGCAAAAAAAAAAAATCTTAAAATTTTCCAGTCAACAATAAATACAAACACGGGTAGTCCTTGCTTAATGACCAGTCACTTAGCAACTAGAAAGAGCCGAGGTGGCGCAGTGGTTAGGGTGCAGTACTGCAGGCCACTTCAGCTGACTCTTATCTGCAGTTCAGCGGTTCTAATCTCACCGGCTCAAGGTTGACTCAGCCTTCCATCCTTCCGAGGTGGGTGAAATGAGGACCCAGACTGTGGGGGCGATATGCTGACTCTGTAAAACTGCTTAGAGAGGGCTGAAAGCCCTATGAAGTGGTATATAAGTCGAACTGCTATTGCTATTGCTAACTGTTTTAAGAGATGATGGACTTCTCCAGAGCTACATACAACCCATTGTGGAATTTTGATGGCAACACACACATACGTACTTATACTCTGCATTTTGGGTGTTTGAAAACCAGTTCATAGGGATGGCAGTTGCAGCATCCTGCAGTCATAGGATTGTTTTTCTGCATATTTTGCCAGGTTCTGGTTTCCAGAAAAAAAAAATCCATACAAGTTGTTAAGTGTGGGTTGAGTGAAGAGGCAGGACACTCAGCTAAACAACAGCTCTTTATTTGGTAGACCAGTACAAAGAAGCATGTGCGCTGTCTGGCAGCTCCCTCTTTTAAAGGGAATCTGACAGCTCAGCCATTAGCTCTCTTGAATTTCCCGCCTGTAGTGTGAACCAATCAATTTAATCCTCCAGTCTTTTACATCTGACAGGCGGACCAGAAGGAAACCTTCATCCAAGGTTTCCCTTCCTATTATCATATTCAAAAGAAGTGATAGCCAAATCTGGCCCTAGGCTTGTGCCTCAGCATGCATAGATTCAATAAAGCAGATGAGTCAGGAAGATGATTTTATTATGATTTATTCAGAAAGTTCTGATAAAAAAATCCTCTCATTCAAAGAGGGAACCTCAAAACTCATAACATTCCCTATATTAATTAAGACATTAAAGGAAATTACAAAAGAAAAGTTGATTGGACAGGGCAAAAGTATCTTCCCCTTTGCATAGGAAATCATTTACATGAAGTTAAACATATCACATATTTGCATCCGTAATACCACATTTAAATGAGTTCTGACGAACGAGGGCTTAAAATTTAAGATGTTAATGAAGGAAAATGCCATAAGGTTGCTTAGAGTTTACAAAGAGACAAAAACGTTGCCAATTAACACTAACAAACTCTTTTATCAGAAGACAAACTACAGTCATCCTATTTACACAGTCCTATTCTATTGTGGGCTGGAGAGCCATGACAGTTTTAGCTTGCAGTTTAGGAATGTTAGAAATTATCAATCTATCCATCCAGCAACAGAATAAAGATGTTTATACATTACAATCTGCAAGTTTGATAAGCTATTAACCTCAAATTAAAAGTGGTCAACAATCAAATTAAAATAGAAGAAAAACCCATATTTATCAAGTGTAACAATATTGCGAAGCCCATGTTGTGTGGCCCCTAGAAGAAAATATGTTTAACAACTGCTGCATTTGTTAACAGCTGCTGTATTCACTTAATGACCACAACATTAATTTAACAACCTCTGTAAAAAAGGATTGTAAAATCAGGCATGGTAATGTGATGACCTGCTTAATGGCTGCCTTATAACCATAATTCTGGGCTCATGGTCATAAGTCAAGGACTACCTGCATTGACTTTTCTCTAATCAAACAGGTCAATTTCACCATCTCAGCAAGTTCTATCATCTTCACCAACTATTTCTCCACTGTAGGTACTGCCAAATCTTCCCATCTTTGCATGTACAGTAACCTCATTGTGATTATCATATATAAAAACAACATTCCATGATTCCCCCCTCCCCCCCGTTGTTTAACCATTAGTCTCAAGAGCCAAAGTTCTGTTTCAGTTGTTCAGCATTAATCTTTATAATCCTCTGAATCAGTGTGTGCAATTTTGTACCCCAAATCTTCTAGCTTTTTGCATGTGCACATCTACTGTACCTGTCTTATCATATCTATGCTCTGCAGTTGCTAATTTAACTACAATGTAACCTAATGAATAATATTTATTTTTTCAAACTAAAGCCACCAGTTGCTAGACACATAGCTATCCTTGAGCATGTGCCCGATATAAACAATTTTATCGGAAAACTAAGAAAAGCAATTCTAAACTGCCAGCTCCAAAATATTTTGTTTTGTTTTTGTTTATTAAGTCCTATTTTTGAGGAAGATACGCCTTCTGTAATGGAAATTGAGATGGAAGAACTGGATAAATGGATGAACAGTTTGAAAAAAAATGGTATGTATTTATTACTATCCGACTTACGACTTTTTTCTTCCCTGATATATCTGTCACTGACATTGATAAATATTTTAAACATTTGTAGATAATAGCACATCATAAAATGAGAGCAGAAAGACACACTATATTTTAAGAACCCTTAATTTTTAAAGAAGAGCTAATACAATAAGGTGTCCTTTACATTAAGAATATTTTATTCTGAACATATAAATGTTTGTGATATTTTAAAATGTACCAGGTGTTTGTTGAAATTAGCAGGCATTAATTTATAATATAGTTTACAACTGATTTACAACTTCTGGAGCTTTTTCTTCAGTTCTCTCTTCAGGATAATTCTACAAAATAGGCAGTGACCACATTGGGCCATTTGTGTAGATCTTTTAGATCAGTGTTTCTCAACCTTGGCGACTTTAAGTCCTGTGAACTTCAACTCCCAGAATCCCCCAGCCAGCACAGCTGGCTGGGGAATTCTGGGAGTTGAAGTCCACAGGACTTAAAGTTGCCAAGTTTGAGAAACACTGTTTTAGATTGACCACCTAACTACCATTTTCTGTGATGGAAGATTCCCCCCCCCCCTTCATGTGATTCTAGTCCAGTCTGGAAGCAAAAACTGCATATACAATTATATTTAAGATGTGTTTCTTGTCTTCTTTATTTTAATCACTATGCATGGTTGTCTCTTTCGCTGGATTAAATCAAGTTGCTTGGCAGGGTAAATGTAGGGTCAAGTTGTTTGTCCAAGAAGGACTTTGACAATGTTTGGCTCTTAGAGAAAAATGACAGAATTAATCAGAAAAGGAGAGAAATATGTGTAGGCATCCTTGGCTGAGTATTGGATGGTTTGTTAGGGCAAGTCCCTACAGCCAATTTGCCATGGCCAAATTGCCACAGCCAACTCACTATGGCCAACTCACTATGGCCAGCTTGCTGCAGGTCAACTCAGCACAGCCAACTCGCCACAGGACAACTCACGGTGGGACAAGAGTTACTCTAATATGAAAGAAATGGTAGAATAGAATCATTAAAGAAAGGATGCAAGAGGAGGGACAGAATGAAATGCAAATGGGAATTTTTTAAAAAAATTTTTTTATTTACTTTAAATAATTAAATAGAATTGTGAAATTGTCCTGCAGTGAGTTGGCCATGGCAAGTTGTCCCATTCCGATCCCAGCAGGATGATTGGGGGCTTAGGGTTTCGTGTTTAGTTTTGTTTTTATAGTTTTTGCTATGTTTGTGGTTTTATTGTTATTGTCAGCCACCCAGAGTTATTCTCTAAGGTGAGAAGCCTTTACATTCCTAAAAAAAAAAAAAAGTAAGAAAACAAATAAAACAGAGGTTTAGAATCCCCTTTCCAGCCTAGCACCTTCCTGATAGATTGGATTATAACATTCATCACTCCAGTTGGGTTGGCCTGGGTAGCTATGAGTTTTAGTTCAATTGTTAAAACCCTGCACACCAAGAATCTAGTTTAGAATAAATGTGAAAAGACCAGCCATGTAAGGAGGAAACTGCATATGTCAGGTACAATCCGTATGCAAGTTGTGCAATAGCAATAGCAATAGCAATAGCAGTTAGACTTATATACCGCTTCATAGGGCTTTCAGCCCTCTCTAAGTGGTTTACAGAGTCAGCATATTGCCCCCAACAACAATCTAGGTCCTCATTTTACCCACCTCGGAAGGATGGAAGGCTGAGTCAACAACGTTGACACTGGAAAGTACAGTCCATATAAAACCTATTCCTTGTTACTTTGCACAAAAGTTATCTTCTACTCAATGGCCAGAGTTCGATTCACTCTTTCACTCTTTCCTTATAGTAGGACTGAAGAAATGCACAACTTGCAGATCATTGAATGTGTTCCTTTATACAGTAGGAATTTATGCATTTATTTGCATAAGAGAACGTAATGGAGGCAGGATATTAATGGATTATTAAAATGTGTATTATTGTTATCAATATGACCCATTTGTTGCAGATAGCCATCTGCAGTAATCTGCAGATACAACAATAGTTGTATATATGCATTTTTCTTCAACTAAGAGTAGAAATGTATAAGCTTTATAAATCTCTTTCTCTAGTCTAACATAGATCAATTCCACGTCTTGACCAAAAAATGTGTATCCTTAAAGGTGCCAACCCATGAATTTAAGTAAATATTTGTTCTTTTTTTTTTACTCAACAAATAGTGAAATGATTTTATGATAAGTCAGGCTTGAGGAAGCATAATCACAGGTCTTGATTAAGCTATACGAAAATTAAGCTTCAGTTTTCAGAAACAGTCTAATTCCTCATTTGTTTATACAGCATTCATAAACCTGGCATCTCATTTTCTAACTCTGAGCCAGAACAGGAATAATTATTTTAATAAAGTTACTCACTTTGCTTACCCTTCTGTTTCATGAAGCTTTATAAAGCATAGATCAACTTGAAGACTGAATTAGTAAGAATTTCTATAAATTTGGGAGGGTGTTGTAGCCTTTTCATTTGCACAGCCATATTGGTACTAAGGACATCGTTAATATTGAATTGGAATGAAGGACATACTTAATCTGAATGCCACATCAGGACCTAACTGAATTGGACTGAATTTAAATTCAATTAATTATATATAGTTTAATTGAATATTTCACACATATTTAATCATTTCTCCCTTTTGCATTATTTCAATTTGTAATTTGATAATAACTTGCAAAGGAATTCTGAGACCATATACAAGATTTCTCAAGTTGTGTGCTATAGAGCCACAGTAGTAAATCTATTCAACTTTCTGATACTGCATATATTTTTAATGGTATTTTTCCTCTCTCCAAAACTTTCATGTCTCTTCAGAGAAATATATTTCCACTGCACAACAGCAAAATCACTTGAAACACACAGTTACATTGTGTACACCTACACATGCCTTATATAAGCAAACTGGTAGATACTCGTGCTAGGCAAATCATTTTGGAAAACCACAAAATATCTGCACATATGGCTTAGGACATAAAAGGAGGGTATATAGTTGTATACCAAAATAACAAAGGGGTCAGATTTTATAAAGGCGGAGAGCTTTCATTAGGGTTATGTAGGTAAACCTGTATAGCCATAACAACATTCTTTCTCTGGGAGTCAAGGACGTTCAGCCTGCACCTGGAGAGGCGTGACTGGAAAACAACTCCAGTTAGATGGTGACCTGATTGGACCATGTGATGGACATGTGGGTGCAGGGCAGTGGTGGGTTTCAAAAATTTTTAGAACCTCTTCTGTAGGTGTGGCCTGCTTTGTGGGAGTGGCTTGCCAGCCATGTGACCGAGTGGGAGTGGCTTGGCAGTCATGTGACTAGGCGAACGTGGCCAACTTGTAAAATGTAGTGAAACTCACTTAACAACGCTCTTACTTAGCAACCAAAATGTTGGCTCAGAAACTCTAGCATTTGAAGCACGCAAGTCTTAAAGCTGTCAAGTTACAAGACACTTCCACCCCTAACCCTTTAGAAAAAAAATGCCCAGGGGTGTTCAAACTTGACAGCTTTAAGACTAAAACATTTAGATAGGACTCTTAGAGGTGGGCGGGGCAATTGGTGAGCCAGCCAATCAGTGAGCGGTGGGCGGGGCAAGCATGGTGCGGACGGGCAGAAGAGGGAGCTGGAACCAGTTCTAAATGGCATGGTAGATTTGTGGAACCTCTTCTATAGAAGAGGTTAGAACTGGCAGGAACCCCCCTCCCCGGTGCAGGGGAAGGGACTTTGACTTTCCTTTGGGTGGGGGAAACCTAGGAGATTTTCAGATTTGGGTTTTCACAGATGTGCATATATGACATTTATAAAAAAATGGAACTTTGAGGAAATGCCTGCCTCAGAATCTTACTTTTTTGGGGGGTATTACTTGAAACCCTGACAATACCTCTACACTGCATAGAATGCAATGTTACTTATCTATGGTTTGCAACACGATCACTTGTCAAACAATATGAATAACAATAATCCTGACCTTCTACTAGGGGGCAAAAGATGGAATTCTAGGTGTTATATGTGATAGTACTTTCCGGTAATTTGTTTATTTCTTTATTTGTTTATTTGTTTATGCGTTTATGTGTTTATGCGTTTATCTACAACAATACAATAGACAATTTATTATTATCCATTTTATTTTTAACTGGTTGGCAAAAACAAAATGCTGGAGAGGAAAGCCTTTTTATATACTGCTCAGATAATGCATTGCAATAAATGAAACAAATGCTACTATGGCTTCTGAGACATCATACACACACACACACACACACACACACACACAGACACAGACACACACACACTGAATCTATGTATGTATGTATGTGTATATATATACACACACATACATACATATATACACACACATACACACACATATATACATACATACATATATACATATATACATATATACATATATACATATATACATATATACATATATACATATATACATATATACATATATACATATATACATATATACATATATACATGTATACACACACACACACATACACACGTGTGTGTGTGTGTGTGTGTGTGTGTGTGTATGTGTGCATTCCAGGATAACTCTGAAATGCCTCAAGCTATTTCAACCAAACTTGGTACAGAGATGACTTACTCTCTGGAAACAAAAACTGTGGGGGTAAGACACCCATAATACCCCTTGGGGTGTGTGTCTCTGTGGTTCCAGAATAACTCTGGAATGCCTGGGCCACTGAAATGAAAAGGAATGGATTATATCTATAGTGTCAAATCGCAGTACTTTTGACAGTGATAGTGTGCATTTTGGATTCAAGCTTGTTTGTGTGTATGTGTGTGTGTCTGTGTGTGTGTGTGTGTATCTGTATCTATGTGTTCCAGCATTGCTTTGACTTGACGGTATAAATATAATTCATTCCTTTTTCTGTCTAATATAGGATGGGCATAAATAAATACCATTTGAAAGTATTAGACATTGCTATTCCAATTGAATGGCTGTCTCGCCAATTCTCAAGGCTAATAGTTTGTTGTCTTTTCACAGCAGAAAGTGATTATTTGCCTCCTGTAAAAGAAGAGAAAGATGGTAACACCAACCCAAGGTACTTACAATTCTCAGTTCCTAAAAGTGACACTGTCAGTAGATCTACGATTGCAAAAATGTTATATCTTCCTTTTTTGTCTTTTTCCTTGATATCTCGCTTGCTTCTAATAATACATACATACATACATACATACATACATACATACATACATACATACATACATACATACATACCTCAAAGCACAGCCTATACAGGTAGTACTCGACTTATAACAATTGACTGTTGAAGTTACAACGACACTGAAAATGTGACATATGACCCTGTGGTGGGTTGCAGGCGGTACGCCCCGGTATGCCCGCCCTCATTCCTTACCTGTATTTGAAGGAAATGGGCCATCTGCGCACATGCGCGCAATGTACGGTGCCTGCGCGACACTCCGCCTAGCAGCTGGAGCATCGCAGAGGCGTCACGGAGTGTCGTAGAAGGTAAGGACACATGCGCACACTGCACTTGTTCATGTGGTGGCCGCCAGGCCCCTTTGCACCGTACCGGTTGCAATGGGATCTGGAATTCATCACTGATATGATAGTTTTTCATAGCTATGACCTTTGCAGCATGCCCATGATCATGGGATCAAAATCCAGATGCTTGGCAACCAGTTTATATTTATGACTGTTGCTGCATCCCAGAATCATGTGATTCCTTTTTCTGACCTGCTGAGAAGCAAAGTCAATGGGGAACCCAGATTCATTTAACAACCAGATTACTAGCTTTTCAGCAGAAGTTAATTTAATTTAATTTAACTAACCACATTTATATGCCGTCCAATCCCGAAGGACTCCGGGCGGCTTACAAAAAAGAGGGGAAAAAAGACACATAACGAACACATAACAAAAAAAACCCGGTTTAAAATAGCAACACCTCATACATTCATTCTAATCGGGGCTGGACCTCAACAGTAAGGTCAACAGCCCCAGGCCTGCTGGAACAGCCAAGTTTTTACACCTTTTCTGAAGGCCATGAGAATGGGTATGGTCCGGATCTCTGGGGGTAGCTGATTCCAAAGAGTCGGAGCAGCGACAGAGAAGGCTCTCCTCTGGGGGCCCGCCAGTCGACACTGTCTGGCTAATGGCATCTGAAGGAGGCCCAATCTGTGGGATCTTACTGGCCACTGGGAGGTATGTGGCAGTAGGCGGTCTCAAAGGTATGCTGGCCCTAAATCATGTAGGGCTTTAAAGGTAATAACCAACACCTTGAATTGCGTCTGGAGACCAATTGGTAGTCAGTGCAACTCGCGGAGGACAGGTGTAATGTGGGTGTATCTTGGTGCACCCAATATCGCTCACGCGGCCGCATTCTGGACTAACTGCAGTCTCCGAACGCTTTTCAAAGGTAGCCCCATGTAGAGCACGTTATAGTAATCCAGTCTTGAGGTCACAAGGGCATGAGTGACTATCTGAAGGGCCTCCCGATCCAGGTAGGGTTGCAATTGGTGCACCAGGCGAACCTGGGCAAAGGCCCCCCTGGTCACAGCTGATAGATGATGCTCCAGTTTCAGCTGTGAATCCAGGAGGACCCCCAAATTATGGACCCTCTCTGAGGGGCGTAAATTTTCACCCCCCCCCCAGGTTAAGGATGGACTGTCTAAGCTGTCCTTTGGGGGCAGCATCCAATTATTCCAGTTATTCACCTTTGTGGCAATAAAAGGCACAAAATGGAGAAAAGCTCACTCAACTAATGTCTCACTTAACAACAGAAATTTTGAACTCAATTGTGGTCGTAAGTGGAGGACTACCTGTATTTATTTTGGCTCCTTCAGAAAACAATGGAGATTTAAACTCTTCTCTTGTGAGATTGAGCAGAAATGCCATAGAGATTCAGGTCACAGTCCTACTTCTGCCTGTTTCTTAGTTCTATAATGATTGAACTGAAGCTGAGCAGTTTTCCATGGACAAAACCAAGTCCATAGTCCCGTGGGAAATGGGCATTTTTCTTTTCCTCTACTTCCTTTCTATGCTTTCTTCTAAACCTGAGAATTGGGGGGAGGACTTCTAAATTAGTTTTGTGGGAAGGAAGACCTAAGATGATCAGAGATTTTCTGGGTTGCTATGGTAGTAAACATGTTAAATGAACTTGCACTCGATTCTGCAAGGTATAGAGATAATTTAATTTTTTTCCTAATACAACTTATAATAATACTACAGATAATATGCGTAATATGAAAACATAATTTAAAACACGATTTTAATTTCCCCCCCTCGCTATCACTGTCCAAGAATGAATGGGCCTTTACAAATTCAACCCTTAAACTCTCAGTGCTACAGCTCTTTTCGAGGTTATTAAAATACCATTGTAATTGAGAAGGCAAATAAATCCAATTTATTTGGATTACATTTTCAAGTGGAAAGTCCAGCAGAATACAGTACATTGGATGATGTTCCCTGACCATCTCTTGTTGATTTAAAAACATCCAAATAAATAGAGAGGAAAAGAGAAAGGAAGAATGGCTGTTACCACTAGATGGCTCTACCTTATTGTAAATGATGGCACAACTATAGCTCATATTACTTGATTCTAATTCACAGAAATTGCCATGTTTTGCTAAAGTAAATGATGTAGGAAAAATAAGCTTCTCTGGGATAACTGCAGCATGAGAGGCAAAAAAAAATACTGAATAAAATCTCTGGGAAGGAAGATCTCTTACCATTTGCTTTAGTGGAGAGGTCTACAATCTAGTGCATATCAGAAATCATGGAAGTATACTCATCCCACCTCCCATTTGCAGTCCAAACATAGCTAGCATTGCTAGTGAGAGGCGGAGAAGAAAATCATGTACAACACGATCACTTCGAAAATGTTGGAAAAATCCCAATTATCTATTATACCACATTAACATAGAATGTGATCTCCTGTGAACTGTAAAAATATCATTTGAGTTTTCTCTAAAAATCAATGTTTTAAACACAATTTCTAGAACTAACCAAAAGATTTACATAAGAGTTCAGTCCAGAGCAACTAAGTCAAGTCTTGTATTCTATAGATCCCTGATGGCAAACCTATGGCATGCATGCTGGAAGTGGCCCAAAGAGCCATCTTTCCAGGCATGCCAGCCGTTGCCTGCTGCTCTTTGGGGTTGACAGCTGGTTTTCACACATGCATGCGGGCCAGAAACTGGAAGACCAGGTGACTGGCCCAGGGGAACTGCTCTTCCGGTTTCTGGCGCTCCCACGCATGCGTGCCAGGGAGCTTCTCCCCCCGCGCACACACTCCCATTTCGGCACTCGGTGCCAAAAAGGTTTGCCAACACTGCTATAGATGGAACATGAAGGTTAAGATATGTACAAGTAATCAATCTACGTGCAGTTACTACAGATTTTAAAATATGTGTAATATTTTTTTAAATGGCAAATATAATTTCCAGCATCATAGATGAGAAAGATAAGAGTTTGTTGCCCATTGTTTCAGGGTCAGTTTGCTTTGTTTTGCTCCTTTAAGAGATAGGCAAGTATTTTTTGTATAACAACTGAAAGTTAAAACCTTTTGCCATATCACTGAACCTCATCTCTCTCTTGATCAGCATATTCTTTTCTATATTCTGCTTGATATCTTCTAGCTCTGTGATCCTGGGACACATTTTAGATGTATAATTACAAATATGCACATGGTTAGACCACCATAAGCTATTATACCTGGGTGGGTAGGTGAAATAGGAGGAGGTATTTTGTAAACAAAAACAAGAAGTAGATTCAAGAGGGGATCATCCGATATGTGGGGATCTTTTTTCAGTACAGAACCTGACAGAAGATACTGTATAACTAATGAAGTATTGAAGGAAATATGATTAATTTTATATCACAACCATAGATTCCTTTTAGACAGTTATGGGTTTCAGAGTGGCCCATAATTAATATATTATACATATTTTTGTTGAGAAAAAAAATGAAGAGTTTATGAGAAAACAGATAGGCAAGGGGATCTCTTCACTCAATGTCTGTAAGAATCTTAACAGAATAACAGAGTTGGAAAGGACCTTAGAGGTCTTCTAGTCCAACCCCCTTCTTAGGCAGGAAACCCTATACCACTTCAGACAAATCATTATCCAACATTATCTTAAAATCCTCCAGTGTTGGAGCACCCACAACTTCTGGAGCCAAACTGTTCCACTGACTAATTGTTCTAATTGTCAGGAAATTTCTCCTTAGTTCTAGATTGCTTCTTTCCTTGATCAGTTTGTGTGCAAGCTTGGAAGATTACAAATCATTTCTTGTTACATTTCACAACCATTCTACTACTTGCAGCAAATCCAGAATTCTGTTATTCTGTATGATAATAGATTCTGTGTAATTCAGACATTTATACACTGATATTAAAATATATTCCTGGCTTATATTTAATTAATGACAAATAGCCTTGAAAATAAGAAAATAAAAGTCTTAGTTAAACATTGAAACTGCACTTGCCAAAAGAAAGAAGAAATGAAGAATGAGCATTAATTTAAAAAAACCTTTCCTCAAATGTTGGGGATGAAGTTTAATCTTTTAAAAATTTTATACAGTGACTGTGAATCTTAAAATAAAGAAGAAATTATGTGAAATAAAAGAAGAAAAGCAGAAGTAACATTGTTGCTGAGTTCCGAGATGCTCTGAATATGAAATATCTTCCTGTCACCTGGTCGTGGAGCCCAGTGTTTCTTTTTTCATTGATGGATTTGTTTTATATATTGATAAAATTCTGAAAGATGGAAATCCTGAAATCAATTTTTAACACTGTGAAAGTGGGGAAGCATATGTAGAGAATGATATTCTTCCAGGTATTTCTCTAGAGCACTTTGTTCTCTCAGCTCTTTTTATCGACACAAATGATATATTTTGTAAGATTGTCTATTACAGCAACGCCTGTAAATACAATAGTACTGTGCCCTTCATACTGAATTTCCTTGCTCTGGAAAGCAAATTTCACAGTTCTGAAATATGATCCTTGGCATTGATTTTACTGATGGCAATCCCTCATGGAGATTTGTACAGCTGAGGGCAGCAGAAATGAAGTTTGTACAAAGAATGTTTCACAACATTTCAGTTATTTCAGTGCAGCAAATAGATTTGGAATAAGGAGGTAATTACAGAGGATTTGTTTAAAAAAATCTTTGTGGATAGCGTCATTGCACAGATTTGTCATTAGCAATAGCAATAGCACTTAGATTTATATACCACTTCATAATGCTTTTGCAGCCCTCTCTAAGCGGTTTACAGAGTCAGCATACTGTCCCCAACAATCTGGGTCTTCATTTTACCCAATGATGGAAGGCTGAGTCAACCTTGAGCCAGTGAGATCTGAACTGCTGAACTGCAGCTAGCAGTCTGCTGAAGTAGCCTGCAGTACTGCACTCTAACCACTGCGCCACTCACCATCTCAGCTCATCATTAGATGGCTTTAATTTAATCTGGGAAGATTCTACAGTTTCCTAAAGCTTATGTCTAGTTTCTTGACTGTATGTTTTCTAACTCTTTTATCTTAATAATCACAGTCTTCACAGGACATAAGGTTTTAGTGCAAATTTCAGCTATGGATCTACTCAGCATGTAAAAGCCACCAATGGCACACTGTCCAGTCTCTCTAAGAGTAGGATTTTTTTTAAAAAAATAGTTTTTGGTTTTATGTATATATGTATGCGTGTGTATGTGTGTGTATGTGCATATGTATGTATGTATGTATGTATGTGTATGTGTATGTGTATGTGTATGTGTATGTGTATGTGTATGTGTATGTGTATGTGTATGTGTATGTGTATGTGTATGTGTATGTGTATGTGTATGTGTATGTGTATGTGTATGTGTATGTGTATGTGTATGTGTATGTGTATGTGTATGTGTGTGATATATATATATATATATATATATATATATATATATATATATATATATATATATATATATATATATATATATATATATATATATATATATATATATATATATATATATATATATATATATATGAACTACACCATGATTGGAGTATGCTGTGATAGAGTCACCCCAGTCCATGGTAATTCAGCTGGCATAATGTCCTTTCAATCTGGATAGGAAAACACATACGTGCCAAAACCAAAATAAAACAAGTCAACTTCTGCCCTTTTAAAATACTAGGAAGTGGTAGGATGTAGGAGAAGAGTAGTAGAACCTGTGGGGGGAGTGGGAGGGGTGTGGCATTAAAAGGAGGATCAGCCTAGAATCCCAAACTAAGTAATCCAACCCCTCCTTGAATTCCCGTTGACCCTTATCTAACTCCAAGCAAGTGTTAACAGTTAGTTGAGAAGATTCCTGTGCATAGGCATGAGTAGCAATAAATCAGTTTAATTAGACCTTCATGTGTGGACTTATCTTTTGCTCCTGACATAGGACAACTTTTGCTACGTTGTAATATATTGCTCAACATCTCTGCTCAGTATGAAGTGCTCTGGGTGTTTAACTTAAACATATTTAAAAGTTTAAATGAAGCATTTCCAAAGGTTTGTTAGTGATGATAGGAGAATCTCTTTCGTTGCTTCAACAGCAGATGTGAAGTATCTCCCTGGCCTTTGGACTATGACATCCTCTGAATAAGAAAGGACCTGTCATGATTGCAAATGTCAAATGCAATCTATAAATATAAGAATGCCCATGTTCCTTATAATTTATGGGTGCTTTATCATACAGATGTAAATTCTTATGTGAATTCATGTATTTAACTCAGTTTTTTATTTATAATGTAATACAGTTAAGGAATAGCAATAGCAATAGCAGTTAGACTTATATACCGCTTCATAGGGTTTTCAGCCCTCTCTAAGCGGTTTACAGAGTCAGCATATTGCCCCCACAGTCTGGGTCCTCATTTCACCCACCTCAGAAGGATGGAAGGCTGAGTCAACCTTGAGCCGGTGAGATTTGAACCACTGAACTGCAGATAGTAGTCAGCTGAAGTGGCCTGCAGTACTGCACTCTAACCACTGCGCCACCTCGGCTCTTAGGAACACTACACAACATGGTGAATCAGAAATTAGAAAAAAATAGTTATGTAATATAGACTTGATTTTATTCCTGGGATCCACTTTCATGTTACTGCTGATCATCTAAGCCAATATATAAAAGCCTGGAGATACACTCTCTAGTTCACTTCCCCCTCACATGCCTAAATATGAACTTGTATTCATCTAATATAGATTGACTATGTTGAATGGAAATTTTGATAGCTGCAACCCTAAATAGCCAAAGGATAACAAACTGGGGAAACATGACTTTTAAGAAGAGTGAATCCTTATATTCAAGATAGATAGCATGCCTATCAGGTCAATCAAATATTTATTCTCCTATTCAGGGTATAACAATATTGGGTTAAGTAGATTAAAGCCTTGAACAGACATAGGGTAGATTAATTGTGTAGTTTGTATAATTAACCTGATCTTTCCCCAAATTCCTAAATTAAAAAGTGAGACTTGACGCAAGTTATATTTTGGTCTTACTTAGTTGCTATGTTGAGGGTCTGAATATGAATGACTATCCCTGCCAGAGGAGAGTTTCTTATTTATCACAACACATCCCTCCCCTCAGAATGACATTGCTCAAAATGCAGCAGCAAAATTGCTATTATTCCCGCAGGAAACAATTCAGAAATCCCTGAAGAGATCGCTAAAAGGGTACTGGCACTAGGACTAGAAAACATTTGCAAAATCAAGGGCAACATTCAACCTTTGGTTTATGTGCCAATAGGCATATTTTAAAAAGTCCTGTGTCCAAGACAAAGGAATAGATCAAGGTTAGGCCAAAAGTTAAATTAAATGAAATTAAAATTTAATTATGAATAAAATGATTACTTCCAATGCATTTAATCATTTTCTTTGCTATCATATTACAAATGGGAAACAATGTTTGGAAGAGCTCTGCACTTTGCACCAGAGCTATTAGTAGTCTTATGTAGTCTAGGACCAACAACTTTAAAAGAGGAAAGGCAGAATGAAACTCCTGCCTAGTGGTTAGAAAGGCCCAGTTGATGGAGTAATGGATTTGAACTACTCATACCTAGATTAATATTTTGAGCCATGACATGTTATTCACTTGGATAATCAAAATAAACCATGCCTATGCTATAAAGTTGTAATAAGAGTAATATAATTTTATTTTACTTTGCTTGTCTTGAGCTTTGAGAAGGAAGATATATAGTAACAGAATGGGACAAAATGTTTATGTATACAAGTCCATATATAATCCATTTTTACACAAGATTCTATGTGGCTTATAATTATAAAAGTGTGAAAACAATAATTAATTCAAAATACACATTAAAATATGATCATTGCTGTTAGCCAAAGACCTTGTGGAAAAATACATTTTTAAATAGATTTCCTAAATATTAGCAGAGTGGGAATCATTTTGACCTTGGGAAGCAAACTATTGTAATAAATGAATGAATGGAGAGCTCCTAGTAGACTATCCTCCATGGCTTGGACTTATGATCTCTCAGGTTGTGTGGACAGATTCAGCATAGAGTGGTACCTTGGTACCCATCATAAATTGGTTCCTTGAGGCTCGACGTATACAAAAAAAAAATTTTTTTTTTTTAATTGAAAATTTATATGCCGCCCTTTTCCCTGAGGGGACTCAGGGCGGCTTACAACAATGAAGGAAAGGGAGTGCAAGACAAGACTTAAAAAGAAAAAAAAAATCGTGATTAAAAGAAAATTGATCATAAAAACACAACATTCACTCAACATTCGGGCGGGGTTAGAGTAATCCTATCCCCAGGCCTGACGGGATAGCCAGTTCTTAAGGGCTGTGCGGAAGGCCTGGACTGTGGTGAGGGTACGGATCTCCACGGGGAGGTTGTTCCATAATGTCGGAGCTGCAACTGAGAAGGCTCTCCTCCGCGTAGTCGCCAGTCGGCACTGGCTGGCGGATGGAATTCGGAGGAGGCCTACTCTGTGCGATCTGATGGGACGCAGGGAGGTAATTGGCAGGAGGCGGTCTCTCAAATAGTCAGATCCACTACCATGGAGCGCTTTATAGGTGGTAAGTAAGACCTTGAAGTGCACCCGACGATCAACAGGTAGCCAGCGCAGCTCACGGAGGATTGGTGTTATATGGGCGAACCGTGGTGCGCCCATGATCACTCGCGCGCCCGCGTTCTGGACTAGCTGAAGTCGCCGGATGCTCTTCAAGGGCAGCCCCATGTAGAGCACATTGCAGTATTCCAGCCTAGAGATCACAAGGGCTCGAGTGACTGTTGTGAGAGCCTCCCGGTTCAGGTAGGGCCGCAACTGGCTCACCAGGCGAACCTGGGCAAATGCCCCCCTGGTCACAGCCGACAAGTGGTGGTCAAAACTCAGCTGTGGATCCAGGAGGACTCCCAAGTTGCGGACCCTATCTGAGGGGAATAAATTTTGCCCCCCCAGCCTGATTGATGGAACGTTAGCCAAATTTTTGGGAGGAAAACACAACAGCCATTCGGTCTTTTCCGGATTGAGTACCAGTTTGTTAGCTCTCATCCAGTCTTTAACAGCCTCAAGGCCCCGGTTCATCACGTCCACCGCTTCATTGAGTTGGCACGGGGCGGACAGATACAACTGCGTATCGTCCGCATATTGATGGTACTTAATCCCGTGCCTCCGAATGATCTCGCCCAGCGGTTTCATGTATATGTTAAATAGCAGGGGGGACAGAACCGAGCCCTGCGGCACCCGTTTGGTATTCAAAATGAATACCAAACCGTTTTTTTCCCATAAGGAATAATGTAATGAGTCATAAGACAGCCAACACCAACAAGTTCTAGCTTGTGAGTTGAGAACAAAACATATTTGAATATCGGGACAAAAGTTTTGCATCAAAATGCAAAATTTGATGAGTTTCAAAGCAGTTGAATATCAAGGTACCAGTGTACTGCAAATCATTTCAAAAATAATGACAACTCAAGCTATAAAAGATTTAATAATTAACCACTACAGCATAGACAATGCTTTCAAATGAATTGGCACAAATCAGCTGGCAGATAGCCAGTTGTAGACTCTAGGTCATCTTCAAGAGCAGCCTTATGAAGAGTAAACTGTAGTAGTCGATTAAGAGATGACAAGGGCATCAGCCACAGTTTACAGAGTCTGTGAACTATATCTGTCACAGAAATCCCAAGACAGCAAGGTATTACTGAATTGTTTCTGTCAACCATTAAACTATACCATTGATTCCCTCCCCAAATCTTACAGTACATATATACAGTACATATATTCATATATTTTTTATATACACAAATGACTCAACAATATCTTCGGCAAGGTAAATGAAGCATGCTTAACAACATTTGGTAACATTTGTAGAAACCATGTTAACTGTAGTATATTCAGTTATTATTTTTTTATTTACAGCTTACATTGTGATTTTTTTTGATACAATGTTTTATACTGTAATCATACATGTGTAATATAAATAAGAATAAAATATTCTTTTATACAGATGTACAGTGATTTTCTTCAGCACACTTGTGCTCAGTATAAAGTGCTCTGGATGTTTTGTAAGGAAAAACTAACTTAAACACATTTGCAAGTTTAAATGAAGCATTTCCAAAGATTTGCTAGTGGTGCTAGAAGAATCTCTTTTGTTGCCTCAACAGCAGATGTGAAGTATCTCCCCTGCCTTTGGACTATGACATCCTCTGAATCAGAAGGGACCTATCATGTTTTGAAGGCCTTAAACTGCAGCATAACACAAAAGATTCAACCTCATACTCAGAAGCCTCCTGGATGAAGAACCTAAAGGACCCTTCAGCAGAATCTCCATATTCCTTTCCTTTTAAAAGCATGAGGCTGAAAAATGAAGTAAAGGCTCATGAATAGTTTAGACCAGGGGTGTCCAAACTTGGGAACTTTAAGACTTGTGGACTTCAACTCCCAGAATTGCACAGCCAGCCATCTGGGAGTTGAAGTACACAAGTCTTAAAGTTCCCAAGTTTGGACACCCCTGGTTTAGACTCTTTAGGCACTGGAGTTAATCAAAATAAAGTCCTTGTTATCTAATATAAATCTTCACTGCGTGGAAGAAAGCATTAAATTATTGCTGTAACAGAAGAAAGCTCGGTCAGCCCAATTTATTTGCTGCTCTCCAAGGTCCTGGGGGTTTGGTTTGCCCTTTCTCTTTTGTCTGTAGATTCTGCCCTAACCTTTCTTGCAGCTTTAATTTCTCCTTCAAGGGTCACGGAGTGAATTTATATTTTATATTTAGACATCAGATAGATAAAACAGATTCAAAGTGAGGCATCTTACATGTTCCTTAGCCAATAAAGGTAGCAGGGAAGGTAGCCAGCTGGGTGGCTTTGGGCCAGTCACTAGCTCTTAGCCCAACCTACCTCACAGGGTTGTTGTTGAGGGGAAAATAGGAGGAAGAAGGTGTTTTGGATATATTTGCCATCTTTGGTTATTTGTAAAAATAATAAAGGTGGTATATAAATAAATAAAAGGTTGTGGACTCCATCAGCTAAAGAATTCTGAGTTACAAGGCCCAGGATAGAAGCTTTCTGTACCATTTCAATTATCATGTAGTAGTTCATATGATGGAAAATATTGAGAATTGCTGAATGAACTTATTAACTTGTTAAAATTAATCCTGATCTGCAGGGCCTCAGACTTTGCTTTTGTATGTGTCACAGTTCAAGATTGCTATTATATAAGGCCTTCACCTCAGTGAATATGTCTAGTTAATGACATTTTTCCTTATCAGATCTGATTTCTATACCATTAAAGAAATTGCATACCTCTGAGTCTGGGAAATGTATATTAAGTTTCAGGGGGAATAAGAATACTAGATATGATGAGAGTAATGTAATTCAGTCAAAATATATAGCATTAAAAGATCTTTATTATAATGATCTTTTATAATAACGGCAAATTACTGATTTCTTTAACAATAGTCAGGGATTATTTTAAACTCATACACTGTCAAATAAATATATAAAGCCCAACGAATATATAGGTAATATATATAGGCAATATAAAAACATATAATTAATATACATATGTTAATATAGTATGTGCTATATGCAAGTGAAACATGGACACTAGCTTCACAATTGATACAAAAGGTGCAAGTGGCGCAAGGAGCCATGGAAATACATGCTCAGCATTACAAGAGAAGATAGAAAGACCTGCGCATGGATTAGAGAACAAATGAAAGTATATGACAGCATCAAGAGAGTAAAAAAAAATGAAATGGAAATGGGCTGGTCACATAGCAAGAAGAACTAATGGCAGGTGGACTGAGGCAGTCCTAGAATGGATCCCATTTTATAAAAAGAGAGAGGGAGAGGAAAAAGAGAAAAAAACAGAAATGAGAAGGAGGGAGAGAAAGGGGGAGAAAAAGTGAAAGAGAGGGAGAGAATGAGAGAGAAGAAAAAGAGAGAAACAAATGAGAGAGAGAAGGGGAGAGTGGGGGGAAAGAAAGAGAGAGAGAGAAGGGGAGAAAAAAGAAAGAGGGAGAGAATGAAAGAAAGGAAAAAGAGAAAAACAAATGAGAGAGAAAGGGGAGAGAGAAATGAGAGAGAGAGAAAAGGGGAGAAAAAGAGAAATGAGAAAATGATGGAGGGAGAGAATGAGAGGAAAAGGAGAAAGAAATGAGGGGGAGAGAGAGAGACAGACAGACAGACAGACAGACAGACAGACAGACAGACAGACAGACATTCCCAGCAGAAAACACCGGAAGCCACAAAACCTGGGTAGGCATGGCTGGGGGGGCGGTCATGTCACTGGCTGGGAGTGACGTTGAGTTGGCCCCACCCACCCAGGTTTTGTGGCTCCTGGTGTTTTCTTTTCTGTGGGAAATGGGTCCAGATGTCTCTTTGAGTGTTTAAGGTTATAGATCTTAAAATGATGTTGATGATAGCAATAGTACTTAGACTTATATACCGCTTCACAGTGCTTTAAAGACTACTCTAAGCAGTTTATAGACTCAGCATATTGCCTCCAACAATTCTAGGTCTTCATGTTACCAACCTCGGAAGGATGGAAGCAGTGACGTGCAGTGAGGTTTATGGCTGGTGAGGCAAGCAGGCAAAAGCTGCCCTGCTGCCATGGCGCTATGTCCAACATAGAGGCGGGATGCGTCTATGTCGGACATAGCAGGAGGGTGGCTTTTGCCCGCTTTCAAGAAAGCTTTCTTGAAAGCGGGCAAAAGCTGCCAAGCCGCCCTGCTGCACTGGTGCTGTGTCTGACACAGAGGCGGGATGCCTCTATGCCAGACATAGCAGCAGGGCGGCTTTTGCCTCTAGCACCGGGGTGGCAGGGAAGCTTTTGCCCGCTTTCAAGAAAGCTTTCTTGAAAGTGGGCAAAAACCAACCTGCCGCCCCAGTGCTATGTCCACATAGAGGTGTCTCGCCTCTGTGTCGGACATAGCTCTGGGGCATCCAAAAGCCCTGCCATTATGTCCAAAAGCCCTGCTGCTATGTCCAAAAACTTTGCCGCTATGTCCAAAAGCCCTGTTGCTATGTCTGACATAAAAAAAGTACCAGCCCGCGTGCCAGCAGAGTCGGGTAAAACACACACATACACACACGCACACACAAATTACTTACAATAATACAACTACTTACAAATTACATTAATTTTGAATTCCTCCCCCTCCCTCTGACCCACATACCTTTTCCAGCTGTTTCACAGAGGATTGAACTCTGCTCTTGTCTGCCATGATGAAAATGTAAAAATGTAAAAGGAAAAAGGCAAGAGCTGCTGAGGTCAGGCTGGATTAGCTGCTGCCAGAGTCCCCAATGGATGACTCTGCTTAACTGTTTAAAAAAGCCTCTAAAAAAACACCCTCTACAGGAGGAGGCAAGAGAACCAAGTGCCTCATCTACATAAGGAATTTTTTTGCTTTTAACCCTTGCTTAACTCTGCTCGAGTGATCATAAAGGTAGACTAAATGAGGCACGTGGTTCTCTCACCTCCTCCTGTAGAGGGCACTTTTTAAGGGGCTTTTTTAAACAGTTAAGCACTAAGCAGAGTCATCCACTGTGACTCTGGCAGCAACTACCTCAGCCTTTTTCCTTTTACATTTTTTTTTCTTTTCATGACGACAGTGGTGAGGCCCTGCCTCCCCTGCCTCCCCTGACTGCATGTCACTGGATGGAAGACTGAGTCAACTTTAAGCCTGATGAGATTCGAACTGCCAAACTGCTGACAGCTGGCAGTCAACAGAATTAGCCTGCCGTACTGCATGCTGACCACTGCACCACTATGGCTTATGATGATGATGATGGTGATGATGGTGATAGTTAATACAACTATCTCAAAGTGTGAAAATTGTTTTACTGTAGCAGCACGTACACCTAATAATTAAATGCACATACAAATACATGGAAGCTGATCCCTATAAAGAAAAACTGAGCTTGTTCAAGGCAATAAATTTTACAAAAACAAATTCTATTGTTAGTGAAATATGTCTTTCCCCATTTTTTTGGAAAACTGAGTTGGCCTGGCTGCTGAGATGGAACTGATATCTAGGCTCATGTCTTTTCTCAAACTTCACAACATTTGTTTCCCTAGTCTGTATGTTTTAAGGAGCCTCTTTGAACACTGCCCTGCAAAAAATGTTGTCTACAGTGTAGTTCTGTCTGCCTTTCCTTCTGCTCATTCTGAATTTATCCTATTAAATTATAATAGAATAATAATTCAAACAGGAATGCCAATTCAGAATTTAGTGAAGATGTAAGCATCACAGCAAGGTTGTGCCTTAGAAGTTGGTTTGTTTGTTTTTTTTTAAAAAGGAGAGTGTTTTAAAGAGCATTTGTGATCGTAATTTTCATGCCATTATTTCAGAAATTTAGACATTTCAGAGGCATCATCCTAAACTGGAAAGATGCTAATTGGTGCTCGAGTGTTACAGTTGCTAAGAAACCTGTGCAGTTGCCAGTGATGTGCAGTAAGAAATAGTTCTGGAATTTCATTTTTTAAAGGAACTCTCTTTCAGTCCAGCTGAAATTGGGCAGCAATCTTCCACTGAAGAGCTGTTTTCTTACCAACCACAGGCAGGAATCCTAAAACATCACCTGGACTAAACATTGGCTTGAGCTGTTTGTGACAAAGCCCACGCATTGAGTAAATTGCTTGATCATTTTGCTATTGTCATCTGGTAACTTATGAATTGCATTTGATTAATGAATTAATTAATTGATTTCTTAATTACTGTAAAAATGTTTTAGATGCTTTTGATATTTCAGGCGGGTGATCTGAAAGAGTTTCAATTGCAGAAAAGATTAGAAATAATTTATCTTCATCTTGCAGTGCAAGTACCACACCCAGAAAAAATACTGTATTTTTCATAACTCAATACCATGATTTTGAACTATTTTGGAATTTTTAACTCTCAAAGGTTGCTTATCAGGAAGGGACCTTAGAGGTCTTCTAGACTAGGAGTGTCAAACTCAAGCCAACCAGGGGTGGGGCTTGGAGGTTCTCTGAACCAGCCTAACTTTAGCTATGGGTTCTCCGGGCGAGAACCCATAGCAGCCCACTCTTGCTCTTAATAGAATGTTACTAAGTTGTGAATAACATTGGCAGGCAACACTTAGGGACAACCTAACCATACTATCCTTTGGAGTCACTCCTAAGCCTGCAAATAAATCAGGGAATTAAATGAAATCAACAGTTCAGAAAAGAGATCATGGACATAGGTCCATAGGTCCATGATAAATAAAGAAATAAAATAATATATGCATATTATTTGTATACAATTTAATAATAAATATGAATTATCTTGTGATTGCATTTTTAAAGAGATTAATCTCATCCACATATGGTAGTTTAATATTTGTCAACTGGACTATATACTTTACCAAATGAAGCAGTGCACTTTGGACAATGACTGAGTACAAAATTATTCTGCTATTTAGAAAAGTTATATATTTACATTATTAAATTGTAATATGAGGTAAAAATATGTTAAGGGAATACATATGAAAATGCACATTTCCTTTCTTTTTATTTCTTCCAGTCCAGCACAATGTTGGAAATAAATTCTGTACTACTAGGTCTCAGGATTGATTATTTATCAACTGGATAACTCCAAGACCAGAGGAAGACTAAATTTGGGGTGCTAGGATAATGTCAGCCTCTGCTTCACTTTCTTGCTATCGGCTGTCATAGAAATGGGCAGGGTGGGGGCATGGTATTGGGGAAGGGAATTGTATGGTACTGGAGGAGTTATGTAGAAGGGAGTTTTGTTCCCACCTGTACATGCTGATGGCTGATGTTTGGAGTTGGTCAAGGCCAACCATCTCGCATACCAGCCTGATGAGGCTTTTTGAAGATGCACCCCACATGCCACCTTAGGGAGTTGCAGATTGGACACTGGGCTGGGGTAACTTGTGGGAGGGGGCAGGGTAATCATTTGATATGTGCTTGTTCGAGCCTTTTTGGCTCAGATCTTGCTTTCCTTTTCACTGCTATCAATTCATAGCTAGTAAAAGTATTTTATCTCTATTCAAATGGAGTTGAGGTTTTTCTTTCTTGGATACTGAGGAAGACATGCTTGACAGATAAGCTGACAAAAGACAGTAAAGTTCAAAAATGGGATAGATCCAGCCAGAAACTGTATGGAAAAAAATTAGAAAAAAAATCTCTGTCATGTATCTTTAATGGAAAAGGAAGCAGGTTGCATTTTCTGACTATTCCATTCCCAAACCACTCTTTTTTTCCTCCTTTCTGATGAGGCAGCCAAGGCAAAAGGGTTGGATTAAACATGCTCTGTAGGCCTTCTTTCCAACCTGGCAAAATGTTGGGGAAAAATTACATTTTAAAAAATCACACAGAGAGTTCACCACTACGTGTATTTATGAACAAGGTCATTACGGTACCTTGGCTGAAAGCCAAGCATAACAAACAGATAAGGACCTTGGCAGCAACTCAGACAAACTCAGGCAGCAATAAACACAGATAAGGCTTGGCAGCAATCCAGCCTGCCAAGCTCACAGTACTATCCTCCGCCATTCCATCCTGCGTTGACCTCTGCAAAGAGGGGCGTGGGCACAAGTAGCTTTTTATAGTCTGGAGAGGAGCCTAATGACCACCAGCTGAGTGCAATTACCTCCTGTAATTGCGTAATTGTTCCTGATGCCTAGTAGCTCTTCGATGGCGTGCATCCAGGAACAACTCACTACTGGCCTCCAGCTCACTCTCCCTTGTCTCCTCCCCACTGGTCCAAGGCTCAGGTGCCTCCTGGTGGCCAACCAGCCTCTCTGCGCCCTGCTCAGAGTCGAAACCCTGTCCAGGGTCCTCCACATCCTCCAGAGCCGACTCAGAGGGCCCCTCGCTGTCGGAGTCTGGTAGCAGCTCCAACGGCATCTGCTGGGCCACAACAGATATACAGATAAAAACCTGCTATATCCATTTAAAGTTTAAAGTCAACTGGGCATAACTATTCTCGTTTTTAAAATGATGTGGTGAAAAGTGCAGCATGGCTATATGTACTGCTCTACAAGATAGTGTAAATAATTGGAAACATCTTTCTGAATAATGATGTATAAAAATGTGGCAGAAGAAACATACTTGGAAGAGCTTTCTTTTTATTGTTGCTATTAAATTTTTTAAAAGCTAGAACAATGCAAGGCCAACATCTGAAGTAACCACAGTCATAGAAGAATTATGAACTACATAAATAATTCAGCATTTCTTAGAAAACAACCAGCTATTTTCTGGGATAGGAACAATATAATATGTTGAGAATCTGATGCCAAAGGGCGTGGGTAGTGAGGAAAAGATCCTTAGCCAAAATCTTTCAGATGAAATTCTTTAAAATGTAAGAGATCATTTGGGTTTGAAAGTTTCCCATCATAAATCCTACTCTTGGGAATGGAATCGTTTTTACCAGCCTTCTAGTAATAGCTGGTACTGGTAGTGTGTATCTATATCCATTAACCTGGACTGATGCATGTGAATCACCCTTTCCATCCAGATGTCCTCCAAATGTCTGAATTCCCAATCAATACACAGAACAATCTGTGGTACTGATATCCTTGTCTGATTTCCCAGTACAGGAACAACATGGCTCTTGTTAAAAGAAATGCTATTCAGCCTCTGCTGTGTGGAATTATATTCTCCTTTGAAAATCAGATTTTAAACTGGCGGATACTCAGTTTGTATCTATGAGCCAGAGGATCAGAAATGAACATTTTAAATTCATTAATGTTTTGGCAAAATCCAGACTACTGCAACATACAGTATTGCATTTATAGGTAGCCCTCCACTTAACAATTGCAATTGGGACTAGCAACTCTATTACTAAATGATACGGTCTTAAGTGAAGCATCACATGACCATGCTGGACTTATGACATCAGTTCCATTGAGCCAAGCAGATCATGTGACCACGTTACTACAGATACACTGCAACAGCTATAAGGACTGATCATGAAGCTACTTTTTCAGTGCTGTCACACTGCACTGAATAGTCTTTGAATGGTCACCAAACAGGGTGCCATTAATCAAGGACTACCTATACATTAAAATACCTTTGAAGTATGGTCATATCAGATGGTTCACAGGACAGAAACCAGACTTCATCTGAGATTTACCTAGGAGAGTATATTTGTATACTTACAAATCTCTATTGTTCCAACAGCACTGAAAAAGTAGCTTTATGTCTAGTCCTTAAAGGTATTGCAGTGTACCTGTGCTCATATGGTCTGCTTGACTCCATAGAATGGATGTCGTAAGTCCAGCAGGGTTATGTGATGGACTTGAGGTATTAGTGATACTTGGAATTTTAGACATCTTATCATGGCATTTATACCTCCTTTAGACATCTTATCATGGCATTTATACCTCCTTTGAAGTTCAGGAAATGATTTCTTTTTAGCCAGTCATTTCTTTGTTGATATGGCCTTTTCAGCATTTAAACAATAGGGAGCAGTAGGTCTTGAATAAACTTCCAAGTATTAAGAAAGATACAAACTTGATTGGGAAAAGGGATGATATTCACCATAAATTTTTCACTTGTAGAATTATCTACAATTATATGTTTTCTATTGTTTAATTTTCACTAATATCACTAGCATAACTTTGACAATCTGTGGATCTTTTTAGGCCATTCAGACAGTTAATAGAAATGCCTGCATATGATTACAATATGAATTGTTTGATATTGTTGTAGTTTGTTAAGTAAGATTTTTGAGTTAGTGAGAATTGGAGATGCCAACATCCAATATTCATGTCAATTTGGATAGTATGCATAATCCTTTATTGCCTTTGCCCAATATTTTTGGCCAATAAAACATTGGAAAGCTATCAGGCAAATGGAGACAGATGCAGTTGCATGGAAATCTAGGTATTTTTTAGGAGACATCATGATGTGAGTACACAATTGATACAATGTAATTTATGCCATTGATGATGTATTTACCCTGCTTCTTCTCCCGCACGCCACACCCCAAATGGATATCTGTGTGCAAGATGGGGCAGATGTAAGTGTTGAGTGGAAGACAAGGGCAAACAAAAATCAAAATCAAAAGCACCCTTTTCTAAAGGATTAGTGGAATATACATGTTAGCTGACATTCTAAAGTCCCATCATTTATGCTCATGGTATTTTCACAGCTGTGCTGTGGTTCACTGGTGTTGCAATTCTTTTTGAACTGGCCTGTTTCATTTTTAAAGCTTCATAGTTTTTAAAATTCTTGAAGATTTTAACATAATTGTTGAATTATTTTTGTTTTCATTGTTTTGAATTAATCCTACATTGTTTTCAAGGAACTCTACATTTTAATATAAAAAACTTTGATATCATGATTTTATAAATATTTAAATTTACCCATTTTTGTAGAATTCAGTCAAATAGGTCATTATCTCCTTTTAGAGAAACAGAAGCTTTTCCCCGCTATTAGCATGCCCATGTTAATCAGATTTTATGTAACCATAATATGAAAAAGTATTTTTATTTGCCCTGAAATATTAAAAAAAATGAACTAAATGTGCCTTTGTGTAAAGAATGCAGAATAAAATATTTTAAAAATTGTCAGAAACTGAAGCAGTTTTCTAGCTGTCACTATGTTTTTATCTTATTAAAAAGGTGGGTAGAGGAGCAAAAAATTGATTTATGATATAATGACAAGGCTTGCCATATATGAAAAACAATAGAATCTAATACAGTGCTTTTTTGGTGAGAAGGCATTATCACTTTGACTACAAATGTTTATTTTACCCAGAATTCCTCCCCCCTCCATGTTTTTTTCTTCCATTTCTGCAAACAAATGGTTCCAAGCATTTCTGTGTTCCAGTACAGTATAATTTTTCCCTGTTGAATTGTTAATAGACTAACCAGCACCTTTTAGCAAACCTTTTTAGCATGTTAATTGAATAGAAAGAGGTTCAGCCATTGCCAGGCAATCTGCAAAATGAAGATAAAGTTCATGAATTGGAATTTATTAGACTTTTCCAATATTAAACAGTCCCCAGTATAAACACATCGGGAAAACTCAGCATTAGATTGAGGGGTGCCATTATAGTTATGTTGTTTCTAAATGAACATAATTTTGTTCCATGGATATGAAATATTAAGCATTGCCATTGCAGCCACAAAAGCCACGGTGATGCCAAAATAACACAAGTAGTGACAACATCACTCAAATCCTGTCACCTGAAAAGATACGTCTGTTGTGGTATTTGCATGATGATACCCTTCATGTTTCATCATTTGCTCCTCCTTACTGTTTCCTGCAGATGCCCTTAAAATACTGTTCAGGAAGACGTTAAGTAATTCACCTAAAAGTACAGGTATAAAAGAACTCTTTTATCAACCTCCCCCAGCTATTCAATCAGAGGTGGGTTCCTACTGGGTCACACCAGTTCAGGAGAACCAGAAGTGATAATTTGGCCTGGGTCGCAGAGGTTCATCCACCTATTTCCCTGCAATTGGGTTACTGAAATGCACTGTGCACAAGGCTTGTCTTGAAAGTACTAGGAAATTACAATTATTTTAATATTGACCACTATTATAACAGACAGATAGTATCATGCTACAAGTGGCTAATTTCATATCGGACATGCAGCCATTCTTGATCAGCATGTTGTGCAATTTTTTCCTGGCAAGACAGGAAATTTATAATCAGACTATGGAATTATTAAAAAAAATATCTTTCCACAGTATTGTGAGAATTGACAAAAGCTGAAATTATATAGACTTTATTAGATCGCACAAATAAATAATATTAATACTATTTGCCTTTGAAGAAATAATCTAATGTTAACTCAGGTTAGAATGCATACCTCTTTCTACAGAAATAGTCATTGTTCTTAGAACAAAGATCTCATGCATATGTATTTTTTTTACTTGTAATTTTACCTGTAATTTTTTTTGCTTCTCTTTCTCCTGGAAATTCCAATATTAATCTGAGGTTCTGGGAAAATTAGTTGGTTGCCTTTTTCTCATCCTAACAAGTACCAAACCTGGATGAGATTTGTTTGTTCAGATTCCTTTTACAGCTTTGAAAATATTTAGTGGCAAAAATATACAAGTATGCTGGAAAACAAACGTGAGGCTCTAGTGGTAAGGAGAAAAGTGGGCATCTTAATCCTTATTCCCAGAAATCCTCAAGGTTTTATTACATTCTCTGGCCCATATTTCTGCTTTGGTAGCTGTTTGATAGTTTTATGGCAGCCAACACCATCTCCTTTCATAATACTTTTCCTTGGTGCTCTCTGTTTTATACCCTTGCAAATGGGGCAGATAGAGGTCCTACAGCTTGTGTTAGGAAATAATAGAACATAAAGACTGATAAAAGTGAAGAAAAGTTGATGATAATCTCTTACAAATATACCGTGAGCTTGAGGTGTGTGCTAAAATAAACATGCTTCAACATAATTTTTCCCTTCCATTTTGGCAGTTTCCTATGAAAACCATCATATTGAAGAACATAATCCTAGATAATTGTAACGTGCTGTGCGAGTCACAGAAAATGCCTTAAAAAAATTCTCCCATAGAATTATAAAAGAGATGTTCTTGAGAAGGACAATGCAATGGTTAACTGCTTTGTTCTTGTTTATAATACTCTAATATAACAAGTTTCCAAAGTAACACACCACCCACAGCATATAATTCACTGGGCATACAGTACATAAAAATCAAGAGACAATTGCAGATACTAAAATCTCATACATTAAAGCATTTAATGTGCCGACATGCATTAAAATAAAGCATAAAATCCCATAACAGTGCTGAACTTGTTTCACTGTATCTTACCAAACCATCCCTTGAATCAGATTTCCCTTTCTGATTCAATGTTACATTGACTTGCTTTTAGCTCTTGTGGAATGTCTGAGTTTCTGTGTGTAATGGGGAGATGGTAACATTCATTTTGCCCCAGGAACCACTTCTTACAGTTCTTTTACCCATTTGAGACTTTGATTTTAGACTGCTTAAGGGCATGACTAATTCATGACTGATTCCTTTAGGTTTCTTTACTTGGGAATCACTGGACTGGTTTTTATTGTTTGATCACTTGTTTTCAGACATTATCAATGTGCAAGTTAGTATTAAGTTATCTGCCTAGCTAAAGGGGAAGCACTGTCAATCTTGTAGGAAAACAGTCAGGTGTCAATATATGGTACCAAAAATCAGAAATTGCATCGTGTTAAGTGAGGTGTAGCTGCAGTTCATGATAGGTTATGCCTTTGAATAAAATGTGTTAGTGTGAAAAGATGCTACCAGTTTCTTTTGATTTTGCAAAGGCTAGAATAAGTGAAATTAGTAGGTAGGAAGAAATTTTGCTCATTTTTTAATGAACAGTTTTACACAAACAATTTTACAACATGTAACACTATTTGCCTATCTTAACTCAAAAGTGTTTGTTTCAACAGAACTTTCCCAGAGCCGCAGGTAGAGATTTTCCTTTATCATTTGCTCTTTTTAACACTAGTAATGCTAGAAGTTGAGCAAGGAGCCTTCTGAATACTAAAACATTCTCTCTGCTACTTAACTGAATAATCAGCAAATGTTTTCTCACAGTCTTATTGAAAATACTGGAAAACTGCATTTGTATTAGATCCTGCAGCAAATGGGTCAAAAGTCTTGCTATTTGACTGCAGTAATCAGATTCACAAGATTATCCATATGTGTTAAATATAGCAATAGCACTTATATATTGCTTTACAGTGCTTTACAGCCCTCGCTAAGCAGTTTACAGAGTCAGCATATTGCTCCCAACAATTTGGTTCCTCATTTTACCCACCTCGGAAGGCTGGAAGGCTGAGTAAACCTTGAGCTTGGTGAAATTTGAACTGCCAAATTGCAGGCAAGCAGCAGAAGTAGTCTGCAATACTGCAGTCTAACCACTGTGCCACCACACGGCTCATAAATATAGCTTGCTTAAGAGCAAGTAAGGCAATATTTTAAACAGATCATAGGCAAGATTCACATAAAAAGCCCAAATATGGTTCTTCTCAAGCAAATGTAAGCTATAGTTTGTGGATTATGATAAGAGTCAATCACCCAGCATTTACTTAATTAAGAAAATCTAGAAGCCCATTAGCATTTAATAGCCACAAAGAACTTAGCTAAAACAATATGTGAAGTGGGGAACTCTATTGTTAGCATTATGTTGTTAACTTCTCATTCTTTGTTCTTTCTCAAAATCAAACTTTTAACAGATTGGTTTGCGATGAAAGTTACAACATACTACAGAACGATTTGTGAACCATTATTGGTTTAATCATAGTGTGCCAATATGGTATATGCAATATGGTGAGCTTTGTTTTGGATTCATGCAACATAACACAGAACACAAAGTACACCATATTGCATATACATAACAAATTAGTTCCATGGCTGAGAAAGCAATTGAACCCAGGTGCCTTCACTTACAGTACAGTGAATCCAGCAGTGAGCTTAATTTATTTATTTTATTTTGTCAAGCATTAATTAGATATCAGATATAAGTAGAAACATGATCATGAATACAGTAAATGGATACAAATAAGTGGGGACAGTAAGACAGGGACAGTAGGCACGCTGGTGCGCTTATACACGCCCCTTAAAGACCTCTTAGGAATGAGGTGAGGTCCACAGCAGACAGTCTAAGGTTAAAGTTTTGGGGGTTTGGGTAAGAAACCACAGTCAACAGTCAAGAAACCACATTCCAGGCATTGACCACTCTGTTACTGAAGTCGTATTTTCTGCAATCAAATTTGGAGCGGTTTACCTTGAGTTTGTATCTATTGTGTGCTTGTGTTGCGGTTGAAACCGAAGTATTCATTGACAGGTAGGACTTGTGTGAATCCAAAAAGCCCTGCTTGAAGAAACGGAGAATTAACCATAGTAGGTGCTCTCAAGGAGCATAGCCACTGCATAGCCATTATATCAGAGCAGAACCGACTGCTTGGTATTAAGATCTCAACAGAATAGCAGGTTTGTGTTTGGCAAATCCGGTTCTGTCCCAACCCCAACTACTGCTCCCATCTTCCAGGTTGATTAGCTACAACTGCTGTCTTATTAACGAAGTAACTCTTTACCGAACTCCAGCCTCTTTATTTAATTCGCCAACTGCGATTGCGCACAACCGAATAAAGGGACAGACTTTTTTTTTTAATGCTTCAATGATCTATCCCCGAGCCCGGGATTACACAACCCCTCCACGAAGACATTTAGCCTTTCAACTTCTTTACGTCATTCATCCGCGCCCGTGGGAGGCGGGTAGAAGGTTCCTGTTGCCAGGCTACGATCTATGTCATCTGCCTGCGCCGCCGTAGACGGGCCGTCCCTTCTTTGCCTCCTCCCTCCCACCGCTGGCTGTATATGCGAGGGACGGCAAATAAGCGGCTCTGGACCACCGGGCGGACCGTCTCGTGGCTCCGCGTCCCTCTCTCTTCCCTCCCGAGACCGAAGCGGGCTCTCCGCGTCCCTCAGGGTCCTTCCCGCGGAGTGACCGGAGCCCGCGCGGAGAATTAGTTACCCACATGCCTGGGTGCGGGGCGGGAGCGGCGCTGACCCTGGCCGTCCGGCGCCGCTTCCACGCTCCGTCTGCCTGGTTGGGGCCCTAGCACCCCCGGCGGCGGTAACTCGGGAGTGTATGAAAGCGAGAGCCGGTCTGGGGCCGCGGCCCGACCCTCTGGCCGCCTCCCCCTTCAAGGCCAGGGGTGGCCGGGCCGGTCCCGGGGGAAGCGGCGGGTAACGCTGTGGTGGAGGCGGCAGCGGCTGCTCCGCGGGAAGCGACTCTCGACCCATCGCTGCTGCCGCCGCCGCCGCCTCTACTGAGTTTCCCAGAAGCCTTGAGGCGACGAGAGCTTCGGTGACCAGTCCTGGAACGTCAAGCGGTGCCCGCCTCAGAAGCCCCCCGAGTGGAGGGGTCCCGCTCCCCTCGAACTTGCTACCCAATCCTGTTGGCCGTTGCTTCCTCCTCCTCCTCCTCCTCCCCCTGTGGGGTGAAGAAGGGTGATCCCGGCCAATCTCTCCGCTTGGTCCCAGCTCCGCTTCGTTATCCCTGGAAAGCCGGTTGGACGCTGCTGCTGCTGCTGCTTTAGCTTCCGAAGTGTGCAAGGCGAGTGGAAGGGAGAATGAAATTGGGGGGGGGGGAAGGGGGGAGGTCGTGGTGGTGGTGGTGGGCTTATCTTAGCATCCTGGGGGGTCTCCAGGCCCGGTAATTTTGGGTGATGCACGTGGTGCCTCCCCCCCTCCCTTCCCTCCACCCGGTATCGCATGAGAGGGAATGGGAAAGGATGCCGGGGAGAATGGCTGGGCTTCGTCCTGAATGGTTCCTGGTGGAATATAAAGGGCAGCCGCTGTCCCTTGTTTCATATGCGCCTCACGTTGCAGGACTGTCTGCATGGTCTGCTGCGCTCAGTGACCCACCCTGTTAACTACGGTGGAGAGTTCTCCCTCAGGGTCAGCCAAAAAAGAAAAGAAAAGGGGGGGAAAACGCATTGGTGCATCTTGAGGGAACTTTTAAATGCCTTTGTTAAACAACTAATGAGGGAAGAGAAGGGTTTGAGAAGGCCAGTTAAGAGACTCCGACTGTTTTCTTTCTTTCCGTAGAAACAAAGTAGTTTTAAGTACACTGATCTCTTCCACCATGGAGGCAAAGAGGCTGGTTAGTGGGTGATGAGAAGTATTCTGGTTTAGCGTTTTACCTTTATTTATCCAGAATGGGTTCCATGGTTGCAATAAAACTGAAGTGCATTTAAATATATTCTATCTACACAATGGGCAACATCACTTAATATTAAAACAATAGTGTGTTATGAAATAAAGTTTTCAGCAGTTATAGTATCCTAATCTTTATGTTGCTTAAAAGTTGGAGATTCCTTGTGTCTGAGGAATCAAACACTCTTTCTTGTGTCTTGCATTCCTGTATTTTAAATTATATTTTAAAGTATGTTGCTTCAAAATCCCATATATTGTCTCAAACAATGAAAATGTGTATAATGCCTACTGGTACATTTGCAGAATTAGCCCTCTATTTACGGTAGCCTTGTTTACCAGATGCATAGAATATTCTGAAAGAAAACCATATTTGTGTGTATGATTTAGTGTATTTAAATTGTATGTATAATATACTACCAATGTTTATTTTGCTAACATTAAACTCCATATGTTATGAAATGAGCCTTAGTTATCAAAAATTATCCCATAATACATTTGCTGGTCTTAATGATGACAGAGGACTTTGCTTTTGTTTCAACTAACACAATGATCTTCTGAAAACAGATACCTTACCTGTAAAGTGTTTGGTGTATACTTTTGATTACATGTATAGTATGTGAAGACTCAGGTAATGGAAGGGCAGACAAAAACAACTGTGACTATATATTTACTTCTCACTGATTGCTACTAAATTCAGTGGGAAATGTCTCTGAATAGATTATTTTTTCTGCATAGCATTTTACAATTATACTATTTTCTGTGCACTGATTTTAAATGAACTTAGGCATTTACATCAAAGCAAACATAGTTTCATTCACATAATTAAATAAGGCCTAGTTTGATTATCCATGATTTATTAAATCACAATTATATGAGTTTGCAATGCATATGTAAACATAAGGGGTTTGTACAGTATATTGAGTCAAAATAAAACCACATTGGGTGGAAGTTGAGTCATGGCAACTGTACTTCTTTTCTTTTTTAATTTGAAATGTTTCACTACTTATCCGGTAGTGTCTTCTTCAGTTATTACAATGGTAGTTCAAATATAATTTGTTTATAAAAATAGTTTTTAAACTTTAATGAGATACATTATTGCTAGAAAATGGAAAGGGCTTGAGTAAAAATGATTTTTTAAAATTCTACACAGTCTTCACAAAAGTTAATTTTTTATATTTTTATAATCTATTTAGAAAGGTTAAACCTTAAATTATAGGCTTACTACAGAAGGAATATATGTAAGAATGAATTGGTTTACTCTGGAGGGAAAAACAGGTTATGGCCTCTTCTGTCATCTCTTTATTATACATGCAATCCTAAAAGAGTACCTTAGATAATACATTTTACTGGATTTAAAAAAACATGCTTCTGAACAAACATTTTTTGAATGTTTGGGTAATTGCCAGTCTTGCATCAGAAAATAATGGAAATGAGTGTACTACAGTTTTTATAAAGTACATAAATTACTTTTATTGCAGTCTTAATGCTAAAGACTGATAGTGAAATACTTGCATATTGCCTCCTGGAAGCAATATGAAATAGATGCTTTTCCCAGATCCTTCTAATTAGTTCTTATTAGTTTTATTTTTTACTCGATCTGAATTTGTCCTTGTTTTCAGAGGTTACTTTATCAACAGACCTGCAGCTTGCCTTTTGATTTGACTATTTCTCAGCAATTATGGATATTGCTTGGCATATCCCTGTTTTACCTACCCTAGCTCAAGATAACAATATTAATTTCTTATATTAAGTTTTATGATTTTATCTGAAGATAAGGGCAAGATTAATTCTTACTCTTGTGGCAGTTATCCTTTTCACTTCTCTGTTATCTTGTTCTCCCCTAAAATCTGCTCTTTCAAAAATGAGAGATGTTATCTATGATGTTATCTATGAGTAACATAGAAGGAAGGAAACTCCCTTTCCCATTCACTGATGAATTCAAAATAATAAATATATGTAAAACATATTGATAGTTGACTAAGTAGTTATTGAGCAGACAATTTGAATACTTGTATAAGAATGGGAGAAAATGTGCATTTACGTGCACAATGTAAAAAATAAGTTATTTGAAATGGAAAGCTGCTTCTGAGATGTTTATATAATTATGTGGATTCATCCTCCTTTAAACAAAGCAAATATCTTGTGTAAATAAGTGAGAAATTTGGTAAGTGAAATAATTTCTGCTACTTCTTTTATTGATGAGGAACTGAATTTTTTTCCACCACTAAATCTAGTGAGTTCAGAAAAAGAGATGAATAAGTAGAACACTAGTATGTATTTTCTCATACTTAGATACCTAAAAATTATGTCAATTTCATGCAATAAAATTATTCACAGTGTATCTTTTACTATTGGACTTGATTTCTCATTAAATGTCTTCAAAGTTATTTTAAGACTGGTAGATCAGAGCATACAGTAATGAAGCTTACATTTTTTTAAAAAATTATATAATTTCTTTCTAAATTGTACTTTTTGTGTACTTTTTGAATCCTTAGGGAGTAATTCTGCTTTAACATGATTGCATTTTCTGTGATTTTTCCTGAATGGATTTCAGCTTCACTTGAAGTATATGAAAGTCCAAGTAAACCAAGTATGATTGCTAGCTTGTTATAAATGTTAATTGATGTTGGGGTTGTATAGCAAAAATTGCATATGTCTATAATTAAAAGCTGTATTGTAATGAACATGCACAATAGGACAGAGTTCTAGCTTTCAGTTAGTATTTCACAAATTTGGCAGGCTGTTTTGATTACAACATACAAAATTGTTTTGCTTTTTAACATTGTGTTGAAGATATAAAGAATGCTGGCTATATAAGTTTTGAAAAGTGTCCTTAGATAAATATATATATATATAAGCAGTGCATCGTATTTTTTGTAGATGGAAAGGTTCTAGATAGATTATCAGTGGATTCAAGTTCTGAAATTGTTTTCATGTTAGTTTACTATGGGCAGAATCTTTTTATGTTGTTTTTAAATTTGATAAATATCCTCTTAGTTATAGAGAGACATAAGATCCTATGGTAGCTTTGGTGATAAGCAATTTGAGGGTCTTTACATTGAAATTTAGAGTAGTGTACTCCATAATAAAGAATTAAAAGACTATTTTGTGTATCTACATTTTTAATACGAAATCACTGTCTTCCTAAAAGTTGTTCTAAGATGGTCCAGTCACTAGGTGCTATTTACCTCATGAACTTTTTGCTTTGAACAACTCCTCATCAGTTTCAACTCAGACAGCTAAAAGTATGTTGTAAGTTTTTCTTTAGTATTCATCAATTAAGTATTAAATTTATAGATTTGGATACAATATTACACAGGGAGATATTGGTCAGTGATTGTTTTTATACAATATATTAGAATAATGAACATACATTGTTTTTATGTGCACTATTTGTACCTCAGTAACAAAATTTACTGCTTGTTTTGACTTTGTAACCAAAAATTACAACCTGTGACATATTAAGTCACAAAACCTGTTTGAAGGGCAGTGTATGATGGAGAGTTAAATTGTAGTATATATGTGTTACAAGCCATGTCTTTTAACTTAATTTGTCCATTTGACTGGGCATTGAATATCCTTACTATTATTTACCAGGGTTGCATCACACTTTTATATTGCCATACTAATTAGCAGAGCCAAGTCGTTAACACACTTCTGGAAAACCAGAGGAGTAAGTGCTTGCCTTACTTCTGTGGGTAAGATGTTCCAAGTGGCGAAGGTCACAGCAGAGAAGGCCCTTTTAGATCCCATTAGGCAAGGGCATTGTTTTACTTGCATTTGTCTCAAGATATATTGTAGATGTATTTTTACCAAAGTTTTAAAACATACTTGACTTTCCTAATTTAATTTTTTATTTGCTGGAAGGAAAAAGATAGTCAAGACGGCTTTCAGAAAAAAGCTGGAAGTTTCCAAGAACAGCATAGACATTGAGTTTGGATAGGCCTAGAAAAAAAGTTGATTATATGAAAAGGTGCAAATGTAAAAAAACAACAACCAGAAACATCAACTATTCAAAGTGAAATTAAGTTGGGGTTTATTTTTGCTTAAAACTGCAGCTTTAAGTATAGTAGATATCTATAGAATAATGTATGGTAGATTCAAAAGAGATAAATGATGTGGATGGATAAGAAAAATGGTATGTTGAAATTTAATTTGTAGTAATGTAGGCTTTAAACAGTTAAATATGAGCCAAGGTGGCGCAGTGGTTAAATGCAGCACTGCAGGCTACTGCTAGATCAGCAGGTCAGCGGTTCAAATCTCACCGGCTCAGGGTTGACTCAGCCTTCCATCCTTCCGAGGTGGGTAAAATGAGGACCCAGATTGTTGGGGGCAATATGCTGACTCTCTGTAAACCGCTTAGAGAGGCCTGAAAGGCCTATGAAGCGGTATATAAGTCTACTGCTATATATTGCTATATAAATATTCATTTTATTTATTTATTTATTTGTGTTTATTTGTATGCCGCCCTTTTCCCTGGGGGGACTCAGGGCGGCTCACAATCCAAAGGAGGGGGGAAAACAGACTTTTACATATAAGACAGTACATGATTAAAACGCAACATTCATAACCATTCGGGCGGGTTACAATCTTAGCCCCAGGCCTGACGGGATAGCCAGATTCTAAGGGCTGTGCGGAAGGTCTGGAGGGTGGTGAGGGTACGAAGCTCCACGGGGAGATCGTTCCATTGGGTCGGGGCTACCACCGAAAAGGCTCTCCTCCGTGTGGTGGCCAGTCGGCATTGGCCAGCGGATGGAACTCGGAGGAGGCCTAGACGATGAGATCTAATGGGTCGTGTGGAGGTGATCGGCAGTAGGCGGTCTCTCAAGTACCCAGATCCACTACCATGAAGGGCTTTATAGGTGGCAAGTAGCACCTTGAAGCGTATCCGGAGATCGACAGGTAGCCAGCGCAGCTCGCGGAGGATAGGTGTTACGTGGGTGAAGCGAGGTGCACCCACAATCGCTCGCGCGGCTGCATTCTGGACTAGCTGAAGTCGCCGAATACTCTTCAAGGGCAGCCCCATGTAGAGCACATTGCAGTACTCCAGCCTAGAGGTCACAAGGGCACGAGTGACTGTTGTGAGAGCCTCCCGGTTCAGGTAGGGGCGCAACTGGTGCACCAGGCGAACCTGGGCAAATGCCCCCCTGGTCACAGCTGACAAATGGTGTTCAAAAGTCAGCTGTGGATCCAGGAGGACTCCCAAGTTGCGGACCCTGTCTGAGGGGTATAATGTTTGACCCCCCCAGCCTGAGAGATGGAATATTTGCCAAATTGGCGGGAGGGAAACACAACAGCCACTCGGTCTTATCCGGGTTGAGCACGAGTTTGTTAGCCCTCATCCAGTCCCTAACAGCTTCAAGTCCCTGGTTCATCACGTCCACCGCTTCATTGAGTTGGCACGGGGCGGACAGATACAGCTGGGTATCGTCCGCATACTGGTGGTATTTTATCCCGTGCCGCCGAATGATCTCGCCCAGCGGTTTCATGTAGATGTTGAAAAGTAGGGGAGACAGGACCGAACCCTGCGGCACCCCATATGTTAGGGGCCTAGGGTTCGATCTCTGCCCCCCAACTAACACCGACTGCGACCTGTCCGAGAGGTAAGAGGAGAACCACTGTAAAACAGTGCCTCCCACCCCCACCTCTCGCAGTCGTCGCAGAAGGATACCATGGTTGATGGTATCGAAAGCCGCTGAGAGGTCAAGGAGAACCAGGATGGAGGCATGGCCTCGATCTCTGGCTCTCCAGAGGTCATCGGTCAATGCGACCAAAGCGGTTTCTGTGCTGTAACCAGGTCTGAAGCCGGACTGGAATGGGTCAAGATAGCTGGTTTCCTCCAAGGCCCGCTGGAACTGAAAGGCCACCATCTTCTCAATAACCTTCCCCACAAAGGGGAGGTTGGAGACTGGACGGTAATTGTTGAGAACGGCTGGATCCAAAGATGGTTTCTTCAGGAGGGGTCTCACCACCGCCGCTTTAAGAGCGGGGGAAAAGACCCCCTCCCGAAGGGAGGCGGTAACAACCGCCTGGATCCAGCCCCGTGTCACCTCCCTGCTGTTGACAACCAGCCAGGAGGGGCACGGGTCCAGTACACATGTGGAGGCACTCACAGCTCTCATGGCCTTGTCCACGTCCCCAGGGGCAACATCCTGAAACTCAACCCAGCGATGGTCTGCCAGATTATCCCCTTGTGCCTCGGCTGGATCTGCAGGATCGGAGTCCAACTCCGACCGAAACCGAGCAACTTTGTCCGCCAAGAACTGGACGTACTCTTCAGCCCTACCCTGCAAGGGGTCCCCCGTATCCCTCCTATTTAGGAGATACATATCTTTAAATAAGATACATATCTTTAAATTTTATTTTTATATTGCTTTTTTAAATATGGTCTCAAATAGCAATAAAGCAAAAAAATTGTGTATTTATATTGAGATTGTGACTTCTTCAAAGCTGACATCATTTTAATTAAAGAAATGTTTTCTAAAATAACTTATATAAAAATTTTAAGCTAAATTTCTCCTGTAATCACTTAACTGCAAATAAAAATGGTTGGGAAACATTTAAATAATTAATCTAAGTTAGTTAATCTGTTAGTTATACATAAGTGCATAAATATTGAGGATTCACAAGACCAGGGCATTGCTGATGGAAATTGCATGAAACATAAACTGTCTTTATAGTACCATAAATGCCTTTCCTACTGAAATACTGTCTGTAGCAATTCAGAATCCTTTTATTTAAATTTAATAGCTTGCTCATCATTTGTGAGATACCATGTTCACTGTAAGTACAAGTGATTTGTTCTTTCCTAATTTGCTTTAGACATTTTAGAAAAAGAGTACAAAGAGGCAAAAGACAAGTAAGGTAAAATAATAAAGATATAAATAGTAAATATTTATAGTAAAATACTATAAAGCAAGGGATCTAGAATGTCATTGAATGTATGTTAAACTGAGATCCTGATTCCACCTGCCTTTATATTCCATATGTTCTATATAAGCAGCCAAGTTAACAAAATATAATTTCCTGAGATCCATTTGACCCCCCCCCCCAATCTTGATGTTCTTTATAACAACTTTATTTTAGAAATTGCTTTTCAAAAACAGTCCAATTAACTTATGGCCTGAAAAAGAATTCTATAGCTGCATGTTCCATTATCCACTTGCACACATAAACAGAGGCATGATAAAGATAATCCTCAAGTTACAATCATTTAGCGACCATCCAAAGTTATTACAGTGCTGAAAAAAGTGAATTACATCCTTACAGTCACATGATCATGATCCAAGTACTTGGATTTTTATCATAAGTTGAGGACTATCTCTATACCAATGTTGTTTTATTTAAGTACAATGACAATAAAAATTATACTTACTATACACACATACCTCTCTTTGGTTCCATTAGAAACTTCAAAAAATATAAAATATTGTAGATAGGAGGAGAGGCTTATATTACTGAAAGGAAACAGAGAAAGAGAAAACTGAAAATGAGGCAAAGGAAGAAATAGCTGTGCAAAAGAAGAAATAGTTTAGATTATTCTTAAACTTTGTGACTTCCTAAAATAATAAAAAAAATTTCTGAGCAATGAGTTGAACTAATGAACATCCTTTTCAGTCTAATCTGTTTTGATTGTGAGAATCAAAACTTTGAAAAAAGAAGCTTAAGAGCTGAATGACAAAGAGTTTAGCCCAATTCACATTTTGAAATAAGGTAACTGAGGCTTTTTATTTTCAACTGACACTTGGATTTTGATTTCACCCCCTCAGTAGTTTCACTTGTTCTAAAAGTGTATGGTACAGATTATACCTCTTTCCCTGAATAACTGCTGCTGATTATTCTAAGCATTCTAAATCTTAATTTTATAAGTAGTAAAGTCAAAACAAATGCCCCCAAAACCAAAACCAAAATTGAAGACTGCTTTCCTTGTTGTATAGCTCACCCATGAATGTTAACAGATCCTCGTGATTGGCTTCTCAAATTTTATTTTATTGGGCAATGTTCTTTTCCTCCTCTAATTTTTAATGTTTCTTATTTGGAGTTTAATGGTTGCCTTCTATACAATTTATAATTTCTGTGTTGCTGGCCTCTGATTGATTGATTAATTGATTGGCTGTCCATCTTACCATAGGGTACCTCTGGGTGGCTTACAATATTAAAATGATAAATCTGTATAATAAAATACTATAATATTCAAAACACAATACACAGCCCTAGATAAAATACAGGGAGAAACTAGGACGAGCAGGGGGAAAGGTGGGATCTATATATTAATCTATATATTAATCTGTTTTATTAATCTCTGAAGCCCCTCCTTTTGTGCCCCAAGCCAATTGGCAGAGCTAGGTCTTTAAGCTCTTGCGGAAGGTCAGGAGGATTGGAACCGACCTAATTCTGGGGAGAAGATCTTCCAAAGGGCGATTTTATATATAGAAGAAGCATATAAAGGATCCTCTGGCTCATGAACTCTCTTCACCTATTTCTTCTCTCACACTATAACTAGAAGATCCAGTCATATCATGTATACATAGTTTGTTAGGTTTGACTTAAATTAGAACACTTCTGAGAAGTATCTAATACAGTATTTGTTTAAGAGAAAGGTATGAAAGCACATAAGGTTTATGCTGACATAGGATACTTGTAATAGTAAATCATTGCTGAATATTTAAGGATTGTTTACCACTATTCCCAAAAAGCAGTACATCAATATTTAATAAATGGGTTCCTCCCAATGATGAAATTCAATTTTTTTACTACTGGTTCTGTTGGCATGGCTTGGAAGGATATTGCAAAATCCCCATTTCCACCCCACTCTGGGGCCAGCCAGAGATGGTATTTGCTGGTTCTCTGAACTACTCAAAATTTCCGCTTCTGATTATCCGGAACCTGTCAGAACCTGCTAATTTCACCCCTGCTTCCTCCATATTTTGGATTTACATTATTCTGTGTCTATGATTCCAAAACATTTTCCTTGTTTGGCAATTGAGCCAATCTTTCTCCATAGTGAGGGTAGGAGTATCCAGGATGGGTTGACCTTGTCCTCTCGTTGATTGGACCGAGTCAGATAGGCTTTTTGGGACACGCCCCTGTCCACCAGATACTGCCCAGTTATCGACTCGGTCCCTCAACTGGACAGTTTGCCATCCTGGATCTCCGTTAAATTTGGGGAAAAAATATTCGAAAGGATGAAAAACAGCAAAAGGAATTGCCTCCCTGCTGCAAGCAGCCGCATGCAAGCTGGACAGCTCCCCGGGCTGTGAAAAGGACTGCTGTAAGCCCTCAGGGGTGGCATGCTTCCCAGGCCACTGAGTGAGACAAGATCACTCAGTGAGGAATCCTGCTGGGCAAGCCAGAGACAAAAGGCACAAGCCTTACCAAGGCAAGCCCTGCTGCGGAGGCTCCAGTGGCGCCGGAGCGCTCCACTGCTCCCCACAAGGGTCGAGCGGCAAACCGCGGCTGTTTCAAGCGCTGTGGAGTGCCAGCGCCACTTCCACATGACCCAACTGGTTGGGGCCACGAGCAGAGCCAGCCTAAAGAGGCGCTGGACTCCTGCTGCCAAGCCAGAGGCACAAGGTAAGCCTTGCTGTGGAGGCTCTACCGGCGCTGGAGTGCTCCATCGCTCCCCACAAAGGTTGAGTGGCGAACCACGGCTTTTCCAAGCACCGCGGAGTGCCCGCGCCTCTTCCACATGGCCCGACTCATCGGAGGGGGCCACGAGCAGAGCCAGCTACAGCGGCCCCGGAAGGAGGCAGGAGGCGAGGAAAACCGGTGGCAAGAGCGTGCGGCAGCCCTTGTCTGTGAGGACTAGAATGTGCCTGTCCTTGACAGAGCAGTGGAATTGTACCAGGTCCAGACGGACCGCCCTGAGTTCCAACCAGTTGATGTTGTGAGTCAGTTCCGTCTGGCTCCATTGTCCCTGCACCATCTGATCTTGCAGATGGGCGCCTCACCCCAACAGGCTGGCATCCGTGTTTACCGTCACCCGGTCTGCCGTTCTGAAGACTTCGCCTTGGTTATCGCTGGGGACGTCCACCAGGTCAGTGAGCAGGAGACCTCTGCTGGGAGATGGACCTTGGTCTGGGAACAGCTCCTGCGCCTTCACTGGAAAGGCAAAAGGAACCATTGTAGGCCTCTGGTATGGAGGCTAGGGACAATGCCAACGGTGGAGACCATGGTACCTAGCAGTTTGGACAAAGTGGCTAAGGACACCCTACCTCCCGTGACTACCTGGGTAGCTAGCCGTCTTAGGGAGAGCTGTCTTTCTGATGACAGAAAAACCCTGCCTTCCTCTGAATCTATCAGTAGGTGGATTAGACTAGTGGATAGGTGGAGATGGCTTTTGGCCAGGTTTACTGAGAACCCATGGTTCCTCAGGATTGTCATAGTGGTGTCTAGATCCCTTAGAGTCCCTTCAAAGGAGGATGACTGTATCAGCAGGTCATCTAAATAACATTGAATCCTGACCGGGACCTGTCTCAGATGCGCTGCCAAGGCAGCTATTACTTTGGTGAAAACTTGGGGGGCAGAAGACAGCCTGAAGGGCAAGGCCCGGTATTGGAAGTGATGCCCTAGGTAGCAGAACCTGATATACCTCCAGTGCTCCCGAATGATTGGAATGTGTAGGTAGGCCTCTGTGAGTTCTATGGAAGTGAGGAAGCCCCCCTGCCTAATCCCCTCCAAGATGGAGTGGAGTGAGTGCATTTTGAACCTGCTATAACGGCTGAAAGATGTTTCAGGTCGAGAATTGCTCTCCAGCCCCCTGATGCCTTGGGGATTACAAAGAGGATAGTGTAATACCTCTGACCCTGCTGGTCTAGAGGCACTGGATGGATGGCTCGGATGTCCAGCAGGTGCTGTATGGCCTCCTGCATCAGTAACCTCCGTGCCGGGTTATTTGAGACCAGGCAGATCCGGAAAAACCCTGGGGGGTGGAAAAGAACTCCAGTGACAGGCCATGCCTAATAGTGTTCTGTACCCACTTATCAGAGGAGGAGTGGTCCAGTGATCAGCGAAGTACGCCAAGCACCCCCCAATGGGAGGTGAATTGGGTCTAGAATTAGTTTTTGCAGAAGGAGCGCTCCTGCCCCCTCCTCTGCCCCCTCAAAAGGGCCGCTTCTGCTGCCCGCCTCTCTGCTGTCTATCTGGGTATCTCTGCCTGGCTGAGAAATCCCCCTGGTACTGCTTGGCACCTGAGTACCCCGCATCTGACCCGCTGAAAGAATCCTGACCCTGGAAGGAGGACCCGAAGTCTTGTCCCCGGGAGTAGGACCGTCTGGGGTAAGGCATCGCCCTGAACTGTCCCTTCTTTGGAGCAGTGGGAAGCACCTTCTGCTTGTCCTTATTCTCGCCCAGGTAGGGGTCCAGAGCTGCCCCAAAAAGGGCATCTCCTGTGAAAGGAGCAGATGCTAGGCGCCACTTGTGGCATACATCCGCCTGCCACTGTCTCAGCCACAGCAACCTACAAAAAGCAATGGCTGAAGCGATCGCCCTGGAGGCAAACCTGGCTGCGGACAAGGTGGCATCCGCCGAAAATTGGATGGCTGCCACCAGTTTGTTGATGTCTTGGTGTGCTCTGACTTCGGTGATGGGGATTCGTTGCTGCAGCTCCTGTAGCCAGAGTAAGGAAGACTGGTTGAAGAAGGAGGTGGTGGTGGCTGCCTTCACCGCCCATGCAACTGCTTGATGCCCCCTTTGGCGGGTGAGGTCTGCCTTCCTGTCCTCCAACTTCAGGGCCTCCTCTGGTTCCCCTGGCAGATTAGTGGGGGTATGCAGTGCCAATACCAATAGCATCGATGGAAGGCTGAGATAGTACCCTGGCCATGTCCTGGTCCACACTGAAGAAGGTCTTTTCTGTGGATGTGGGCGTGGGTCCCACTGTGGGGGCTGCCCATTGGCGCTTGACTGACTCAAGAAAGGCCTTGGGAGTTAGCACTGTGTTGGTCTCAATGGACTGCTCATCAAAGATGGTTTCTGCAGAGAACCCCTGGTGTTGAGGTGGTGCTTCTGCTGCTGGGTTTCTGAGCTTGGGGCTGCCTTGGCTTTGAACAGGAGTGACTTATACAATGAGGGCTGGAACAACTCGGTGAAGGCCGGCTTAGGAGGGTGCATGCCTTCGTCTTCGGATAGTTTATCCTCCCTAACTTCCCTCTCCTCGCAATCAAGGTCACTGTCCTCTTGTGATGAGACTGAGGAACTAGAAATGTCTTCCCTCTGGGATTCCAGGCCCTCTGGTATCCTAGGAGAGGATGCCACCTGAGGCTGCATTTGTGGCTGCTGAAGTGCCGCTGTCATGCATTCCTGGAAGGCCTGCATCATTAGGTCCTGAAAGTTGGGGACCCCTATGGGGGGTTGCTGGCTGGAACCCATGCCCACCTGTGCTGGAGGGAAACCCAGAGGTGGTAGCCCCATGGGCAGGGCTGAACCCAGTGAAGCCATATGTGGGGGGATTGCCACCCCTGAGCAAGACCCCAAAGACCTGAAGTGTCAATAGGGATCCTTGCTTGCAATGTGGGTTCCTCCCCTGTGGCCTCGCCTGTTGCAGGGACTCCAGGGGCCTTCCCCTTCTGTCCGCGGCAAGGCTCACCTTCTGGGTGGGAATCCAGCACAGCCTTTGCTTGCCGATGGCCCGATTCATGCCCCGCGGCGCTTGAGAAAGCTGCGGCTTGCCGCTCGACCCTGTGGGGAGTGGCAGAGCACTCCAGCGCCTCTGGAGCCTCCGCGACAGGGCTTGCCTTTGGAAGGTTTGTGCCCTTTGTCTCCTGCTTGCTCAGCAGAGTTCCTTTGCTGAGTGATACTTGTCTCACTCAGAGGCCTGGGCAGCGTGCTGCCCCCAAGGGGGCTTTTGGCAGTCCTTTTTGCAGCCCAGGGAGCTGTCCAGCTCGCATGCGGCTGCTGCTGTAGGGAGACGGATTAATCCCTTTTCTTTCTTGAAATTTCTTCCAAATTATTAGAGATCCAGGATGGCAAACCGTACAGTTGAAAGACTGAGTTGATAACTGGGCGGTGCCTGGTGGACCAGGAGCGTATCCCAAGAGCTTATCTGACTCAGTCCAATCAACGAGAGGATAAGGTCAACCTATCCTGGATACTCCTCCCTCACTATGGAGAAAAAGAGGTTTTTCAAGTGATTTAGACAAAAGTTTAGCTTTCCCTAGTTTCATGGATATGTTATGTGTTGAGATTATATTTGTGTTAAATATTACAAACAGCAGTTAAGCAGGTCTTTTTTTTAACATTTGAACTAAAGTGCAACAAATAACTGCATGACTCACAGATTTTCTCTGTATTAACAATCAAATCTCTATTTCTGACTGTTATTATTTCTCTTGAAATTTATTATTATTTATAAAATTTATTGGCTGCCAATCTTATTATAGGCTAACTCTGGGTGGCTTACAGTCATAAAAATATATTTACACATCTACAATTAAAACATAAATAAATTAAAATCAAACATTAATATCTTAGGACATGGGGGGAGATGGGGGCAAAGTAGGATCTGTTGTTACTCAATCAGCGACCTCCACTGTGCTATTTCACTGCTGGGTCCCCAAGCTGACTGGCAGGTTCTTACAAAAAAATAGGGTTGGGGCCAACCTCACATCAGTGGGCGAGATGTTCCAGAGAGCAGGAGCAACAACAGAGAAGGCCCTCATCCTGGACCCTGCCAGCTGGAATAATCTGACGGGACCTGCAGCATGCCTTCTCTGCCGGCACAAGTGGGACAGGCCAATCCCAGTGGGGTGAGATGGTCCCTTGCGTAACCTGGACCCATGCCATGAAGGGCTTTAAAGGTGATCACCAACATCTTGAATTGCACCCGGAAGTAGACTGGTAACCAATGCAGCTTGTGGAGCAATGGTGTTACAAGTGCCATTCTTGGGGCTCTCAAAACTGCCCATGCCGCCACACACTGCACCAGCTGTAGCTTCTGAATGATCTTCAAAGGTAGCCACATGTAGAGCTCATTACAATAATACAAGTATTTTGGATATTTCATTAGCATAGGATTATCGGCCTAATTAAAATATTTAATACATGAAAGGAACAAGAGATGTTTGATAGTTTGGGATGTTATTTTAATCTTTTTTAGAATGGACACTTGAAATTTGTAATGCTGAACTTAAAATGAACTGTTAGCTGTGAGATGAAAAAATGCACAAGGAAAGGGAAAATCACTCAATACAAAGGGCAACTGCTATGTTTCAGTTTCAGTAATGGGGATGAATCCTGTTGACTGTTGCCTCTTGGACTAAAACAGACATGTAAAAGTTTGTCAAGTACCATCGCAGTAGGACTAATGTCTCACTTAAATTTGTTTCAGTCTTTTTATTTTTGCCAACCAGTTTTGTTTTTACATATTTGGGATTAATGTTAAAAGCACAGTACATTCTTAAATGTGCAGTGATTATAAGGAGAAAGTTTGATTTTTAGTTATGAATAAACTGGAAAAAATAGGGAATTGATAATGTTTTCAACCTATATAAAAATACTAAGACTTCAAGAGACATTTCTAGACTTTGTGGGAAAGCCAGAAATATTGCAGTTTGATGCATTCTCCAATGCGTCTGATGTTTCATAGACTAACAAAAGGTTGCTTTATTAGTAGCTTTAATGAACAAATCGCTTTATTGGCTTAGGCATACTGGTAGCTTTGTCGGTCCAAACAGCAATGAGTTCTTATTTCAATTCACTATTGTGCTCAAGAAGTGAAGTGATAGCCATTGACCTTCTACTAAAGCACAATAAAAAGTTTTTTTGTGAAGAACAGAAGTATGCAAGGAAAATGGCAATGCCTTCATAGCTTGTGTGTTCAGATAAGCTCTTGTTTGGTTCTCAGTATATAGCCTTAAAAATATAGTATTAATTGTCTTTTAGTGGACCTGCTTAAAAATGTAACTTCATATTTAATTTGCATTTCATCCATGAATTGTTACTCTTGGATTCAAGGCACATTGACATTTATATAACTGAAAATAATGTTATATATAATAATATATGTTATATAGCTTTTGTACTACATTAGTATCCCGGATGAAGAATTTTATAATTTAAAGAAATTATACTTTGAAATTAAATTGAAATGTTGTTATCACTATGAAATGGCTAGAAAGGAGTTCAAAAATAGTACAGATATATTTTTTCATGAAGCTTTATCATAGTAATCTTCCATTCAAGAACTAACAATTCTGCTTATTTTTTTTCTGAAGACAAGCATAAATGGCTAGGTGCTTTCATAGCTCTTCAAAACAGCCCTTCACCAAAATAATTAAAGTGCAGAATTAAAAGATGGTGCATATACACACATTTCAAGTTGTTTAATGTCAATTAGCGTTACTATCAGAGATGATTGTGAATAAATAACAGCCTACATTTTGTGTCCTATTGATTGTTTATGGGCTAGGTTTCAGCTGAGCACTCAGTTGAACTTTGAAATACATAACAGTAGTTACAGAGGAGGAAGCATAGCAGTGCTCCTTTTTGTTTTCCCAAGACAAACCCTTACACATTTTAGGATTAGCTGCTTAGGTTGTCCCTTTTCTGAAATAGAACCGCAGAACCTATTGTGAGAAGGTGGTTGAGGAATTTCTTCTTCTTTCCCGCTTTTCTCATTTATTGGAATATTTGTGTAAATACTTGTATGAAGTAGCCTGTATGAAAATCAGTTAGGATATCTGAAATTCATGTTCAGGAAACAGGGTATTTTTTTACTACTTTTTAAATCTTATTTTATATTCCTGCATAAATGGGAATGGTTCCATTGAATAGCAACTTGGTTTGGGGTAATATATTTTCTTTGAATTTAACTGAAATCAGATGAGCATAGCTTGGGTGAAAGATTTGTCAATAGCTGCAGAAAGGCAAGTGATAGTAAGCAAAAAGTGATGGAACTTGGAAGTAAAGAGAAATTACCAGTAGATACTGATCAGGGGTGTCAAACTCGATTTTATTGAGGGCCACATCAGGGTTGTGTTTGATCTCGGGCAGCTGGGGTGTGCATGGTTGGGGTGGGCATGGCCAGCTCAATGTCACTCATGTTGGGAGCTTGTGGCGTCCCAAGAGCTCTGCCAGGAAAAACGGGCTTCTGAGCTCTGTTTTTGACTGAGAAAGTCTCCTGCAACCACCTGCCAGCGAAAACAAACCTCAGCAGGGCTGCATGCGGCCTTCCCGAGCTCTGTTTTTGCTGGCAGAGGCACTATGGACTTGTCTTTCACTGTTTCCAGGGTGGCCCTGTGGGCCAGATCTAAGCATCCCACAGGCCGAATCCGGTCACAGGCCTTGGGTTTGACACTTCTCCTTTAGATGGAAAGTCATTGACCCAGGAATACAGTAGAAAATAAGGCAAGAATTAATAAAGATTAATGCTTGTTCAGGGGCACAGTGGCTCAGTGGGTAAGACACTGAGCTTGTCGATTGAAAGGTCAGCAGTTCAGTGGTTTGAATCCCTTGTGCCGCATAACGGGGTGAGCTCCTGTTACTTGTTCCAGCTTCTGCCAACCTAGGACTTCGAAAGCATGTAAAAACACAATTAGAAAAATAGGGACCACATTTAGTGGGAAGATAACAGAGTTCCGTGTACCTTCGGAATTAAGTCATACTGGTCACATGACCACAGAGACATCTTCTGACAGCGCTGGCTCTTTGGCTTTGAAACGATGAGCACCGCCCCCTAGATTTGTGAACGACTAGCACATATATGCGATGTGACCTTTACATTTACCTATGAGTTCATTAACTTTTCATTCTGGCTTTTTAGTTGTATTTTTGTGTCTGTATTAAGGCACAGGAGTATATTAACTGAAAGATATATTCATTCACACACACACACACACACACACACACACACACACACACACACATCATATACATAAACATACATACATTCTAGGATAATTCTAGGATTATCAGCATTCTGATCCTAGGAATGAAAGGATTCTTTCTGTTCAAAAGTGATCCAGAATCTACCTGTTTCTGGCAACTGACGGACCTGAAAGGCTTTCAAAGGGAGCTGGAGCTAATATCTGATGACCTGCACAGTCCTGTGAATAACCTGGCTGCTGCCTAAAATAGGGAGGTGGCTGGATCCTTGGACAGAATTGTGTGTGTACAACCTCTCTTTTCTCCCATCATTCCCAGTACTCCCTGTGAGGAGTTGTGGCGGTTAAAAAAGATCAAGAGACATCTAGAGCACTGCTGGAGAAAAACAGGATATGAGTCTGATTGGGTACAAGCTAGAGCTGCTATTAACACCTATCACATGGTGGGAAGAGCAGTGAAACATCAGTATTTCTCTGCTTTTGTCATGTCCTCAGCATATCAACCAGTGAGTCTATTTAGGATTCCCTAACCCTTTGGGGGGAGGGCAGCTCAGATGCCTACTTTCAGGACCATATAGAGGAATTTTCTGTGTATCTCGCAGATAAAATTGCCTGATTTTATTCCCAGTTGGATGCTAACCCTGTTGAGATACCAGAGGAGCAAACATATCCAGTTATCTTGGAATAATTTCACCCTGTTTGTCCTGAGAAAGCGAACAAAGTCCTCCCAGAAGGAGATGTGGGTGGGTCCGACTGATGGTGAATTCATCCTTGATGGAGAGGATGTTTTTGACTTCTTTAAAACAGGGCTGATGTCCCCTCTCCTTTAGAAACCTTCATTGTTGCTCTTGGCAATTTTTGTCCAGGCTCCCACCTTCCCATTTTAGGGATGGTGGTTGAGAAGATGGTGGCATTGTGGTGCATCCATCTTAGCTCTTCTTGATCTCTTGATGACTTTCAATACCACTGATCAGGATATCTATTTAGACCGACTTAGGAAATTGGGATACGGGTAGGGGAAAAGGGAGGGACGGAAGGGGGGGGAGAGAGAGGGAGAGAGAGAGAGAGAGAGAGAGAATACCATTTTCTTGGTATTAATAATGTCTCAATCTCTATAGATAACTTGATAAATAAGGTATTACTTTTTTTGGACTGGACAATGCAGTTATCAATATACAAATATTTAAATGTGAGATGTTTGCAAATGTTTTATTTTTTAATGAGAAATAATTTCTGCAAGAGCAAATTTTACAAATGCAAAAATATTTTTAATGCACTTTATAATTTCTACTATTTTTAATATTCTAAATTCTGACAATCCTGCAATTATTATACATATGATTAATTTTTTGATCTAACTGCTTTTCATAATGAAAGAGACAGGCAGAACTAGTGACTTTATAAATGGGTTATCTTCTCAAATAAACATCATGATTAATTATGAAATTTTAGATATTATTAATACAGATAGATTTTAAGAGAAAAAATGAATGTGGAAATGAATAATTCCTAGAAATATAGAGGGATACGAAATACAAAATTACATTTGGTCACCCAGAAATATTTAATGTGAATTATGCCCATGAAAGTATGCAAGAAAACTATAATTTATTTGAGGAAAATGATTTTATTTAGAGTTCCATGAAATTGACAACTATGACCATAGTAGTTTAGAATTTCTTTATGTGTTTTGTCCAAAATAAAACAGTACAGAGAAAAATGTATGCTATTGACTACAAGGTAGCTTCTATATTCAAGCAATAGCATCCTACCAAAATTTAAATATGATTATAGTTATACTGAATTGTTATTATATTACGTAGCCTCTGCATATGAAAACAAGGAGGAAGAAAGGTTCTCATGCCTCCATTACCATTCTTGTTGACCTCTCTGGGAAGGTGAAGCTGTAACACACTATCCGTCTATCAGTGAGTGGGAGAACATGGTTCATCTTGTTCATCTTGCTCCACTTCCTTATGGATTGAGATTATATGGTCAATAATGCCTCAGAAGGGTTATGTTTGTGACTTGAGAGAGTTGCCATTAATATGGCAGTAATGCTTGGCAATACTAAGTCAATTTCTGACTTAGGGAGGGTGTTGCTTGCTACATTACATTACATTATATTATATTACAGTGCATTTTTAAATCTCTCAACAAACCTCACATATGAAAGTAGGAAGAGCTACTGGCTAGTCCAGTAATAACTGTTGTCCAGAATTACTGGACTGTTTTTAGCATTAAGCTTTGGTTTTGGTTTTCTTCAGTTCTTGTATATGCACATGTTTTCTCTTTAAATGCACTCTAATTTCTTGTTTCCTTTGGCTATTTTGACCATATTAATTTATTAGTCATGTCACTTATTTATATGCTCCTTGTTACCCTTTAAAGCAGGGGTGTCAAACTGAAGGCCGCATTTGGCCCCCTGGAGTACTTAGATTTGGCCCTTTCCGGGCTGCCCTGGAAACTGTAAAGGACCAGCCTGCAATTCACTCTGCTGAAGACTCCTTGCTTAGCCTTTTTCATCTAATTCAAAAACAATTTTTTACTTCTGTCACTACCACTTTCTTTCAGTCTTAACTGTTTTCACTGTTTCACTCCATTCTTACAACCATATTTTTCTCTGTATACATATTGTATCTTTTATGCTTACTTTATTTGCAGCAATCTGTATCTGATGTGTATTTTTTCTCATCTACAATCTTTTTACGTCATTGCTTCATCAAGCATTCTTTTTTATATTCCCAGCATACTTGAGTGGTACTCATAACACCATGCTTTTTACTCTGTTTCAAACACAATCCACAGTATCTTTTCTCTCATACCTATTCATTCTGTAGATATTAATATATCTAGTAATAATATTTTAATATATGACTTATTTGTTTTCTTCCTGCAGTCATTCTGCTTTCATTTCTTTTACCTTTCTCTCTTTTCTTCTGCGTCCATTTTGACACTTATCAATATTTAGAATATCTCATTACTCTTGTATCTTTCACAAATTCTCTCAGTTTTTTATCATAAATAACAAAGTCATGTTTTTCCATTGATTGCTTTTCTGTGCATGAATAGACTTATTCTTAAAGTAGATATTTGAAAACAGGCTGTTTTGTAAGCTGATGATCATCAGTCATCTTATTCATTCATGGGTCTCTGAAAGACTGGTCACTGTTTTTGTACATTCATTAAATTTCTTTCAGTCCATTTATATCACCTAACAGAATAATCTTTTAACCTGGGTCACATCATACAGAATGTTGCACAATTTCCAGTGAAACTTCAATTTCAACACCCCAAAATGCTCATTTGATTTATTATCATTTTATGAAATGGAACAGTCAGCTCTCATCAACCACTGAATTCTCATTTTGATATACATTCACAGCAATCTAATGATATCTTATAATACTTTTTGGATGTTAATTTTTGTATTCATTATAAATCCATATCTTTGTTCCCTGTATGTAATTTTCAAATCAACCCCAATCCATCAGACTACCTCTTCTCAGATGTAGTACATTCTTCCTCCTTAGTTTAGCAAGCATCCCTCACTCAGCGCCATTGCAACTTTTTAAACAATCACTGACCGAGTGGATGATAAATGAGGATTACCTCATTTAAGAGCAGCAGCTAAAAATACTTTAATATATTCTAGGGAAAAACAGAGAGGACATGTTGAAACTATAAGAAATAAAATATAAGAATATTGCACAGAAACTCAACGAATTATTTGCAGTTGTCTTCATTTCTGAGGATGTTCAAGTACAAACTTTTTTGGGAGGGAAAACAAATGACTGAAAAAGTCAAAATGACAAAATATGGATTTGATAAATTAAAACTCTGCAGATATATTATTTCTCTGTATTTCTTTAGAAAATGATATTCCAAAAAATCATTGGCAACTATATTAATCCTAAAAGGAAGGAAGTCTTTTAAATCAGGTAGTTTACTTGGGTATATTTTGGAGATTAAAGATAGGGAATTTTCTTTAAGAAGAGGTATGTTACAAAATGATAGTTAAGTAGTATGATTGTAGTGGTTATTGAGAAAGGAGAGAGAAGTAAATGAGGTAAACCGAGGCTGAGCTAACTTAATTGATAGTGGAATTAGACAGAATGGGTGTAGGCTGGAGAGACAGTGAACAGAATCCAAAAATTGTGCCGTATGAACTCTGCAGCAGAAGCAGTGGCAGAAAAGCAAAAATGGAAATTACCTTTTGCAGAACCATTGTGGCTACATCTGTCTGGAAATCTATGGACTTAAAGGACTGAAGTGGAGGTGGAAGTTAAATTGGTTGCGATTAAAACTTGTGCTGTTTAGAGAAAAAGCAAAAAAAAACCAACAACACCAAAAAACGTTTTGGTGCAGTTTAGAAATAATTGGGAAAAGCTTTAGTGCAGCCAGTTAGGAGATGGCGTGCAGGCACCCAGTGTGAAAGTTCTTTGGGTGGGAAGAGAGAAAGAGTCAACAACGGAGAAAATCAGAAAGAAGGGCTATGCTGGAGGGTCGAATTGGAGTTAGAGAAATGAAGTCAGCAAATTAAATTGAAGGACTATGAAGGTGACAATGGGAGTAACCAGATTAAAAGATTGTATTAGAAATTGGAATTATATAAATAAGAGAGAAGATTGTATTAGAAGTTGGAATTATATAAATAAGAGAGAAGAAAGTGCAGGAATCTAGGCTGAAGGATTAAATTAGAGAATAGTACCAGAATGAAGAAAGAAAAAGAAAGAAAATCTTGTTGAATCTATGGGAGAAAGAAGAGATTAAGATGGAAGATTGGATGGATGATGGGGAAGTGCGCGGAGAGATGTGAAGGAGGGAGGATTTTGAATATGAAGAGCAGCTAAAGAGATTACTGGCATCCTGAGTGACAGGCGGGGAGTTACCTGACCTGTAGTTAAGGGCAATAGGCTGAATTTGGGCTACAGTGAATGACTTGCTCTGAGAGGGGAAAGTGCTGATGTCTTTGAAGAAGGTATTAATGCATCTCCTCAATAAACTATTAGAAACTATTAGAAACGATTTAGCTCTACTGGTCAATTCTTGCATAGTGGCCAATCTTTTGTTTTTGGGAGGTTGTTGAGAAGGTTGTTGGCAGAGTGAACAACCTCTGATGGAAACTGATCCAGGAGAGAGATTCAATCTAGAAATAAGGAGAAATTTTCTGTCAGTGAGATGAATCAATCAGTGGAACAGCTTGCCTCTGGAAGCTGTGGGAGCTTCATCACCGGAGGCTTTCAAGAAGTGATTGGATTGCCATTTGTCAGAAATGGTATAGGGTCACCTGCTTGGGCGGGATGGATAGGTGGACTAAATGACCTACAAGATCCCTTCTGTTAATTTGTTAACAACCTAAATTCTTTCCAATCAGCATTCAGACAGCAGCACAGGATAGAAATTTCATTGATTGCTCTTGTTTTCAAAACAATGGAGCCCAAAGTTTCTGTTGCTAAGTGAGATGTTTGTTAAGTGAGTTTTGCTCCACTTTACAGCCTTTTTTTATCACAGTTGTTCAGTGAATCGCTGTAGTTGTTAAGTTAGTGACACAGTTGTTAAGTGAATTCCCCATTGACTTTGCTTATTAGAAGGTTACAAAGTGTGATCACATGACCCAGGGACACTATCATAAATATGAGTCAGTTGCCAAGGACCTCAATTTTTATCATTGACCATGGGAATGCTGCAATGGTTGTGTGAAAAAGGTCATGTCACTTTTTTCAGTGTCGTCGTAACTTTGAATGTTCATTAAACGAACTATTGTAAGTTGAAGACTACCTGTACTTTTTCTGAAAAAAATGTTTGTTACAATTAAGATGATGATGATTTTTAGCCAATTTCATGAAGTTTGGTTGGTCATTTTATGTTGTAATACAGGTACATTATTATTTCAGTATTCATAATATATTTACATCCAAAATGGTTATCATACATATCTAATAATTTTTAAAGTTATGAAATTACTCACATTTGTGATAATGAAATCTTAATATTAAATTATATTAATGCATAAACAGATGTAATAATAACTATACATATAAGATATTTTTGTCTTAAAAGAATTGTTTTAAATATTGAAGTAGATTTATGCAGTTAATAGCTTGGTTTATACATTGTACTAAACTAGAATGGATTGTTATTTTGGATTAGTATAATGTGTGAGTTTACTGAATATCGTTCAGCGTTACAGTATCTTATTGTTTCTTGTTCAACAAGTCATGTTTAAAAGTTTCATTTAATGATATTGATGCTTTAATTGCTTTAGAAAAAACTGGTTCATATTTAGTATTTGCTTCAAAACAGTGCTATTTGTATGTTTGTCACTCAGAATTTATGCCTCTCAAATTATTTGTGAAGATATCTATGTAAGCTATCACTTTGCTTTATTTCTTGGATGGTTTCCTATGTGTGGTCTGTCACTGGCTCCATCTTTATGCATCTTGAGAATCAATAGTACATTAAGGAGACTGACATGAGGTGAGAGGGAAAGCACATAAATAATGAATATCGGCTTTAATTGCTCATCTTTCATTCCTGTTAAGGGAAATGTAAATTTCATTGAATAGCTATATGTTTTTTATTCAGTGTAGTCCAAATTATTATAACTAGTAATCTTGAATTATATGTAGTATAGATTAGAAGTGGTTTCTCTTTTAACCAGACAAGTCTATGCCATTAAAATGGCATTGGATCTCATGCACATTAAAACCTGATTTTCTTGAAGAAAAAATACAAATATTGATGAAGCAGCCTTATTAAGTGGATTATTTTCGTCTCAAGTCAGTACTTGTGTTTAAAGCAACAGCTAAGTTTTTACAATCTTCCAAAAACTAAAACTTATTTTGCCTTCTCTGGCCCAGTATAAACTGATCCTTACATTTTCATTTAAACTATGCTATCAGGTATATGGGGTTTTTTTGTAAATAAATTCTATGATAGTAGTGGTGGTTAGCAAGCTAAAACCCAGGTTGGAAAAAGGTCTTTTGGAATTGCATGGGATAGCTTTAATCATATTTGTTAGTATTATGCACCTGGACATTCATGAAAAAGGTGAAGGTGGAAAACAGTCATGAAATTTTTCCTTTGAGATGTAGGTGCTAGAAAAGATACTTTTAAGTTATCAGGTGAAGGATTATCAATGAATTTTAATTCTGCTTATCTTTTTTATTAGCTTCCCGTGATTTCATGTGCTGAATATCAGTGCAACCCTGCATAAGCAATAATACTTTATTAGCTCACTAACGTGACGACACAAGATGTGGTTGACTTTTTCCAAGTTGACCTGTTCCATGTCATCTTGAGTGATTCCACTTAATATTACTTTACATTTTCCCTGTAATGTTTTTCTCTGATGAATAGCTGTGTGGAATCAGCACAGGAAGAGCAAAGTCCTTGGCAATACCAGCTCAGTTGCATCTGCAGATGAGGATTTAAAATTCTATGCAGCAGACAGTACCTCCAGCAGGCAAGTAAAAGGTTACTGCATTATTTGCTTGTTTGCATACAGAATCTTTTTATACAAAAGGCATTTTTATTTAATTTGCACTGGCTGCTTGAATTTAAATATTACTGGAAAATGAATTAATAAAAATGTGAATATCAAAAGGGCAGAGCAAGGTTGAAGGAAGAAGCAATGCTGGCACAATATAGCTGTAACCAGTCTCTGTGGAGGGGAGGAGGCAGAACAAATATAGCTTTTGATGCAGAGTGAAAACAAGAAGTTTTGCTTAAATATGTGTCCTTAAGCTGCTGTCCTGCCCCTTGCTTATTAAATTACCTGATGACTAAGGTTTTGTAGATAGCTGCTAATAGTGCTATCAGTATAAATGACAATTATTTCAAGTCGGATTATACTGTAGTTGGGTTGAGCATCTTTGTTAATGTGAATGCGCTCTTTGAAAATACTTTAATGTATACTGCATTAAATGAAATAAATGCATTGCTTTTAAAAGCTGAAGGACAGCATGCCATCTTTTAGTATATAGGGTTTTCACTTAGTACTGCTTCAAGTTTTCTATATGTATTTATTTTACATTGTAATTCACTTAAGTGAAATTTGAAAAATTGCTGTTATTTAGGCCACTTTTTAAATATTTTATCAGTACTTTTGTATATAAAGGACAAACATTTTATTTTTGTTTACTTTCCTCTTCAACTTGAATGAACTAGTTTGCAAGCATATGTCTAAGTTGGAATTGCATAACAATACAATATTTTCTTTGCAAGGATTTTATTTTTAATTCCGTTGGGTTTTCTTTAACTGAAATTTGTTTTCTTCTTTGTTATTGTGTTGTCTTGCATTAAGTTGTCTCTTTGTTCAGCTTTATGTTTAGGAAATAGCTTTCTACTTTTTTAATTTAAGTACAGTTATGTTGTAACAAAGGCAGAACTTCAAAGTTTTAACAAAGCAAAACAAATCACTCTGTCTAATTGATACTCTATTAAACACTAAATGGCAGGTATTCTTACAAAACATATTTCAATTGTAATTTAAATTGCTCACGGTTTCTATTCCCACCAATGCCAAATATTTTTTTCCCTGATATTAGGCGGATCTTGCATAGTGAATATGGGAACAGAATAGGGCGTGGTTATTTTCTGTTGGCTGCTAAAGGACTGAGCTTTCAGAGCGGGAATAACTTGGACAGAGAATGTCATTGCAGACACGAAGCTACAAAACAACAAACTACTTAGTGTATAGTGTCTGTTACTTTAGTTAATAGCTCTTTTACAAAGCAGTAAACATTATAAAAATTGCTTTTCTCATGGAAGTGTAGTTGTAAAAGGCACTTTAAAATTGCAAGCTTTGCTTAGCGTAGAGAGAGTGGCTAGCATCAGCTTTAGAGAACCACTTTAAAATATTTTTTTGCAGTATTAATTTTTGCCAGAAAGCTGCAGAATGAGGCAGTCAGCCAATTTTGGTTGTTTGTGGGCCAGTACCAGTACTGATTTCTTAAGGAATAAACTCATCTGATGAGCAAGTCAATGTGTCGCTGTGGCTGCAGCATTATTTCTTCTTTAATGAAGAGGCTGGGCCGTTTGACCTGCTGCTCGGATCTCCTATCTTGCAGCCATACATCAGACCAGTTGCAGAGATTATCCACCAAATGTCCTAATCAGCCAAAGAAGGTAATTATTTAGATTTATTTAAAATATTTATTTTAATATGAATACAATGTTGAGCTAAATATAACCCACATTTTAAAGTGCCTTTAGGTTTCTTGACCTTGCAGCAGCTATCTAATATGCTTTTGCAATCTCTAGGTTGTGTAGCAAAAGAAATGTGCTGCAGTAATTGATTTTATAATGGAATCAGGTGATTTACTAGCTTCCCTGATAACCACTTGCTTGCTCTGAATTGTGGAACACTTTAAGAACATCCTGAACTCTAAAGTATGAAGTTGCTGTAAGAGGGTTATACATTCTGGAATGTCTCATTTGAGTTAAAATTGCTCAATTTCTTTCTATTGTGGTTCTCCTATATGTGCATTATATTCTTTAGAACTTGGGTTCTAGTTTAAAAAATACGTTTTGTAGGAATTTAATAATACTGTGTTTTTGTAAACATATATTTATGATGCTGGTTTTAACAATATCCTTAGACAATAAGAAAGTCTTTGACCAAATGTGGTTTAAAATAAAACTATGGCTTTGGAAGCTTGTTGGGTTTCAGATGCCTTCTATTACTGACCATAGCCAAGATAGTCAGGACAGTTGGTATTTTCTCTTCAGTCCTAAGTGTGTGATTCTTAATTTTATGTCTTGTTTAAAATTTACATTTCTTCTGTTTTTTTGAATTAATGGATAAATTTATTAACACAATTGAACATTGTGACTTACAATGTAAGTTAGTATAGGTACAGTGGTGGATTGCAGGTGGTACGCCCCGGTACAGGTGTACCGGTGCCTGCTGGGACACTGGGTACCGTTCCGGTACGATGCTCCAGAGGGTCCACCCGTTTGCCCTCGTTCCTTATCTGTATTTGAAGGAAATGGGCCATTTGCGCATGTGTGCTCAACGTACGGCACCTGTGTGATGCTTCGCCAAGGAGCTGGAGCATCGCAGAGTGTCACAGGAGGTAAGGATGCATGCGCGCTGTGTGCGTTCATGTAGTGGCTGCCAGAACCCACCACTGTATAGGTACTAAATAAATATATAATGATTATTACTGATAAATTTAAGGAAGCATACATACATATGTTGCTGTTTTATTTGTGTTTTTTATGTCTCTATTCTACATTTTGATATGTGGGAGATCTGAAAGATTTAGCATACCATCATTTCTAATGTGTCTCTAATTATTAATAATTATTCCTGTGTCGTAGATAGATATAGCCATGTGGAAGGAGGAAACTTTTTATTGGCTTAAGTCACATCAAGGAATCCACCTGTAAGGATGGGTTTGTATATGTCCATGTGTACACACATTGGTAAAACTGAATTATTTTATATTAACAATTCAGCTAATGTGGCTATATTTTTGTACACACTTACATGTATAATACAGATCAGGATTTTGAAATAAAGAGAAAAAGCTGCTTCAGAGCGCACAAGGCTATAAACAGCAATCGTATGCAAATTTCTGAAAATGTACATACATTTTCTTATGTTCACATGGGATTTGTGTTATTTTGCATCACTGTGTTGTTGTTCTGAACTATTTTTAATTTCTTTGGAATAGAGAGATAATTCTTAAAGATTAGGAAGCATGGGTAGTCTTCGACTTACAACAGTTAGTTTAGTGACCATTCAATGTTACAATAGCACTGAAAAAAGTGACTTATGGTATGATTGTTTCACACAGCATCTCCATAGTCATGTGATCAAAATTCAGATGCTTGGCAACATTCATATTTATGACAAGGTCATGTGATCACCTTTTGCAACTTTCTGACAAACAAAGTCAACAAGGAAGCCAGGTTCATTTAACAATCATGTCAGTAGCTTAACAACTAGTGATTCACTTAACAACTGTGGAAAGAAAGGACGTAAAATGGGGGAAAATTCACTTAACAAATATTTTGCTTAGCAGCAGGAATTTTGGGCTCAATTGTGATTGTAAGTTGAGGATTACTAATACTAACTTCGAGATGCAGAGATTTTGTATAATACATACTGCAGTGCTATTTATTAGATTGTGAATTTCAATCAGATGTTATGATTAGCACCATGGCCTCTTAAAGCTTTTATAAAACACCTGTTTGGATAATATTTTGAGGTTTTAATTTATTTAATCAACTTTATTTTATTAATCAAATAACTATTGGGTTCCATAGAATTTGTAAATTCTAAAAAAATAGAAAAAAATAAAAAGGTAAATGAAAGTAGTGATGAAATGGGAAATATATGACTTAATAGGTAAGTTCCTGTTTCTCAATAAGATGGGGATAGCATCTATGTATGGGTTAACACTGTCCGTTCTCTGATTTGACTGAGTCCTGATTAATAATTAATTAATACCCTTTATAACCTGTCCCTGTGGGTAGCTCCACCCAGCTTTCGACTCAGTCCACTCTGAGGACAGTCGTGTTATCCTAGATTAATTTCTGCTTGATGTTCCTATTGATATAAATTGGAAAATTTTAATTGGAAATTCTATGAGTAGACATATATACTATTATATTGCTGAAGCATTATTTCAGAGGCCATCTGGACTGTTGCCTCTTGCTGCCCTTCTGGCCGCGTTGGGCTACAACGGCGTAGGCCTACCAGACCCACATATCACTGAGGCTCTATCTTAAGATCCATTGGTGGGGGAACGAGGAGTTTTTGTTGCCTGTGATACTCATTGACAACTACCTGTTGCCTACTCTCCCCACCGTCTCCTTTATAGCTGTGGTGTAGCAAAAGCTACAAAGCTCGCTGTGTGGTCAGCCTTGCTGGTGAGAAATCTGCACGAATGGAGGCCGCTGAGGCTTATCTCCCCGATCGTGGCCGGCGGAACACTGCAACAGCTGCACAGGCACCCTCACCAAGCCACCATACTTCTGAAGTCCCCAATGGTGGCAGGGTTGGACAAAGGAGCGTGAAGAGCATTATTTTGCTGCGGGTGGGCGGCAGGAGAGACGAGGCGACCATTGACCGTCAAAGCCTCGGGAGAGTGAAATAAAGGCACAAAATGCCATTTTGAATAGTGAATGTTAATTAGAGGAACACGGGCACCATTTTGAGACGCAGCAGCAACCGGGGGCTACTATAATGGCAGACAGCAGCATGCCAGGACCCTTCCTGGAGGCAATAAGGGCCCTCCCCCATATAGATCCCACGCAGCCTGTCCCCTGTCTCCGAAGAAGGGGAGATCAGAGAAGCGGAATGGTCTGAGGGGGAGGACGCTATCCCAGGAGACAACAGTATAGACAACAGGAGTATAGGGGTTCGTTCCGGGGCTATGAGTATAATCCGTCAGGGTTCCACTCACAGGGCAGCTTTGGCCAGTGCCAATGCCAGCAACTCTATAGACAGCAGGTTAGATTAGATTAGATTTAATGAATTTATAGGCCGCCCAATCCCGAAGGACTCCGGGCGGCTTACAACAAATACATTTTAAAAATAGAAAAGTTAAAAACAAAGTAACATAGATTAAAAAAGCCACAACATACACCCAGTCTAATTGGGAGGGGGCAGTCAGGCCAAGCGGCCCTTTCAAGGAGGGGGAAACCGGTATGGTCGTAAGCCTTGATCACTTACAGGACTGGTTCCCCATTGGTGCACGTTTGCTCCATTTTGCGGATCAGTGGGACTCCACAACTGCAGATATTTGGGTTAGATCCACGGTTAGGGCTGGTTTGGCCCTGGAGTTCGTCTCCTCTCCTCCCCGGTTTTTTATCCATTCCCCCGTCTCCCTCAACTCTCAGAGGCAGCTTGTGATGCACATGGCTATCCAGCACCTATTGGATATCGAGGTCATCCAAGCGGTGCCGGAGGGCCAATGCCATCGGGGGTTCTACACTATCCTATTCGTTATCCCCAAGTTCTCGGGGGGGTGGAGGGCTATATTGGACCTAAAAAGGCTAAATAGGTACCTAAAGTTTAAAAAGTTTAAGATGCATTCAGTACATACTATCTTGGAATGTTTAAGATGGGGGGACTTTTTAACCTTGATCAACCTAACAGAGGCGTACCTGCATGTACCTATACTCCAGAGACATGTCGGTATTTATGTTTCTGTTATGCCAATGTTCATTACAAAGGGCTATGCCCTTTGGTCTTTCTTTGGCTCCTCATGCATTTACTAAAATACTGGCAGCCCTTGCTGCACATCTGAGGACTATACCTATCTGGGTTCATTGTTATCTCAATGACATCTTGGTACAATCAGTCTCAAGAGACAGGGCCAGCCTGGACCTGGCAGTCATGATTCAGTCACTGCAAGCACATGGTTCCCCTATTAATATGCCAAAGAGCCACCTTACACCCACGACCAGGATCCTACACTTGGGGACCTGGAACGACACTCAGGTGGAGCAGGTGTTCCTCTCTGAGGAATGTCGGGATAGCATATGTCAACTGGTGACACAGGTGATGGGTGATAGCAGGGTTCCCTTAGCTACACTCTCGAAACAGCTAGGGAAAATGGTGTCCACCATTGTGATCGTGCCCTGGGCTAGACTATATTCCAGGGAACTTCAATGGTTTCTTCTACCTTTCCAAAAGCAGAGGACAAGCACATCTTTATCAAGGGTTCCTCTGACGAGGGAGGTGCGTAGTTCCCTTCACTGGTGAAATTCCCCAGCTATTGATCAGGGATGTCACTTCAGGGTAGAACATAGGATCACCATTACCACGGATGCTAGTCTCATGGGCTGGGGCTCGCACCTGAATAGACACATGGTGCAAGATCAGTGGAGCCAGGAGGAAACTGACTTGAGCATTAACATGTTGGAACTCAGGGCCATATAGCTGGCTCTCCAATGCTTCGCTCCATATGTCAGGGGCCGACACGTTCTGATCCTGACAGATTACATGATGACTAAGGCACACATGAACAGGCAGGGGGGCACGAGGTCACGACAGCTCATGCAGGAGGCCAGTGAATTGGGAGGTTGGGCAGAGGCTCACATCCAGTGTATTTCGGCTGAACACATCTCAGGGGTAGAGAATGTTGAAGCCGATTGGCTCAGCAGAGCCATGGTTGACCAAGCAGAACGGCAACTTAACCCTTGTATTTTCCAGGAGGTCACGCAGTGATTTGGGGTTCCAGTTGTCGACCTGTTCGCCTTCCCGTCCAATGCGCAGCTGACCAGGTTCATCAACAGGTTCCGCACATCAGGGGCAGAGGGAGTCGATGCCCTTCATCACCCCTGCCCTGGGGGCTCCTCTACACCTTCCCTCCGGCTTCGTTGCTGGCCAGAGTTGTACGCAAGAGCATTTACAACAGGGCAGAAGTCATCCTTATTGCCCCACACTGGCTGCGCCGCCCGTGGTTTATGGACCTCAGGGCGTTGTCCGTGGAGAGGCCCTGGAGGATTCCACCGGACAAGGTGTCCCTTCGCCAGGGGTTACTGGAGCACCCGGACCCGCAATGGCTCCAGCTGATGGCCTGGCAATTGAGTGGAGTGCTCTTGACGTGGGAATCGTTCTCCACTAGAGTCGTGGACACCATTCAGGCTTCCAGGAGTCTTCCATGGTCCATATTTATGACACGACCTGGCAAATCTTCTCTACGTGGTGCTTGTCCAAAGGTATCAACCCGACCATGGCCTCCGTACCTCAAGTCTTGGATTTCCTCCAAGACGGATTGGATATGGGTTTATCCCTGAATACAATCAGACGCCAGGTAGCTGCTCTGACCACCATTTTGACCAGGGTAGTGGGTCACCCCTGTCTCAACATCCCATGGTGAGACGGTTTTTGAAAGGGGCATCCAACCTTAGGCCGCCTACAGTAGCTGCTCTGACCACCATTTTGACCAGGGGAGTGGGTCAACCCCTGTCTCAACATCCCATGGTGAGACAGTTTCTGAAAGGGGCATCCAACATTGGGATTTGCCAAAGGTACTCTTGGCCCTTACCAAGCCTCCCTTCGAACCCCTTTGCACCATCTCGATGCAGTTCCTCATGTGGAAGGTGACCTTCCTGATGACCTTCCTGGTGGTTATCACTGGCGGAGGACTTTGGAATTGAAGGCCCTGTCAGGGAAGACCTGTGTACCTTCCACGAGGACAGGGTGGTGCTACGGCTTGACCCATCATTTATATCTAAGGTCGGTTCATGGTTTCACAGGGCACAGGAGGTCGTCTTGCCTAATTTTTGCCCATCCCCTGCTCGGCCATTAGAACAACAATGGCACAAGCTGGATGTTAGGCATGCGCTGAAGATTTACATACAGAGGAAGGCAGAGTTCTGACCTTCTGAGTCTCTCTTTAGCTCCTTTCAGTCCACGTCATTGGGGCATAAGGTTTTGATATCCACAATAGGTAGGTGGGTCAGGAAGTGCATAGCTACAGCTTACCTGTCTTCCCAGGAACCGGTACCCCAGGGAGTCACCACGCACTCTACAAAAAGTACTGCGACAACGGCCTCTTGGGCGACTCAAGCTTCCCTAGATGAGATTTGCAGGGTGGTCACATGGGCCGCGCCTTCACCATTCATTCACAATTATAAATTGGATAAATTTGCATCTTTGGATGCGGCGTTTGGGCATCGAGTCTTACAATATGTACATAGGGACAGATGACTCGGACCAGGGTTGATCCCTCCCGTATGGGCAATCCGGCTTGGGTATGTCCCATATATGGATGCTATTCCGACCTTATTGAGAAAGAGTGTTGGTACTTACCTGATATGCCTCTTCTAATAAGATGGGGATAGCATCTGGCCCATTCTAGTAAGTGAATGGTCCTCATTCATACATTTTGGATTGACCCTGGTGTTGGGATTTCTGGAGCCCTGGGTATTCGTTGGTTGCATTTATAGTGCCTTTGGTTCAGTAAAAGTTTTCTCAGTTTCTGGATAATATGTTGAATCTGTGTGTATGTTTTTCCTTCACCGAAAGCTGTGTGTATGTTACAGGGGCAGGTTATAAAGGGCATTAATTAATTATTAATCAGACTCAGTCCAATCAGAGAATGGATAGTGTTAACCCATACATGGATGCTATCCCCACCTTATTAGAAGAGGCGTATCAGGTAAGTACCAATACTCTTTCTTCAGCTCTAAAGCAAAAGCTTTTCCTGTACATTACCCTGGGAAAATGTTGGGTTCAAAAATATATTTGAGCCTCAGAGTTGAAAAGGACCTAAAGATCAAATCCAATCCTTTGCACACTACAGGTTTTAAAATATTATGTTTAGTAACAATAAAAAAGAAAAACTTTTGTAATATCATTTCTCTCTTTCCCTCTCTCCCTCTCTCTCTGTTTGTTTCTCTTTCCCTCCCTCCTCTCTTTCTTTCCTCTCCCCCTCTCTCTGCCTTTCTCTGTTTCTCTCTCTATCTCTCTTTCCCTCTCTCTCTCTTTCCCCCCTCCCCCTGGAAGGGGAAAGGAATCCCATAATTGGTGCTGGGTGGTGGGAGTCTGATGTCTGGAGGCTGAGGAGCCCAGGAGCAGCATGCCCACACTCAGCTGGTTGGCGGAAAACAGAAGACCAGCTGGACGTCAGGGAGGCGGGACATCCTAACACCCGCAACCCTGCAGTAAAAGCAACTGACATCCAGGAGGCGAGAATGAGCCCACGCAGACACAGGGTTGCATTGTGGCTCCGCGTCATAATGGTCTCCAGGCGGAGGATGGGACCCATCTCCCCCATTGTTAAGTACACTAAATTTCACTGTGCTGAACAAGGGGCAAGCCATGGAGGCAGCAACAGCAAATGCACCGCAACTAAGGCAGAATGCTGTTTTCACACATTTTTTTAAGCCTGCAAATGCCGGCGAGAAACGCGATGGGGCTGGGCTGGGCTGGGCCGACGGCATGCGTGCCCACAGAGAAATCTCTGAGTGCCACCTCTGGCACATGTGCCATACGTTCACCACCAAGGATCTAGCCTGTTTGTATTCCTCCAGTGAAGGGGAAGAAAACATTCTGAGGTCAGCCTATTCCACTGACTAACAGTGTTGATTGTTAACAGATTTTTCTTAGTATCTCTTTTGTACAGGTTTTTCTTAATATCTAATCTGTACCTACACCCTGAAATTGCATCTTGTTAGTTCTAATCTTACCTTCTGGAGCAAGCGACAATAGGCTTGAATCTTCTACAATGTGACACCCTTCAGTTCTCTGAAGGTATATTTTTCTCTCCTTTTCTCTGTCAAACATTTCAGTAAGTTTGATTGCTTACCTCTCTTCTACGAACTGTGAAAGGACATTTATCAGTAGCATGTATTCAGGGGTGGGTTTCAAAAATTGTTCGAACCTACTCTGTGGGCGTGGCCTCCTTTGTGGGAGTGGCTTGCTGCCCATGTGACTGGATGGGAGTGGCCTGCCACCCATGTGACCTGGTGGGAGTGGCCAAGACGATGTTATTACTAGATATTACTAATTACTAGATATTATTAATATTACTAGATCATTATTAATACATAGATAACTGCGGGACATTACACACCCACCCACACCCACAAACTATGACAGTGCTAGGAAAACACAAAAAAAATTAAAATCCCCCCCCCCCAAAAGACTGCCAATGAAACCAGTTTTTTTTCCCTAAGCCTAAGAACAGGAAAGACAAAGTCACTGGAATAAAAACCATCAAGGCAATGTGGAAAATTATAAAGGACAGGCGCTCACAGAACCATCAACCACCTCAGAATTACCTAAACAAGGAGGGTGAAACACACTGCCTTGCAACCAACCTGGCCTTCCCATAGAAAAGCAGCCACTTTGAGACACATAAACCTGGTGAAGCAACATATTGCATCACAAAACATTTGCAAAAAGGAATAACATTTCTTGTAATAAACATTCTATAAACAATAAATAAATAAAAATTCCCTAAAATAATTAAAAACTACCACGTTCAGAGAACACCAAAGGACCCCACAGTCCTCTCCCTTCTTATCTTTTTCTTTTTTGTCCTAACTTTCTCCTCCTTCCCCTCCAACCCCACTCCCTTCTAGCACTGATGATGTTACCAAACTAGGAGTGCTGGAGAGGAACTCTCACAGGGCAAAGAGCTTCCCGCTACAGGCACAATCTATCTAGCCGTAAATGACTGCAAGCAGCAGCTTCAGGCACCTGCTCGCAGCTGACAGTTGCGTTTGGGAGCGGAGGTGGCGACAGCAGAAGCGGGCACATATGGGATGTCCCCGCTTGCTGAGTAGAACGAGGCGGCGGGGATGCGTTGTTTCAGGACGCCCCAAGCGCCGGCTCCTCTGAGTGTAGCCCATTCCCCCTCCCAAGAAGACCGTTTTCTTTTTAAAAACGCCTCTGCAGACGATCTTGAAAACCTGCGAGGTTGCTTTGGGAGGAGGAAGACAAGCAGCATTCCCCCACCCCATCTCTGGTTGCCTGCAGCCTCGGAAGCTTCCGCAACTTCACAGTAAAAGCAATTAAGAACTTATCTCGCTCGTGAGATTTTCTTTACTGTGCAAAGGCTTGCTTTAAGGCTGCAGGATCCCGGGGAGGGGGGCAGGGGGAAATGTTGCCCATCTGTCCCCTTCCAAAGCAACCTTGCAGGTTTTCAAGATCATCCGGAGAGGCATTTTTAAAAAAGAAAATCCTGAAAAGCCACAAGATTTGGAGAGATGGGCAGCTGGTCTTTTTTGGGGGGGGGGAATCCACAGAACCAGGAGCGCAACCCACCAGCTCCTCTGAGTGCAGCCCATTCCCCCTCCCAAGAAGACCGTTTTCTTTTTAAAAACGCCTCTGCAGACGATCTTGAAAACCTGTGAGGCAGCATTCTCCCACCCCATTCCTGGTTGCCTGTAGCCTCGGAGGCCTCCGCAGAGAAGCTTCTGCAGAGGCGTTTTTAAAAAGAAAACAGTCTTCTTGGGAGGGGGAATGGGCTGCACTCAGAGGAGCCAGCGAGTTGCGCTCCTGGTTCTGGGGATTCCCCCCCCCCCAAAGACCAGCTGCTCATCTCTCCAAATCCTTTTCAGGATTTTCTTTTTAAAAATGCCTCTCCGGATGATCTTGAAAACCTGCAAGGTTGCTTTGGAAGAGGTTGCTTTGGCAGGGGGAAGACAGGCAGCATTCCCCCACCCCATTCCTGGTTGCCTGCAGCCTCGGAAGCTTCCGCAGAGAAGCTTCTGCAGAGGCGTTTTTAAAAAGAAAACGGTCTTCTTGGGAGGGGGAATGGGCTGCACTCAGAGGAGCCAGCGGGTTGCGCTCCTGGTTCTGGGGATTCCCCCCCCCCCCCAAATAAAAGACCAGCTGCCCATCTCTCCAAATCCTTTTCAGGATTTTCTTTTTAAAAAATGCCTCTCCGGATGATCTTGAAAACCTGCAAGGTTGTTTGGAAGAGGTTGCTTTGGAAGAGGTTGCTTTGGCAGGGGGAAGACAGGCAGCATTCCCCCACCCCATCCCTGGGTGCCTGCAGCCTCGGAAGCTTCCACAGAGAAGCTTCTGCAGAGGCGTTTTTAAAAAGAAAACGGTCTTCTTGGGAGGGGGAATGGGCTGCACTCAGAGGAGCCAGTGGGTTGCGCTCCTGGTTCTGGGGATTCCCCCCCCCCCCAAATAAAAAACCAGCTGCCCATCTCTCCAAATCCTTTTCAGGATTTTCTTTTTAAAAAACGCCTCTCTGCAGAGGTGTTTTTAAAAAGAAAACGGTCTTCTTGGGAGCGGGAATGGGCTGCACTCAGAGGAGCTGGCGGGTTGCGCTCCTGGTTCTGGGGATTTCCCCCCCCCCAAAAAAAAGACCAGCTGCCCATCTCTCCAAATCCTTTTCAGGATTTTCTTTTTAAAAAACGCCTCTCTGGATGATCTTGAAAACCTGCAAGGTTGTTTGGAAGAGGTTGCTTTGGAAGAGGTTGCTTTGGGAGGGGGAAGACAGGCAGCATTCCCCCACCCCATCTCTGGTTGCCTGCAGCCTCGGAAACTTCCGCAACTTCACAGTAAAAGCAATTAAGAACTTATCTCGCTCGTGAGATTTTCTTTACTGTGCAAAGGCTTGTTTTAAGGCTGCAGGATCCCGGGGAGGGGGGCAGGGGGAAATGCTGCCTATCTGTCCCCTTCCAAAGCAACCTTGCAGGTTTCCAAGATCATCCGGAGAGGCGTTTTTTAAAAAGAAAAACCCTGCAGGCACCCAGCGACAGGGGCCAGGAGTGGTACCGGCATTCCGGAAGTTAATTACTTCCAGGTTCACCGACGAACCGGTTCGCATGAACCGGTGCGAACCGGGAGGAACCCACCCCTGCATGTATTGCAGTGGAGTATAACACTATTGAGTCTTATGAAGTAGATTCCTGGGAATTCTTATTTTGATGTGTTTTCATAGCGACCAATAGGAAAATGCTCCCCAAATTATACAGGATTTTATCCTTTTTCTAAACACATGTCTTGTCTAAATATTATGCTTCTTTTGAATGCTGGAATTTTAGTTGCCGATACCTGACTTAGTAGCCAGGACACTATGAATAAGATAATTAAATCAGAATACAAGAGAATTAAAATGTAGCTAGCTTGGCTTGGAGGTATACATAAACAAGTACCTGGATGGCAAAATAGGAGATCCCAGAGACAGAGGAAACCTAGTGAATTTCAGATTGTTTATTGAAACTTCAATAAGAGAACTTAGCTATCAGATCTTTATTTTTGTATTTGTTGATGTTTGTGCTTTGTAACTTGGAATATTTCATAGTGTTATATCTTTACCAGAAAGTGATCTGAACTGTCTACAGTATTCTTCTGTCTTCAGACTGCTCAAAGTAAATGTATACCAGATGGTCATTTCCAAAGTTTTGGAACTAAAACTGCCATAAAGCCATATAACACCAACATTCAAAACATCTGGAGGGCATTGGATTAAACTACCTATCAATTATTTGTTAAACCAGGCTCTAGGGCAGGGCTGTCAAACTCTCAGCCTGCAGACCGGATGTGTCACGTGCTAGCCATGCCCACGTCTGGTTTAGCAAAGGGGGAAAAAAATCCTGATTATGTCATGTGATGCTGCTGTGACGATGTGCGTTTGACGCCCCTGCTCTAGGGAATATGTTTGTCTAGTTCCTTCAAATTATGTATAAAATAGGATAATATAATTGTACAGATGGCATAGATATTTCTATTTTGTCTTAATGGCTTAATGGCTTCAAGCTTTTCTTTTTGGGTGGGAAGGTATAGTATATTTTTGAGACATCACACTACTTTTCTTCCTCTTCAATCCTATCTTGATTCCTGGAAGTTAAATTGAAATGCCTTCTAAAGAAAGTCATAATGATTACAATATTTTATTTCAACTGCATTTTAAAAAGAACTACTATTCTTTATAATATACTTCAGAAAATATTGTCCTGGGAACAGACTATAGTTAGATAATTGTAAATGAATGCATCAACAAAATGGCTAAATGTAATGAGTAAAAAGCAAGTTTTCTGACACCATGCAACTTTTTATGCTAGTTGAATAATGTATGATGGCTCACATGTTTAGTATGCTTTCTGTAAGAGGACACATTCACTTCATTGTCAGGGCCAATTTTCATCAACTTCTGAAGTTCCAGAGTCAGTGCCAAATGAATCACATATGTGTGTAACTTATATATTACTGTTACTATATTGGCAATGAAACACAGGTGAAAAAATGTAATGAAAAACAAATATGTTTGCATTTGTGAAAAAAGTAGAGATTGGGATATGATTGACTTTTTTCTAAAGGAAAACATTGCTTTGTCACAGAATATTCATTTTCCTATAACAACATAGAGAGGAGTGGTTTATGTCTAAGACAGGATTAGAATTCAGTCTCTAGAGCAGTACTTTAACCACTACACCAAACTGCCTCTCCTTTTACATTCACTTCTGACCTTTACTAATAATCGGCTTCTTCCTTTTCACTGTTTCTCCTCTCACAAACACATTCTTTAGCTCCAATCTCTGCTGAAATGGCCCTTTTGTAAGTAGTGCACTATAATTATTGTCCTCTAGTGTTATTACTTTTCTATCATAATGTAGAGTGAAAAAGGTGGTTGTCTCACAATTATGAAAGTACAGGGCGGGGCATAACCTTTTCCTAGGGGGTCACAGCAACACTTGTAATAACAACACAAATAATTCATACACCATTCGAAAGCCCATCAAAAACTGAGTTTATTGACACGATTTAATAGTCAGTATGACCACCATTAGCCCTTCGAACAGCATTCAAACGAGGTGGATAAGAACACAACAAATCTTCAAACAGTTCCGTTCGATTTTCCAGATTTTTCAACACAGTTTCCAAATTCATTCTCAAAGTTTCAACCGAAACAAATTTAACATTTAATAGCTCATTCAATTCAGTTTTTTATGGGCTTTAAAATGAGGTGTCGCGGAAGTTGTAAACTGCTGTCGATCTTGCTGTGACCCCCTAGGAAAAGGTTATGCCCCGCCCTGTATGTTGTTCTTGGTTTTTTTCCCTGCATTACCTTGTGTCCCAATATATGAAGACCCAACACTGAATCTGCTAGAAAGAGTCTACTAATGTAGCGCAATTAAAACTGAAAGCTATTCATACTATTTTCATTCTCTTAACTGTTAACCCCATTCTATATGGTTCTTCAGTATTCAGAAAGATCTCATTTAAAACTTATGTACCAGGCTGCTCAGTCAGAAAAAATCCCTGAGTAATATGTGTAGCAGTGAAAAAGAAAAAAATCCTGTCCTCAGAATTTCAATCTAGAAATATTGGAACATATTTCTAGATTGAAATTCTGAAGACAGGACTTTACCTTGATTTTATGATGGGGAGAAAGATAGATTTTTCCCTAATGACCTGCTATAGTAGCAGTGATTTACTTATAGTATAGAAATGAAGTTCTTTATGTACCCAAGAAATAGCATGTTAAGCAAGTTTTTTTTTCAAAGCAGCTGTGTGATATGTTAAGGAATCTTGGCCTCTTTGGAATCTCCTGAAAGCAGCTTGAGGGAAAGAGGAATCTGTTCTGGTAAAAAATGTTATTAGATTGAAAAAAAGACTACATTAGGGGACACTGTAACAATTTTTATTGAAAGGAGCAAGCATTCTTCACTACAAAGCACATACACAAAAAAGACATAGATATGAAAATAAACTAGAAACTATATCAATAAATAGTCTATTTCTACTTCTATTTTACATGTACATTTGGTAACTAAAATATGTAGACCAGTGGTAGTCAACCTGGCCCCTACCGCCCACTTGTGAGCGTTCCAGCTTTCATGGTGGGCGGTAGGGGTTTTGTCCGATATTGAAGCACTTTCTTTTTTAAAATTTAATTGACTTCCCTACTTTATAAATCACCATTACTGGGGAACTGGTGAATGGTTAGAAAATTTTACTACTAACAGAGATGCAAAAGTGGGCGGTAGGTATAAAAAGGTTGACTACCCCTGATGTAGACCATGTCTAAAATATGTTCTTACATGTATTGAAAAAGTGAAATTTGAAATTATAGAATGTTTATTTTAAGACAAGAGGTGGATCACTTAAGACTTTCACTTCATATCAGCACAAGTCTCTACTGCAGCCACTTCAGCTGACTGTTAGCTGAAGTTCAGCGGTTCAAATCTCACCGGCTCAAGGTTGACTCAGCCTTCCATCCTTCCGAGGTGGGTGAAATGAGGACCCGGATTGTTGGGGGCAATATGCTGACTCTGTAAACCGCTTAGAGAGGGCTGAAAGCCCTATGAAGCGGTATATAAGTCTAACTGCTATTGCTATTGCTATATATACCTAACTATGAAGAAGGACTATTGTTCCTAAAAAGTTTTTCCACGATGCTTGTAAATTCTGGGTTCCTCTTCTAAAGGCTACATAATTGTGCATTTACATTATATATTATAATAAAAACAAAACTATTCTGGAGGTAAAACAGTTATATGGTGGCAGGAAATCTTATTTATAAGAAATAATATTGTTTTAGTTGTGTTAATGGTTGAATATATTCTTGGCCTCATTTCATTTCATTCATCTGGAAAATTTAAATCTCATTACATTAATAGATTAAATTGGTGGCATTTATGACTGTTCTTTTCTTTGGAGTGCATATATCAATTTACCTTGAAACAGAAAGTAATCTAATTAGTTCTGTGAAGCATCAATATTGCTGCTTCAGCTGTTACTAAATATAAAGATGATGTACAGTCAGAAGAATAATTTTTAGGTGTTCTTTACCATAGCTTTATGGTAATAATATTCTTTACATTTTGGTCTCAGTAATTTTATCTACTTATCACTTTTCTACACTGCCCATCTTTCATAAAAAAAATCTGTATTTATTTATCCTATTCACTTACCTCATCTTAGTTTTCTTACTAAAAGAATTTTTATTCCTGTTTATATACCAGTACTTTATTTTTGTTAGCTGTGAACCTTTACTCAGTGATTTGGCCATCAATGTTAAATATTATTTGATTCACAAAGGAAAGAAATAATCAAATGAAATACAGGAAGGTAGAATATAAATTAATCTACATTTTATTTTTTTGCTGGAATTTTAAAATGAATTAAAGGGTATAAAGTGCATACATAAGTTCTGTATTAAAGATGCATCCTGACATCAGATAACACTATTAATCTGTAGGGAGGGTGGGATTAGCCTTTAAAGAGAAAGTAGGAAAAAACATTTGGGAGGGAAAGTAGAAACGGTCTTGTTATGTTTACTGCTGGATGAATGGATGGAAAGAATGAAATAGAGCGACATATTAATTAAAAAGAATTGCCTTCTGGAATGTCCAGTCAGAGTAGCAGTGTCTTGTTTTGATTCTATTCCATTCACATAATTGTAAATTAATACTTCTTAGTATGTGACAGAACAAATACACACACACACACACACACACACACACACACACACACACACACACACATATACAGAAAGATTAATTTCTGTTATATATGTTAATATATATAATACATGCTATTATAAAGCATAATATTTTATCATTTCAAATAATACATTAAAAATCACATTTAGATAAGAATTCCGGTGGATTCTAATTATATTGATTGTCTAGTACCCTAGTATTATTATTATCAATTGTATCACAGCGGCCAGTTGTTTCGCCGGATTTGGCATTGGTTACTAGTCGGGCCCCACCCAGGGGCCTAGGACGTCGTAACGTATTTTCGTAATATGCGTGCAGGTCCAAGCAGTGCGGCTTTTTGCATTTGACTGATGGTGATTTTGTCAATTTTTAACTGTTTTAAATGTAATTCCAGTGCTTTTGGAATAGCACCCAGTGTGCCAATTACCACTGGAATTACCACTGCTGGTTTGTGCCATAGTCGTTGAATTTCGATTTTTAAGTCCTGGTATCTTGCGATTTTTTCATGTTCCTTCTCGGAAACCCTGCTATCACCTGGTATTGCGATGTCTATGATTGTGACCTTATTTTTCTCAACCAGTGTGATGTCTGGTGTATTATGCGCCAGTATTTTGTCGGTTTGTATACGGAAATCCCACAAGATCTTGACCATCTGATTTTCGGTGACTTTTTCAGGCTGATGTTCCCACCAGTTTGTTGCTATTTTAATATTATAATTTTTGCACAAATTCCAATGGATCATTTGTGCTACTGAATTGTGCCGCAATTTATAATCAGTCTGCGCGATTTTTTTACAGCAGCTGAGTATGTGATCAACAGTTTCATCAGCTTCTTTGCAAAGTCTGCATTTGGCATCATCAGAGGATTTTTCGATTTTGGCCTTAATGGCATTTGTGCGGATAGCTTGTTCTTGCGCAGCCAGGATTAGTGACTCTGTTTCTTTCTTTAATGTACCTGTTTTTAACCATAACCAAGTTTGTTCACTGTCCACTTTATCTTTTATTTTTTCCAGAAATTGACCATGCAGTGCTTTGTTCTGCCAACTCTCCATTCTTGATTTTATCACATCTTTTCTGTATTCTTGTTTTGTCTGTTGGGCCTTCAGTAGATTTTTGTTCTTTACTTTGATTAATAGATGTTCTTGACTTTCTTTTAAATAATCAGCCAGTGCATGTTTTTTCCTCTTCAACTGTTTGCTTCACTTGTAATAATCCTCTGCCACCTGATTTTCGGGGCAGATATAGTCTATCAGTATCACCATGTGGATGTAAACTGTAGTGCATTGTCATTAGTTTCCTGGTTTTTCGGTCCAAAAGGTCCAAATCAGCTTGTGTCCAGTTAACTATGCCAGCTGTGTATCTTATAACTGGTATTGCCCAGGTATTTATGGCCTTGATTGTATTTCCACCATTCAATTTAGATTTCAAAATTTTCCTAACTCTGTTGGTGTACTCTCGTCTGACAATAGTTTTTACTTCTCCATGCTTGATGTTATCCAACTGCAGAATGCCTAAGTATTTGTAGGCTTCATTTTCTTTGCATTTAATTAGTTGGCCATTGGGCATTTCAATTCCCTCAGATGCAGTGATTTTGCCCCTTTTTATGGATACAGTGGCGCATTTTTCCATGCCAAACTGCATTGAAATATCGGTGCTGAATACTCGGACTGTATTTGTCAATGATTGGATTTCTATTTCTGACTTTCCATAGAGTTTCAAATCATCCATATATAGTAAATGCGAAATTTTTTCAGCTTTTTTGGCTGTTTGGTAGCCTAATTTCATTTTTTTTAAGATTACTGATAGTGGGATCATTGCGATGATGAAGAGAAGAGGTGAAAGTGAATCACCCTGGAAAATTCCTCGCTTGATATTAACCATTCCGTAGCTCTCATTCCCTACTGCCAACTCAGTTCTCCATTGTTTCATTGCCTTTTCAGTAAAGGATGTAATATTTTTGCTAATGCCAGTTGTTTCTAAGCATTTTATGATCCAACTATGTGGCAGTGAGTCAAATGCCTTTTTGTAATCAATCCAGACCATATTCAAGTTCGTTTTTCTGTTCTTACAATTTTCTAATATCATTTTATCAATTAGAAGCTGATCTTTTGTGCCCCTGCTCCTTCTTTTGTTGCCTTTTTGCTCTACTGGCAAGATGTTGTTTGTTTCCAAATAATCCATCATGTTATCTGCAATAATGCTTGTGAGTAATTTGAAGGTTGTTGGCAAGCATGTTATTGGTCTATAGTTTTCAGGTGTTGTTCCTTTAGTTGGATCTTTCTGAATCAAGTATGTTTTTCCAGTTGTCAACCATTCATCAATTTGGCCCTTTTGTAAAATTTCATTCAGTTGCCTGGCTAATATTGCATGTAAACTGGTCAGATATTTGAGCCAGAAACCATGTAATTGGTCCTTTCTAGGTGATGTCCAATTCTTTACCTTTTTAACTCGATTTTTGATCATCTCAGTTGTTATTTCTAATACTTGCATTTGTTTGTTGCCAATGCTTTTCTCAAAGTCATGTATCCACTTTGCTTCCTTGTTGTAGTCCTTTGCATTTTCCCACAATTCTTTCCAGAATTCAACTGTGGCCTGCTTTTCTGGTTTTTCACTTTTGGTGTCACGATTCACATTAAGACTTTGATAAAAACACCGTTGGTCTGATCGAAATTGCTGATTTTGTTTATATTGGATGATTCGTGCCTCATATCTTTCAATTTTTCTAGCTGTTGCTGTTATCTGCTGTTTTACAATCTCTACAGCTTCATTGATGTTTCTTGTATCCAATCTATATCTTCTGATTAGCCGATCTATGATTTTGTTGTTTTTAAGCCGTTGCTCATGCATATTCTTTAAGTTACTAGCATCTGCCCTTAATTTTTTGATTTTTTGTTCTAAACGGATTTTCCACTTTGGCTTTGATGCTTTTTCTGTTGTGTGACTAGGTACTTTAATTTTAATGCCTAGTTCATTAGTGACTATTACAGCTGTGCTGTACATTAACTGGTTTGTTTCCAAGATGGATCCCGGTTCAATTGTTGAAAACACTGCATTAACCATTTTCATGATAGGGGCCAAAATTTTCTTAGGCACAGTTTTTAGTGATGGTAAACGTTGCCTTTCCTCATTACGCAGAAAATGCTCCATGATCTTATCCTTCAATTCTTTTTGTTTTTGAGTTAGTTCATCAGTTGGTTCAATGATAACTGGTTCTAGTGGTGGTGATGTTATTTCCTCCCCGAGAGCTTCTTCTGGGAGTTCTACTATAGTGTCTTTAGTTGTGTCTTGAATATCAGTTATTTCCGCTTGTGATATTGTTTTTTGGGTTTTGCAATTTGCCTGAATCTCCTCATGTTCAACTTCACTAAACACTTTATTCCGTATAATAAATCGCCTTTGATCTGCTAGTCGTTGTTCACTAACATTTGAATCTGGATATTGTTGTTTCCATAATTCATACATTCGCTTTAAATATCCTCTTTTTTCTGGCTCTGAGTTGTAGTAACAGGCCATTATGGCACGGTTTTCATCTGCACTATATTTTTGTCGTTTTGTTGGCTGGTCCACTTGTAGCCCACTTGTCGACGGATGTCCAGGGACCCCAACATCCGCCGCGGCCCTTGTTAACCCGCGCGACGACCGATGCGGTATGGAATTCTTATTCGTTTTTTTCACCATATTGTATGGGTTGGCGGGGGGTTTTTTACGGGACCAGATACCAACCTGATCCCAACCTTCCTCCTTTCTCATCCGGGCTTGGGACCGGCAATGGCGGAGTTGTTGTTGTTGTTGTTGTTATTATTATTATTATTATTATTATTATTATTATTAGTGCTATAATATACGTAATACTGGTAGTGGCTGGATAATGTAGTGGTTAGAGTGCCACATTTGATGCAGAGACTGGGGTGGTGGTGGTCAAAATCACTTCTGGTACCTAACTGACCAATAGGGGTCCTTGGGCAAAGACGTATGAATTGTACAAATGCCTTGTTGTTGTTAGTTGCGAAGTCATGTCCAACCCATCACGACCCCATGGACAATGTTCCTCCAGGCCTTCCTGTCCTCTACCATCTCCCAGAGTCCATTTAAGCTCATGCCTACTGCTTCGATTACTCCATCCAGCCACCTCATTCTCCTAGGCGCTGCTTGGAGTGTCCAAGCACGGGTTAACTTCAGCTTGCTGCCCAAGGAACTGAGTTTAATTTTGATTGTAGCTCCGCCTCTTAGTTGCTTCAGAGGCTCAGTTTCAAAAAACTCAGTCGCCCTACAGGACGTCTTTTCTGGGGCTCCAGTCCTTGTGCAGCAAGCTGGACCCCAAACTATAGCTTGATTAGTGGTATTGTAGCTCCCTTAGTTTAGAACAGTTAGATTAGGTTGCAGATAGTATCTCTTTACAATTTGCCTTTCTGTTATCTCCTTCCGCCTCACATCGCGCAGACAGGCTCCCTGGAGCACTGGCAGCCCAGGCATTGCCTTGGGCTGCTTTTAACGTCAGAATTCCACCAGGAGCAGCGATTTCTGTGAGTACTGGGGAGGCAGCCAGATAGCTAGAGCCTCCCTGAGCCCCTGACAGGAGCGTTAGGCTCTGTTCCAAGCCCGACGATGCTCCAGGGCGTGCTGCGCGAATGGCTGCCATTTAAAAAGTCATTTTGGCGCGCTTTCGCTCCCAGGCTCCAGCCTTTGCCGCGCTGCCTGTCTCACCCAGTGGATTGCCGCGGAGGGCCGCCTTAAGCCCGGAGCCTCACGTTGGGTGGCCAAGCAGGCTCTTGCCCTCCTACTCAAGCAGCTGCGGGGAACCTGGGCCTAATCAGCCTGCCTACCTGCCATCAATGTGGATCCGCCGGCGCGAGGCTGCCCGTTTCAGCCAGCTCCAGCCTCCCTCTCCTCTCTTCAACCGGCTAGGCCTCGGAATACCTCGAAGGCCCTACGTGTGGATCAGGTTCTGCCTTACATCAGGCCTGGTCTACTGCCACTGCTAGAATGGAACAGCAGCTCAGCCCTCGCAATGTGGAAGAGAGGCAAGGGGATAAGACCGGGCCCATTCCCAGTAAACGTAGCAGGCCCAATCCATCGGCCAAGGGAGTGGGGGGGATGTTTCCCCAAGGGAGAACCAGCCAAAGGCAGGCATGGCCTCCAAGGCTGAAGAAAAGATGGCGCTGCGCCGCCAGAAGGCCCTGGAAAAACAGTTCCAGAAGGCCCAGGCCGCACAGCGCAAGAATCCTGTGGAGTCTTCCCCAAGTGAGATTGGGGGTGAGTCTCCCAGAGGTGAATCCCAGTGAGGGGAATCTCCCTTAAGCCCAGGCAGTGAGGACTTTGGGTTTTCCCCCAACCCTCATAGGGCATCCTTGGGATCTCCTACCCATTCCATGGCTGTAGATTCCCTGGCAGACTTGGATTCAGGGGTTGAGGAGGAATCCTTAGCTCCCTCAGAATTGGAGCCCCCTCCCCCTCAGGGTCAGGAGTCTATTTTGTCTAGGGCCATGGAGGAGGTTGTGGCTCATGCCATATCAAAAGGCATTTCCGATGGCATGGTTCAGTTAGTGGCCAAGTTGCCCTCTGTGGCGCCTAAGCCAGCTGCCAGCCAGGCCAAGGCCCCTAAGGCTTCAGAAGCCAGGGCACCATCCCCCACCCCAACGGGGCTTAGTGAGGTGTCAGACCTGGAGGAGGCTGAGATAGACGTTCCGGTTCTATCTGACAATGAGAACCCCACCCCGGAGCAGGCTACCGGCTCAGGGCTGTTTAATCCCTCCATGTTTAGGGCCCTTCTTACTAAGGCCCGGGCAGCAGGGCCCCAAATGGGTCTTCCAGCCCCCGAGACCAAACCTGCATCTGAACCAGGCACGGGCATAACCATAGACCCCCAGGATCCCGGTGCAGGCCTTTTTAAAGAGGTGCCTCCACCCTTGGACCTTGTTTCAGCCCCTCAATTATTTATAGACATTATCCAACGGCAATGGGCTCAGCTGGGGACAATGGCCAATCCGAGTGGGACGAACAGAAGGCTGTTCACCCTGGAGGCCCCTCTGGAGCCTCCTAAAGCTCCTCCAAGTGGATGATCCTATTGTGTCCATTACATCCTCCTCTTCCCTTCCAGCAGAATTGCTGGAAGGGCTTAAGGTGGAGGACAGGATCTCCTTCATTTTTTGAAACTGAGCCTCTGAGGCAACCAAGAGGCGGAGCTACAATCAAAATTAAACTCAGTTCCTTGGAGAGCAAGCTGAAGTTAACCCGTGCTTGGACACTCCACAGCGCCAAGAGAATAACCATTCAGGCAAGCCAATGATCTTTCTCTGTTGTCCCCTTCTTCTTTTGCCCTCAATCATTCCCAGCATTAGGCTCTTCTCGAGTGAGTCCTTCCTTCTCATTAGGTGGCCAAAGTATTTGAGTTTCATCTTCAGGATCTGGCCTTCTAAAGAGCAGTCAGGGTTGATCTCTTCTAGGACTGACCGGTTTGATCGCCTTGCAGTCCAAGGGAATATGAGAGTGACGCATGAACTGGGAGAGTCATGAGTGGAGAGGATGTGAAGGCGAAAGTGGTCCCAATGGGGTAGTAGGAACACTCGGGATTGCGACTCCTAAGCTGGGAGAGTGGCTTATCAGAGCTCTCTTCCCTGAAGAGTGCAGTGCTAGGAACAGCTAAGATACCTCATAGAACTCTCAAACGCCCAGGCTTCTGGTAGAACTGAGATTGAGGAAGACGCAGACCATTCATAAGGATGGAAAGGACATTTTTATGTATATATATATATATATATATATATATAAAATACTATTACTATTAGAAGTGTTCTTCGGGGAGTTATGAATGGGAAAAATGTATTACATTTTTCTTCTTCTTACAGACATCTAGCTTGCATGAGAAAGGATGTTGAACTAGACAAGCCTTGCCTCTGATTAAGCATGGGTCACGTTTGTGTTATTATACCCCATACAAACAAACTATCCTTTTCCAACCTGCATAGACATTTCCCCGATTTCTTCAGCTAGCTCTTGTCTATGATGATGGTATGAAAGTGAGTGAATTACATAGTCCAGCCTAGTGATGTTATCATGAATAATTGAAATTACACCTATTCCTGTTTAGTTTCAAGTACACATACGTGTCTAAACTAGTAAAAAACACTTCTTGCTTGAACCTGCCCAGCTAGCAATATATGTTGGTCACTTGAGAGAAATGCAGACCTGACTTTGCAAACTGCTCCCCAGAATAGTTCAGTTCAATTTCAATTCAATTTATTATTACAGTCATAGACCAAAGACTAGAACAAATAAAAAAAACCTCAGTAAATACTTAGTTTCTATACTCATACTTCCACCTTCTTCTCCAAACACAACTTCAACTGGTTCATGCTCATGAGAATGTCTTGAAAAATATTATTCAAGACTTTCCAAAATATTGGAAAAATAATAATATAGGTAGTCCTCAACTTACAACCGTAATTGAGTCTGGGAATTATTAGTCATATAACATCACCAAAAGTTGATTTTACAACTTTTTTTGTGTGGCAGTTACTAAGTGAACACAGCAGTTGTTAAGTGACCTCATTATTCTCTCTGTGGCATCCCCTCCGCCCAAAACTGGAAGTAAATGCAGATGTTCAGAAAAAAGTGTAAGAACAGTCATGTATACGAGGGTGTGCTACAAATGATGCTAAATGTGGGCCAGTTGCCAAACCACCCAAATGTGGTGACATGATTGTATAAGTATAATTTTTATTGTCATTGTACTTAAATACAACGGGATTGATTGTGGGGAGGGCTATCATTACTTCAGGACTGGGTTATAAATAGCCTTTTGGGAAGGTTCATTGTAACTGCGCAGTCGCTAAGCAACCAGTCATGAGTCAAGAATTACTTGTAGGTTTTTTAGTGAAGTAAAAGGGGAGCGCAAGTTGAATCTGGATCTTCCTGATCTCTTAATTGCAAAACTAATTTTTTAAGTAGCTCTGATTAGGAAACTGGAAGAAAGATTTATAGGTGTCCTTAAATTTGAATCCCTTTTTCCTAGAAATATAGAAACCAACGCCCTTTCCAGATTTAGCCAGGACAGATATATCAAATTGAATAGAAAAAAAAATAGGAATTTGGACTTTTGAAATAGTTCTGATTCTGAATAACTCTCTGTTCTAGTAACTATGTATTTGGACTTTCTTTGTATTCTAATTTTAGGTAGCAATTAACAAAAATATCTTATCTCCAGCACAACATCCTGCAATTTGAGCTGCTGAAACTTTATTTCATGCATAAATAGATATTAATGTAATTAAGATAATCTTAGAATTAGGCAATCTTAAGACAAAATTTAACATTTATGGAAACAAATGTATAGAAAGATTTCTTTATAGATACTTCTGAGATCTCTATACTCATTATTCAATTTCCATTAGAATGAAAGATGTATTTTAAAATAACACATTAACCATCTGGCTGTAGTGGTTTCTTACTTGATGATCTCAAGTTACATCTTATGCTTATTTAAAATAATTTGTCAGTTACTTCAATAAGCAGAAAGAGCTACCCTCTAGTGGAGTAATGCGAAAATACATCTAAAGTGATATGTTTTTCATTTTTAGTCTAGCTTGAAATCAAATTCCATATCATTGCATACGCAAAAGAAATTCAGCGGATAAAAGTGTATTACTTTTGTTTATTACTAGAGAACAAAACTTAGCAATGCAAGAGTGGTAGTATACTATAGCAAGCTAAAACATTTTCATAACATCTCCCATAGAATCATACATTAGCTATTTAATTGCTATTTTTTGTTCATATATAGCATCATTCTCCTTAGAGTGGATCAATTGGTACTATATCTCCTGTTAACAAATTAAATTAATTGGATTTTCAATGTTATATTGTATTATCATATTGTGTTGTGGTTTTTTTTTGGGGGGGGGGGCAGAATTTAAAGAACCAAATAGTAGTTTTGTGTGATCAAAGATCCGTTGGTTTTGATGTCTTGATTACGACTACATTTCTAAAATGGTTTGGTTTAACTGGAAGAATTGAATCTCAATATTTCTTCCAGTCTTTGCCATATTTTCATCCAGTTTTATACTAATGTTATATACTTAGCCAATTAAAAATGTCAATAGCCAGTGCTTTATTACCTCTTAATGTAAATTAGTATTCCATAATCTTGTTTTTCCTAGGTTCACAAATCTTATTCCTACAGTCATTAAAGCAATAAGACATAAAGATTTAAATATAGTCACATGCTTCTGAAGACTATTGGAAATTACTCTTTTGAACTGAAAATTTAGTTTATATTTAAAATGAATATTTAAGAAAATATTACAACTTAAAATATTTTAATAGCACATATGACTTCATTTGTTTTATATAAATGTACAAAATTTTAAAAAGTTCATTGAGAACTACCAATGTCATTTAAAATTTTATATACAGAATAGTGTTTGTTTATACAGTATACATTATCAAATTGATGGCAGGTGGTTTAAAACAATTTTAATGTGCACTTTTATTTTCAAGCCATCTCAGTTCTTAAATATTTTTGAAAAATTAGGATTGGGGTCAATTACTACAGCAAAAGATTCATTAGGGATTGCTAATTGAAATTCTTTAAGAATTTACAGAATGATTTTTGAATTGTTAATACTTTTTGTAATCTTTTAGCCAAATGTATACTTTTGTAAATCTTTTACAGTTTTTATGTTGTCAGTTACACATATGTATATATTATTTGATGCATTTCGATCCCCCTAAAGCAGTGATGGTGAACCTTTGTGGCTCGCATGCCAAAAGCAGAGGGAACATAAGGGGGGTCATGTGTGGGCGTGCCACACCCATAATGCTATGCACATGACCCCAGCGCGCATGCACACATGACCAGCCCTCCCCCCTCATTTTTGGTGTGCTTTTTTCTCCCTCCCCAGGCTCCAGAGAGGCTTTATAGGAGCCTGGGGAGGCCCTCCGGAGGCTTCAGGACCTTCCCTGAAGCCTCCGGAGCGTGAAAAACCAGCCCTATGGGCAAACCAGAAGTTCGGGAACAAACTTCCAGTTTGCTCATAGGGGCGTTCTTTTTGCGCTCCGGAGGCTTCAGGGAAACTCCTGAAGCCTCTGGAGGGCAAAAAATGGCCTCAAAAGAAGGCCGAAGTCAACTGGCCAGTTCGTGCATGTGTGTTGGCCAGCTGACAGGGCAACACCTCGTGTGCCCAGACAAATGGCTCTGTGTGCCACCTGTGGCACCCGTGCCATAGGTTTTCCATCATGGCCCTAAAGTATTTCCATAATTAGAGAAAATACGTCCCATAATCAGTTGTGAAATAGATTTTCCCAAACAATGGATGCCTTTATTTAAAATATTTTCATTATACTTGACATCAATGTCAAATTCAAATGCAATAGTCTATAAGTTTCTTACCGTGTTATTGTAGGCTTATAGTGTTTTGTTCTTAATATTTCCTCCTTAGATTTAATTTAATATGTAAAACAGAATATTTATTAAAATACATAAGAACAGATTTTGTTTGCAATAAGTGCACTGCAATATAAAGTTAAGTTGACATGCTCCATTATAAATATTCTGTGTTAAGAGATATCCTTAATATCTAGATCTATATAATTAAGAGTATAATAACATTTATAATTGTGACAATTCTCTTCTTTTTCTCTTCTCAGAATGTAAAAACATTTGCATCTTCAGATAGTTTAGGGAAGGTCCAAGAAGTAGCAAACTGGCTTTTGGAAATGAATCAGGAACTGATATCTGTTGGCAGCAAGAGACGACGAACTGGTGGGTCTATTCGAGGTAATACTTCATCAAGCCAAGTGGATGAAGAGCAGATGAATCGAGTTGTGGAGGAGGAACAACAGTTACGACAACAAGATGAAGTTGTTGCAAGAAATGGGGAAATTGGTGGAGGCCAACCTGGACTGTGTCATAGAAATGAATCTCAATTGGAAGAAAACAACAACAGATTTATTGAAGTAGATGAAGATTATTCTGGCAACCAAGAAGAGGAGGAAGAAGATGAACATACTGGCATACCAGAGGAAGAGGAGGACATGGAGGAAGAAGAAGAAATGGACCAAGACAGTGATGATTTTGATCAATCTGATGAAAGCAGCAGAGATGAGCAAACTCATTGTAACAGTATCACAAATTCAAACGGTAACCTGGACTTAGCAATACATCAGCAGTCATCACCATTCTATATTAAATCTAAGGTGAGTAACTTTAAATACTTCTAAGTACAGTTTTAGAATGTAGAGAGTACAGTTCCCAAGATAAATATATTCAATTTACTAGTAACTATTTGTAGCACTGTTCAAACATTTTTCTTTGAAAGCATGTATAACTAAAGAAAAATAGCATTACTATTTCTGTTCTTGCTTTCTTAAAAATCTGTGCTATGATTTACGTCAAAGCATTTTTCTTTTTCTAATTTCTGAACTAAATGTTCATATTTCTAAATAGGCTTATTCCCATAATTTCTGACACATCAGATTTTGCAGGAAAATATTTCAACTTCTTATTTTTGTTTATAAATCTGTATTTGCAAAGTACTGGTGCAATAGGCTGATGAATAACAAATTGTTTTTTCTGATATTCTGATGTTTTGCTAAGAAATGCTTTCCATTGTCGTATTTCTGGGTTTTATATATTAGAAATTATGAATTTAATTTGTCTGTGATTTGCTTGCGAGACTTGCTAAGCCATGATGCGGTTAAATCTAGCATGACATCTGAATGTGAACCTTGGTTTAAACTGTTTAAGAATAAATTGTAATTTGTAACATTACTGTCATGGGTGAATTCACTTAAAACACAGTGCAAACTCATATATATATATATACATATATATTGGACATGGTTTTCTAGATCAGCCTTTTACCAGCATTGTTAAAACTGGTATTATAGCTCCCTGCCTTTCTGAAATGAAAAGTACCCAAACACTTTAATATAATTAGTTCCAAAAACAGGCTTAACATAGCTTTAACAAGCAAGAAAAAAGAATCATCCCTAAGAAAGATGGCTTTTTAAAAACAATTTCTATTTTAAAAAAAATCTGTTCTATTCATTTTGCATTATCACATTCACCCCAAAAATATAAAATGTGATTCCTGTTGCTGATTCCTGATATAGTATACAGCTGTGATTACCTTTCCTTCTACTCTTTGCCATGAAAAAGAGGAAATTCAAAGAGGAATTGTTCCAGTTCTAGTCTGCTATTCTCAGGTCTGCCAATGTCAGTGAAATTTTTCATTTGAAGTATTTACAAGTTAAAAGAATCAAGTAAAAAACAGGATATGTTAGGTAGCCATCAGAAATGTTGCTGTGGTTTGTTTTTATACATGCCACGGTTGGATAGGTAGGTAGCTTCTAGTAGTACTGCCAGATGTAGTTTAACGTATCTGTGAAGATGTTCTCTTTGTGGATTAATTGTTCCACGACAGTTCCATTCCAAGTTCAAACAGGTAAAATGTCAGGGAGGTAGCCTGTGAGTTACTGATATTAATTTGAAACCTGCTATTGGAACGAAAATACTATTTCGAGTGCTGTGAAGGTGAGACAGGGATCCACAGTGCAAGTAACAACAGAAATGTAGTCCATTATAGTAAGATATGAAATGGAAAAAAAATCTGTATAGGTAGTCCCTTGATTTATGATCATTTGTTTAATGACTGAAGTTATGATGACATTGAATTATGAGGCTTACATTGGGCCCAAAGTTTATGGCTATTGCAGCACCCCCACATTCACACCTCATGTGATCAAAATCCGGGTGATTGGCAGCCCTCCTGCTTTTAGACCACAAGGTGGCTGCAACTTGCCCTGCCTATTTTTCCATCTGTGCCCTTTTGGCCCGCTGCCATCCTGCCTTTCTACTGCCCTTGCTGACATTCACCAAGGTCTTCACCAACTCATGATGAGGCGTGGCTGTCCTGCCTGCTGGGGTTGACTTGATATGGCATAAAAGAAAATAAAACCCTGCACAAAGCAGCTGAAATGCATCACAGTGCATGGAACTTCCTTTTGTGCCAGGCTCCTGCCAAATACTGAAATTTGCTGGCAAGTTAATGAATGCTACCATTGCTGGGGCAGGATGGCGAGAGAAATAATGACTTGCTGGGGAGTGAGGGCTTCCCAGGATGTGACAGGCAGCCCAGAGCTTGCCTGATTCTGGGGCTGTTTGCAAGGCTGGGTGGCCAGAATGGCATAGCAGGGACAAAGTTAGGTGGGTGGGAGGAGTTGGAGGCTGCCCCTTATCTCAGCTCATGGCTGGGAAGGATTGGGGTGGATATTTGCTTAAAGACCCGTGATTCCCAGTTAACTGCAACAGGAAGAACTGCGGTTGCCACAGTAAGTCAGTGCAGCCATGTGACCTTTCACTTTACGGCTATATTGACTTATGACAGCAGTTCTGATCCCAATTGTGATTGTACCATAGGTAGAGACTATCAACTTTTTTTAGTTAATCAAGAAAAAATGTGGAAAAGTCTTACCTTTTCCTACATATAATTACAAACCTAATTTGATCTTGCAGCTGGCTTGGGTTCTTAAACCAAAAATTGGTTTCCTTATCATTTGACTATAGTACAATAGCCTTTACGATAGCCTTACAATATAGTACTATAGCCTTTGTGTACAAGTCATTTTTAGCATCATGCAGTTTAGTTTAACAACTTAGCCAATGTTTTCCTTCTGTTGGAAAGGAAAATGATGCACAGAGCATTTCATTTATTTGTCTGATTTTCAGGGCCACTCAATTGACTAACAACTCAAGGCAGTTTTCAAGAAAGAGGGTTAAAAATATGAATTGAAAAGGCAATAAAAACAATACTAAATAACTCCATAATAGGTTGCTGTATATTTCCTAAACTTATTAAAATGCCATTTTCAACTATGAACGCTAGAGGGTGCAGTTAGATGCCTTCATATATAACATTCAGTGATGCTCCAGAATAAATAATATTTGTACTGTTTTTCATATTTTTGATATTTTTCAAAGGGTACAGGTAGTCCTTAACTTACAACCATTTGTTTAGTGACTATTCAAAGTTACAATAGCACTGAAAAAAGTGACAAACTACTATTCCTCACACTTAATGACTGTTGTAATATCCCCACGGGCATGAGATCAAAATTCAGTGCTTGGCAACCGGCATTTTTATGACAGTTGCAGTGTCCCAGGATTATGTAATTGCCATTTGTGATCCCCCGTCTGGCTTCTGACAAGCAAAGTCAATCAGGGAAGTCAGATTCACAACTGCATGGTTCACTTAACAACAGCTGTGATTCACTTTAAAACTATGGCCAAAAAGGATAACTATGGGCATGTCTCACTTAATAACTACCTTGCTTAGCATCTGAAATCCTGGTCTCAATTGTGCCCATACTTTTTAAACTATGGAGTACAGATAGTCTTCACTTTGCAACCTTAATTGGAACTGGCAAATCCCAATCCCTATCAGTAAATGAAGTGGTTGTGACCGCCCTGCTTCACAATGGCAGTATCGGAAGTCTTGCTGTGAAACAAGTCCTGCAGATTCTTAAGGGAGGACCGACTGGATCCAACTTGGTCCTTCCAGCCTCAAGCCTACATTCTTCCAAGGCAACGGACTAGCTCCCCTGCATCTCCATCCCTGTCTCTCCTCCATCCCTGCCCTTTTGGCCACCCAAACATCATAGAAAAGCTGCTTTATTCTCCCACCACCATTGCATGTGGACCTTCCTCCTCAGCTTGATCGTTGTGTGTCCTTTCTCCCTTCCCCTGGATTTGTCACTGTCATTGATGTGTGCAGTCTCAAATCCTATGGTGCAGCATATCAAAAAGTCTCTGAACAGTGTTGTACAAACAGAACTGCAATGCAGCGAGAAGCACTGGGACATTTTTGCCACATCATGGCTTGAGAGCATCTTGTCCCAAATGATCTCTGAGCTGCAGCATGACTGGCAACCCCTGAGCACTTGGTTAGGAGCCCATTTCTTCTTGTGTCTCATCAGCTGGTTCTCTTGCAAGGAACTGGTTGCAAGTTCCATTTTTTCCCAATATTGTCATAACACTAAACTATGAGAACTACCTGTAATTGTGTATTATATGTATGTAAATTATTAGTAAGAAACTATGGATAATTTGTCTCTTAGATTTTGACTATAACAATTTAATAATGGAATGGAATGACATTTTAAAGGAATATTTGTCCTGATTTTTGAAGATATCATCCAAACAAATTGATAAGAATCATTTAAATTCTCTCCAATAAAAAGAATTTGGACTCACTAGCTACATAGTAAATATTTTTGGAGCGAAGACTTTTCTATTTACATTACTCAATAAAGACTGAGACTGTTTGCTTATGCAAATTGTCAGCAATTTAAGGCAACTGCTTCCTGTAATGATTAATTTGTATTTGTGTGTATGTGTCAGATAATATTTAAAATCAGTTATAGAAAAGTCAAGGCACTTGAGTGTAAAGAATAAAACATTGGATTTGGAATATAATGAATATTTTTTATAATGGTGTATTTTCAATATCCTTATAAATTTTACAACTTACAACTAATAGGTTATTTAATGCGAAATGTGTTCTTTCTATATTCTTGTCTTGTGTTATCTGGCTATTTAGAGTTTGATAGATTTATTGCACTTTTTTCCTGGATATGAAGATGGTGTACAAAACCTTCCCTTCAACTTTTCTTAACCAAGAATTTCATGTAATATACAGAGAGAGAGTGAGTGAGTTCCAAGTCACTTAGTCAGCTTCAGTGTTGGGTTGCAGGTGGTACGCCGCAGTACGGGCGTACCGGAGCCAGCCCAGAGCACCGGATACCATTCCTGTACGGTGCTCTGGAGAGCTGGCCCACCCGAGCTCCTTACCAGTGTTTAAAGGCTTCTGCAATTCCGTGCAGGTGCATGACACATACAGTGCCTGTGCGACACTCTGTGAAGCAGCTGGAGCGTCGCAGAGGCGCTAAGATACACGTTCGTGCATGCGTGTCCATGAGGACGCCGCCAGCCCCGTTCCAACGTACTAGTTGGAACGGATTTGCAACCCACCACTGGTCAGCTTCCATATGAAACAGTAAATTTGAATCTTAGTATTCTCAGCACAGTCTTCTTAACCACAATACCGTAGTTCTCTGGTACTGTGTTTAACATTTTGAAACCTAAACAGGCACTGGATACTGTAAAATAAAGCTTGTTTTTTTGTATGGAAATGCTTGCTTTAATGAAGCTTATATATCTGAAATTATACCTAAAATGTAAAAAATGTGAAGGAAAACTGAGTATTGATATAGGTTCCTTACAACTCTCTTATACTTAAAGTGAATAGGGGTTACTAGAAAGAATTAATGAGGATTTATAGGGAAAGAGGAAGACAGTACTCTTTTCAAAGGTTGTGTGAATGGTCCTTTTTCCTTAAAAGCTATTTCGAAAATTTTGATGCTGATACAAATCTTAAAGATATTTATTAAGTGCTTATGTAGGTGTTGTACAAATTGTTCATTTCTACTTAATATATCTATCTTTATTGAAGAGAGATGAATATATTTATTTAATTGGATCTGTGTTGGCACAGTGGTTAGAATGCAGTACTGCAGGCTAATTCAGCTCACTGCCAGGAGTTCAATCCTCACCAGTTCAAGGTTGATTCAGCCTTCCATCCTTCCCAGGTTGGTAAAATGAGAACCCAGATTGTTGAGGACAATATGCTGACTCTGCAAACTGCTTAGATAGTGCTATAAAGCACAAGGGAGCTGTATATAAGTGCTATCACTATTGCTATTAAGTTGGGAGTCATTAAGTGTAGTTTGTTCTGTTGTTGGATATTTAAGCTTTTCCTGTTTAGTTTAAATGTATTCTTGCTAGTATTGTCACTATCTTACAGTAGTCTATTTGAAACTGCTTAAAACATTTTATTTTTTTAATTAATGATTTTTAATTTACCTTTATTCAGACACTTCATTATATTATTTGAAAGACTAAAGCAGTATGTATTTGAGAAGTAAAGACTATTCCTATTGACTAGAGAGATTCATCATTTTCAGCTGCCTGGAAAGAGACAATCCAGAAGCTTCAAATAGTCCAAACTGTAGCAGTGGGAACAGTGGTGAACATGCTTTGATATGCCCATATAACAATTCTGCTTTGCAAGCTGCACTGGTTGCCAGTTTTCTTCTGGGTGTGGCAGCTGTTATCTATAAAGCTCTACATGATATAGGGCCTGATTACTTGAGAGATCACTTTTCTTTTATAGTATCTGCCCAACCACTTTGATCTTGTAGAATTGGTATCCTCTGGGTTTCTTTAATTAAACAATGTCATCTATCAGGACCCAGGAAATGTGCCTTCTGTAGCAGTGTCTGCCCTCTGGAATTTCTCTTAAGATCCAGATGGGCCCCACTCCGCTGTTGTTTAGAAAGAGTCATGAAGACCTGGTTATTCACCCAGGCCTTTGGTAAAGGAGAGTGAGATCTTTCACTTCATACCATCGTTCTGTTGTTGTCTTGTTTTATATTTTTTTTAAAATCAATTATATTGTAATTTATTGTGAATCACTCAGAAACATTGGCAGGTATATCAGTATTGTTATTATTAAGTGAACAACAGCCTTATTCCCTCCATCACTTTCTCTGCTGTCAGTGGAATTATTTGATATACATTTGAAGGTTTCCAGATGTTCCTGAATCCTAATAGTGTAGGCTTTAGGTCTGTATGGCAGCTAGTATAAACAAAGTTGACAAGGTATGAAGTACTTAGGGGAATCACTCTCACTTAAATTTATTTGTGAAAGGCATCCTTTTGATTTCTTGACGCTTAGAGGATGAATCACAAATATTATAAAGCAAACTATGATAATAAGAAAAAAGGTGTTAGTGGAATGCTCTCCAGCACTTACTGGACTATCAACTCATTTTTTTATTATGGCCATAAGGCCAACAGATGGAAAGAAATAAAATAGTTAAAAATGAAAATAGATAACATTTAAAATGAATATACGTTTTCCAGACCCAGGGAGAAGTGAATAGTAGATACAATGCAGAATTGGGCAGCACAAAGTATATTTATCAAATGTGGCGAGGCAGGAGAAAGGACAAACAGAATGTATGATCCCTCTCAGAAATGTCTTAAAGGAAGGATAAATGAAAGATATACAGGCGTGATGGTGAACCTATGGCACGCGTGCCACAGGTGGCACACAGAACCCTCTCTATGGGCACACGAGCCATCACCCTGGTCAGCTCCACCACACATGCATGTACTCCTCCCACTGGCCAGCTGATTTTCGTGTCTACTGTGCATGCAGGAGATGTGTGCACATGTGTGGGAGGGTGAGGGGAGCACAGAGGCGGGTGCAGCGCCCCCCCTACCTAATTTTTGGTCCCAGGAGGCTTCAGGGAGGCTTGCTAGGCACAAAGCAGAGTGCAGGGGGGGGGTTGCATGCATGCATGGAGAGAGCGCAGGGTTGCACGGATGCGTGGGGGTTGGAGGGAGTGTGGGGATCATGCATGTGCGTGCAGGGGAGCATATTGCATTATAGGTGTGGGCACACATGCGCCTGCTGTCCACACATGCACATGTGATTTCGGCACGTGAGGAGAAAAAGGTTAGCCATCACTGATATACAGGATTTTCTGTACAGATAGAACTGAAAAAAGCTTTGCAGTCCATACAATTAAATATACATTGAAGAAGGAATATTTTTGTGACATTGAACCAAGATGGTATAGAACAGTGGCACTGAACTAAAAAAATGCCTCATCAGTTGAAAAAAGATGTTGATGCTGACTTTGAACAGGTGCAGATTTGAAACTAGACAGGATTTGATTGATTAGTATTTGGATCAGAGACCGTAAATAAATGGCCTATACATTAAATTAAGAATCCAGAAAGCCTCTTTGATCAGGGGTGTCAAACTCACCACATCACATTGATGTCATGTGACATAATGTGACGGTTTTTGCTTTCATGGAGCTGGGGTGGACATGACACATCTGGCCTGTGGGCTGCCAGTTTGACACCCTTGCCTTTGACGAAAAAAGTGGCCTATTGCTTTCATAACACACTCATGTTTATCTAGCCACAAAATGTTGACACCTGAGGACATTGTTATCTTTCTATCTTGTTGAAAGTTTTGTTTGCAGGACTGAATTATCCAGACAAACCATAATATTGGACTTAACTTTACAATCTCAATTTTCTTCCTCAGAACTTTTGCCTTTATTCTTTGAAGTACCCATAAATAAGATTCCTCTTGATTTGTCAGACACGGTGAGTGAATCCACTAATTTGTGTGAATTATTTCTCACAGTGATAAAAAAAACAACTGACAGACATCAAAGTAAATTTATTTTGTAAATTTATATAGCTGGTCATCTCATAAATGTGGAGGAGCAATGTACAAAATTAAAAACAATACAAAAACATATTTAAAAATCTTTTAAAAGATAAAAAGTAATTTAAAAATAATAAATACTCACAAACTGCCCTTCCTTCTGAAAAGAAGCAAGAAAGAATGGGAACAAACAAACATAAACAAGCCAGTTTAAAGTTGTCTTTATGTAGATTTTTCATTTGAACAAAGAGCACTCAGTGGAATCTCTCCTCTAATAGATTCTGTTAATTAGACCTCTAGGAAACCAGAAAAGTCCCTAAAAAGTTTAAACTGAATAAAGAGATCTTAATTTCCAGATCTAGACAACTGTCAGATATAACAGCTATAGGCTGCCAACATGTAGTGATCTCTTCCAATTGTACATTATGGCACCTTTATCTGGACCATATTTCTATTACAAGTATTACAATACACTAATTGTAATTGGGATTGAGAATTATCACTGAGCAACACTGGCATAAAGCATGATCTCATGAGCGCACTGACCTATGATGGCAGTTCCATCAGTCCCAATTGCCATTGTTAGGTGAATCTCATGGTCACTTTGAGCTGGTTTCTTTGTTTGTTGGAATCCAGCAGTGAGTTTTGCAAATGTTGGTCATGTGATTATGGGATGTTGTAATAGCAAGCTGGTTGCTAAACTCCAGAATCATGATAACATGTCCATTTGGGGTAGCTGCAATATGAACACTAGTTGTAAATCCCCTTTGCTCAGCACCATTGTAACTTCAAATAGTCACTGAATGATTGATCGTTAAAGGGGATTACCTATAATTCAATTTTTATTCTGTTTTCTATTCAGAAGCACATAAGACAGTTTAAATGCTAATGTGAGGGAACTTATTTACAGAGGATGTTAAAGAACTCTTCAAGAAATTACATCAATACATAAAGACTTACTTAAAACAGGTAGCAGTTTGCATCAGAGAAGTAAAAAAAGATATCCTTAGTTTCCTGCAGTTAAACTCACAAGAACATTAACTACCAGATCACACAGAAACCCTGTAATAGTACCTTAGTTTGCAAATGGAACAATTCTGTAATTCATGTAATTCCAGGAATTTAAATAGGGTACTTTCTGGCAGGCTTTCAAGATCTGATATTGTACCTAGCAATAATTGACTTCAAATAGTTTTTGCAGTGTCTGTTTTCTGGTCTGGCCTATCTTGAAGAGCTGACACTAGTGAATCATAAAGAGTTTGTGTCTTAATTGCATTCTCTTCTGTTCAATTGATGGAACACTGACAGCCTTTCATCTGATGTACTATCAAAATAAAGCTACAGATAGCTTCCCTGTTTATTCCAGAAGCCGTAACAGGGATTTCTTACCTTCTTACACTTAAGTCTATGAAAAAACCAGGAAAAAGAAGTGCCATGTTGACACTGCATGTTTAATCTGTTTCACTTGTGGCCTATCAGGATGGATCAAAGAAAAAGACCATCTCAGCCATTTTTAAGCAATTGAGAGATCATGAGGCCGTGTACAATAAACTATCCAAGCACAGCACAAATCATTCAGTGAAGGGATTTCAGCAGATTTCAAGAACTTTCCTTACTATAAAAAAAAGGATAAGTTAACAGTCTGGTTTATCACTTTCTTCAGCTACTACACAATGCATGACATTTTTTTTCCATATTAAAGGACTACTGTTTATCTAAGTGCCTTATCATGCAGCTGCCATTGCTTGTTAAAATGGCTTCTGGTCTAATTTTCTCTTTCTGTTCATGTTCAAATAGCTTTTAGGCACATACGACTGTAAATTATAGTATTTGGTTTATGGAACTCATTGAGAAAAACAATAGTTGTTTTTTTAAAAGTAGTATTGTTATCATTTTTACCCTGCTCTGTTCCTTAACAAAAACCCCAAAGGTGATTTACAAAGTTAGTGATATGATTTAAGTCTTATAATCTTCTAAACTGTATAAATTGGGATGGAAATAATTTCTGATAGCTGGCTCTCTAGATGAATTTGAGCACATCTAGCAAAAGAGAGCCTACCAGTTTTCATAATTATTGGTTTTATTAAACCAGTCTTACTGTTTTTCTAACATTCAGTTGAAAACTATAATCCATTAGTTTATGTTCTGCACTCTGGAACAATGGAAAACAAGTTTTTATCTTGTGTCACATTCTTTCAGATCCTTGAAAAATGTTCTCATATACCATCTCAGTCTTTGCTTAAGAAGGTTAAATGCCCAAGGTTCTCATATATTTTTTTATCTAGTAACTTGATCATTCTCTTTGTTCTTTTAATGATCATATCAGGTATATAACCACCTTTAACTTCATTATGTACACAACAGTCAATATATCTACTGAACAACACAGAGTAAATTACTTCCATTATTTAGAAATGATACTTCTGTTGATATACCCTAATACTGTATTTTTCTTTTATGCATTATCGCTCTCTGAGTCTTTAACCTGTTAAAATTAGGGTCTTAAATGCATATAAAAGAAAGATTTCCTGTATTATTGCATATATTTTAAAGGTGGACCAATACACAACAAAACAATCACCAAGCACATTCTTCAAGAGCAGCTGTAGTAGTTATTCTAACAGCTGGTACTATCCTAAGACAACCAAAGACTTTAACTTAATCACATAAATCATGTTATATCCAATAAGGATTGGACTGACATTTCTAGAATATTTGAAGAACACAAGATGATGCAGCTGGGTTTGTGTTACATATTTGAAATAGTTTGTGGAATATTTTAATGTAGGAATGAAGACAAATGTTCTTGAAACACTAATTTAAAGCAGGTAGGGGAAATGGACTAGAAGTTGGGGTTCTCTTTGAAGAAACGCTGAAGTTCTGTGCACAAAAATAAACCTCCCATGTTTAACGTATTTACTTAATGAACAACGTTTTTCATTATTTCATGTAGAACTGTCAGATCATTTCACAGACACACACACACACACACCATAGGACATATGATGTAACAAAAAGAGGGTAATCTACTAGATAATTTATTTAGTTTGGGACTAGCATGTGGTTAACTGAAACTTATTTTGCAAACTGTTGCTACTGTGTTGCTGAATCAATCAAAGAATGGATGAAACCAACTTTTCCCTTCCCTTCCTCGTCTAATTTGGAATCCCCTTCCAGATAAATTATAACACCAATACACTTACCTGAGATTATAATAAAAGGGGCTATCGAGAGTAGAAAATCAGAATTCAGGCAGTTCAAATGAATGTAGTTACCAAAATCTAAACTACTAATGGTCAAAGCAAATTGGCAGTAGATAAGAGTCAATGGAATTCAAGGTGAGCTGGACTTAGATCTCTTTTGGACATGAAAGGACTTGAGACTGATGACGTCTTACCTCAAACTTACCTTGGGTTCAACCTGGTCATCCTATAGGTACAGGGTTAATTCTAGTAATATATGTCGTAATAGTCTCTTAGCATCTTACTATCTACGTACAAATGAGATTAACTTGTATTTAGATATTTCACAAAGTGATGCTGATGGTACAGCATACAGATATTAGATATATTGAGATTTTATGTGCCATGCTGATCAGCTTAGAGCAATGTAATAGTAATTAAATAGCAAGCAATATTTTCAATAAAATGTAAAATCAAGGTATTTAAAAAAATAAAGGGAGGGAATGAAAATATGTTCAAAACAGAAATATTCATGAATAATGTAAGGTTTTCTGAATAAAAAGTTTCACACATTTCACATGGCAACAGAAATAATATTATCCTTTATAATACTACACTGTATTAAAAAGTTTACAAAAAAACTGCTTCCTATGTTTTGTTTGAGATTAGCTCTCAGTAAACTCAGGATTTGAGATTTTGTACAAGTACATACAGTATACCTTTTATAGTATAATAGAAAGTTTACTACGAGTAATCTATTTGAATGGAAATCCTACTGTTGAAAAGCTCTTGCATGTTGCTACATGAACATGTAAAGTACTTAAAATAAAATATGATCTCACTTTAATGATTATTTTTGCTCTATAGACTTTCTGACATAAAACTTACAAAACAAAGCATGTTTACCTATAGCATGGCCTTTAAAATAAGCTTTTAAATAGAGGCAGAAGTTTCAAATCTCTCTATGTGAGAAATCTGTTATTGAAAATACATTTCTATGTTTCTATGTTATATGAAAATATATTTTTAAGTTCCAGATATTATTGTATTAAAGATCTCTCTCTCTCTCTCTCATAGTATTTACTTATAGTACAGAGTAGTACCGTGAAAATAAAATATGCACAGAAAAATGAAAAATAAGTAATTCTTAACCTGGATCAAACCTTTTCCCAGATCCTTACTTTCAGAAAAATGTGCACCTACATAGGGAGGCAGAAGACTAATCTGCGCCAGGTATAAATATCAGAGTTATGGTAGGGAGAAGAACAATGGTATTGAAAATTAGGAATCATAACAAAATAACTTCAAGATGAATGCATCTTCAAAATTACTGGTTTCTAGCAGAGGCATTGTGGTTTGACAATGTATAAAATCATATTTTTCCATTAAACCTTGTAATATCTTTCCTTAAACAAAAAGAAAACTGAATAACTTCATGGTTATGAATACAAAACAATATTTGAAGAAATATGTGAGTGTCTCATGCCCCAATTTTTCTGTTTTTTTCAGTTACCTCTTCAAAAGAAAGCCAAATTGTAACAAATAATCAGTACAAAGCAAGTTGAAAAACAAAACGAAACGTAAATGATCATAGGAATGCCCTTAAAGATTTATTCTTTCAGGAATGTTCAGAGTTACCTTGAACCACAAGATGGGCAGCAAATAAAATTTAAAAATAAATAAAATACCCATTTGCTCTTTCACAGACATAGAAAACTCAGGAAGCAATGTATCTGGTACCTTATACTGTTCTTTAAATTGAAGATCTACCACATAAGTTAGGAAAAAAAATCTAAAACAAACACACATAAGAGATTTACATTTTAAGCAGCAGAGATTTCTGCTTAACTCAATCTAAATAGCGGGGTATTTCCTTGAAAGATTTAAAGAGGAATTGAAGGAGATACAAGTGGATCAAAGGGAAGGAGCTATGCAGCAAGAGATTGAGGAAGAAACTACTATGATGGACATTACAGGTGTAGACTTTTTATGTTCATAAAGTAAGCATGGTTTTTAAATACCTAATATGGAATATAAAATGGGCAAATACCTTGCAAAAAAGATTTTTCACTATTTTAAAAAGTTAAAGCCAGATGCAATTTGTTTACAGGAAACATAAGAAAAAGGATAAAAATATTTGATTCATAAAAATTTGAGGCAAGAATTTATTATCTCAGGGACAAGTAAGCAAAATAAAGTTGTTTTGTATATAAACCTACAATTATGATAAAAACTGGTATTGACTGGAGATTATGGTGAATATGTGGAGGTTAAAATTAATTTTAATAAACCAAGATTCTGATATATGTCTCAAATTATAACAAAGCTGTATTCTTTAAAGGACAATGAAAAACTAATAGATTGCCTTATGGAAATTGGTGGTGTTTTTGGAGACTGAAATGGCATAGCTTGACCACAAAAATATAGAATCTCTGTGAAAGGCAATAGCAATAGCAATAGCACTTAGACTTATACACCACTTCACCAGGCTTTACAGACCTCTCAAAGTGGTTTATAGAGTCAGCATATTGCCCTCAACAATCTGGCTCCTCATTTTACGGATCTCAGAAGGATGGAAGGCTGAGTCAACCTAGAGCTAGTCAGAATCGAATTCCTGAAGTGAGCAGTGACTTAGACTGCAATACTGCATTCTAACCACTGCATCACCATGGCTCCATTAAAACAACAGATGGCTTTAAAAAAAATCTGGATAACTTTGAATCTATAGAGGCATTAAAATGGTAACTACAATAGACTTCTCTGAAAAACATCTTGCTGATGAATAAACATGTTTTGAATTTTAAAAATCTTGTTACATGCATTAGCAAAGTGGAGATACTGCCAATGACTTTCAATAATCCAGTGACTTTAACATATAAGAGAAGAGTTAGAAATTATAAATGGAAGCTAAAGCAAACTTTGCTACAAAAGGAATCAGTAATGGAGGATTGTAAAAAAGAAATTGAAATATTTTTTTGAGATCAATATTTAAAAGTTAATCGTCAGAGTGAAACCACAACTTTTCTGATGAGCAGCCAAATAGAAAATAGTTATGGAGGATTTTTTCCCCAATGATAACAGTGGCAAGGCTACTACATGCACAAAGATGGAAAAATGCTGAAATATTCCCCAAAGGAGAAATGTGAAGAATGGCAGAATTTGCAGAAATGGCAAAAGTGACCTGTTTGATTGGGGATTAAACAATAAATATGTTTATAAAAGACTAAAGATCCTTTATTAAGTTTTGAAAATGAAAATAAAATGAGTTATTTTTGAATTTGCTGATTAAAAAAAGTTGACTATAGGTAGCCAGAAATATGTAATATAATCTTGAAAGAGGAGAAGAGACTGTCCATTTGTAACTGTTGTAAAGATGATCTGAAGTCATTTCTTTAAATAATCTTGGCATTTTTTTACTTTATACTATTTCTTGCACTTTTGTCTTTTTCTTAACTTTTCATTGTTTTCCTTTTAATTGTTATTCATGTTACAATATATTATATATATTAGAGGAATTATATGTTAGAAGAATTTTGCTGCCAGTATCACATTTGGAGAACAAAATTATGGAATATGTAGTCATGGCAAAATGGAGAATATATCCATACTAGTCTAATCAAAAGTAAATGGGACTGGCTGGCTCCCTTATGCACTGTATATTACACAGCAATACAATTTTAGACTCCTGAAATATGATTTCTAAAAAAACATGAGACTAATAGAAAACTAAACAAATAATAGCAAGTGTTTACTGCAAAGCACAATATCCAGATTGTGAGAAATAGATGGAAAGAAATGAAGAATGTATTACTAGAAAATTTTCCCATGATGTTTTTATTCATTCTTCATTTCTCCTTACTTCAGTCTACTATTGTAATTTAATGCAGACATTTTTCATGTTATTATTCTAACAAATATATATTTCAAATTAATTAAATCTTACATAAATGAGTTACACAGACACATATGTGCATACACCAAGACAGGGGTACACAATTAATTCAAGCCCTAATTGGTATAACTTATTCATGGCTTCTATGATTAAGATTTAATAGTGTATTTGTTTGAAATAGTTGTAATTGGAAACGTACAGCCTAGTCTCACTTAAAACTCCCGTCAGAACCATAATTGACTTTAATTTGGTAACTCAGCTGTTTTGGTTCTAAGCATTTGCTTTTTTCCCATGTTGCTTATGTTGATAGTATATGTGTTAGTGATACTGCATGGGTGGGCCAATCGCTATTTGATTGGCAGGGACAGTCTGTCGCCATAGTCATTTATAATTCCTGTCTAGGCTAGGATAGCTTGTACTTCACTTGGCAGCAGACAGGTCAAGACACTCACTAGGAGAGACTGAGACAAAGGCAAAGCAGGCCCTGAAAAGCCGAATCTCTGCTTTAAAATCCTCAGTTGTACCAGATCCTATTTTGTATTACTATTTTTTAGTAATGCCCTTTGATTGCAAATAATTTTGGACCAAGTGACAATAGTATCATGTCAAAACCAGGGAAAACTTCCTTAAATCATGGCTTGGTTTCTTTTGATCTCCCAAGTACAAAAGAGCCTTTGCCACACCAAACTGTGATGAAGATATTTAGCATCAGCATCATTACCCAAGGTCTTCCTTTTTGTCGTAGACGGGTAAGTGTGAAAATATTTGCCCCTTTTATGGGAAAAGATATACCTAAGATATGAAATTACACATCTTAAGGTAACTTGGTTGTAATTATTTCCAGTTCATAAATCCTTTATTTTTTTAGAGTAAGAAAATAAATAAATAAATATAATACGGTTTAAGAAGGTTTGATTCCTTTTTATTAGCACACTTGTTAATCTCAATAAATGTAAAAGAACAAATACAAGACTATAAAAAATAATGTATAGCATTTTCTTGAAATTTCCTCAGTGCTGCAGCAAGATAACTCTCTGTAACTGCTGATACAGAAGAGGAATAAATAAATGTTATTTGAGAAACGTATTTTGTTTAACTGTATTGAAATGTTAACATTAATATTTTATATGATTAAAGTGCACTGAACATTTCTATGTCTTATTAAAAGTCTTGGTTTCTCAGTAATAAATTGCTAGCTTTTAAGTTACTGTAATTTTAAATACTAATAAAGTCAATTAATTATTTCTTATATTGCTTTCATATTTCATTATCTTAAATGTTTCTTAGTTCCAAAAACTTTTAAAAAGAAATCTAATTAAATTATACTTCAACAACATGCTTTGATCACACAATATTACATGGGTTGTTTAATTTAACATGGCATATTTGTATTTCTAAAATACTTCTTAAGTTTTGTTTGTAATTTTGAATTAATTTCCCCTGTGATGTGATTTGATATCAAATCAAGCAAGATATTTATTGTTGTTCTAAAAATTTAAACAGTGAAACCACTGAAAATAATGATATTTAAATGATCTTGCTTGCCCATAATGCTAGAAAGTTTCCTTCTCATTTAGACTGAGGTCAGATGATCTATCAGTGAGGTTACCTGATATGTATGCTACAGTTTACTTACATTAAAACAGATGTGATAACGATGCTTAGTAATGCTTTTGAAAGGTTAAGACTATTTCTCTTTAGGGAAAAAATGTAATTCTTAGTTTATGGGTAAGAGTTGACTGATAAACAATTTGGAAGCATATTTAAATTTGAAATACCATCAATATTTAGAACATTCTTAATTATTTAAACTATAGTACCAGTTTTCTCCTTGTTTGAACTCAATCACTGTATAGGAAGCAAAAGCGTACAGCAATCCTTGCAGTAAAAATACTTTCTGTTAGGAGATCTGACAGTTCATGTCTTATGTGTCTCTATCACTAGTTATATTCAGCTTCCATTGAGCACATTACTATAAATGGCAATAGAACACAACAGTAGTCATCTATATTTCTGTTACTTCAACCAAGAAGCATAAAGAGGTCTAGCTCTATATATTAAGTGCTGGATCTGTTCATTTTAATATGGAAATGTATTTAGCTCATAACTGAAACATCTATAGGTAAACTATTTCTCAAATGAAATCCCACTTCTGGCTATACAATATTTCTTAAGAAGCTCATCATTAGGGTTGATTGAAATTTTTATCTTGCTTAATATTAATACTAAAGAAAGTTACATTGTCATTTTGGCTTGCTCATTTCACTGCAAAGAAGCATTTTCCAAATAGTGTTCCTGCCTTGATTCAGTCTTCCATTAAGCAGAAACATTAAGTTCCTGTCAATTTCTCTACTCCCGTGAAAGCCTGCAATTTTGCAATATTATTCAATGGATTTTAGAAGCTACTGCCTTTTACTAATAACTGAAAACTGAAGTTACTGTATTTTTGGAGTATAAGACGCACCTTAGTTTTTGGGGAGGAAAATAAGGTTTTGAGAGCGCGCATGTTTTTTATCCCCTAGTTGGGGATAAAAACAGTTTCTAAAGCACATAGCACGGAAGACAGCTTCACTCATTAGCGCCTCATTAGGGCTGAAAAACAGCTTCTAAAGCATGGCTGATCTTTGAAGGGAGCAGCAATGAGAAAAGCAGGCAAAGCACAGAAGATTGCTTCACTCATTAGTGCCTCATTAGGGCTGAAAAAAAAGCTTTGAAAAAGCTACATTCGGAGTATAAGACACACCCAAATTTTCAGCCTCTTAGAAGGGGAAGTGTGTCTTATACTCCAAAAAATATGGTATTTTAATTTTATCTAGTCATATACCTGTTATTTTACACATTGAAGTCTGCATGTTTGTTTATTATCTTTCTAGACCAGGGGTGTCAAACTGGAGGCCCATGAGCCAGATGTGTAACATGTAGGCCACGCCCACCACAGGTCCACAAAGGGAAGAAACATCACGTGACATCAATGTGACACTGCGAGTTTGACACCAGTGCCCTAGACAATTAGTACTTCTACTCATCTTGCATAACAGTAAAAACTTATGCTAATATAGTGCAAGTTTGATAGCCACCATCCCCTGTTTGGATTATTGCAATGCAGATTAAATGGAGCTAGCCTTGAAGAATATCTGGAAGCTTCATATCCTACAGAATGCGCCTCTGTGAGCAATCTTGGGTGCACAAAGAAGGGTGCACACAATACTTCTGCTGCATAAGTTGTACTGGTTTGCTTCCAGGTCCAATTCAAGATGTTGGTTATGACCTTTAAAGCCCTATATAACCCGGCTATGTTGCCTATGGGGCTGTCTTCACTCAAGTGTTTCCTATGTGCAAATTCTGTAAGAGGAATAGACTAATAATGTGCAGCAACCTAAAGTAATGCAATACTGAAATGATTGGGGGGGAGGTGGTATGATTGGTTGTTCATACTTTTTTGTGCACAATTCAATCCAGTAAAATTTATATATGATTTGTAGCATTTGGAAGAATTATTTGCTCTATGGAGCTACAAAGTTCCAAAAGTTTTCTTGATAATGTCATTAGTGGTAGGTAGATACTGATATAAAAGTAACATTTATAGACAGTGTTTAGACTTGACCTTTATATGCATTCATTTTGCACTCTTGGTGCTATGTACTGTAGTATACTTAGTGAAAAACACTGAAAAACACGTATAACTAGTTCATATTGAAAGTGTTATAATTTTAACTTTACTCTTTTGAGTATTGTAAAACAGTAATAACTTCATAAAATTTTAATGTCTATACTTGCAATAATCAAGTAGATCCAAATGGAGGCACATGGCTAGTCATAGGGTACTAGAAAGCAGACAAGTAAAGTTGATCTTGCTCATCTTTCTTATCTCTGAAATGACCTCTATCTTCCCAGCTTAATTTTTCTCCCTAACCTGAACAGCTGAACACATTTTGAAACTAGTCAATGAACTGTAGGCACCTTCAGATTTTATTTTACAATAAATAGGTAAGGTATCCTAATACAATAAAGTTTATCCTAGAAACTAATACATCTGTGAAATGGAGCATTATATGAATGTTAAAACTAAAATTTATATGCAAAAGTTGCATGGGGCAGAAGTGTGATGGGCTGCACAGGAAATGTTTGTAACCTCATTTAATTATTGTTTGATTGATTGATTTCTACCTCTTGGAATAAAAATACACTTGGCAGGTAACATAAACATCAGATTTGTTCTAGATGGTTTCAAACATGTAAACCAACCATTTGCATCTCTGCTTGGATTCATAGTTAATATCCCCAAAACATTGTTCAATGAATCAAAGATTAGCATTTACATTAAAAAAGTGTACTGTTTGGCAGCTCTTACTTTTTACTTCTATCTCTTTCAATCTGACTAGCTTTTCCATTAGTTGATCTCAGCAAAATGTATTCTCTAACTTTTTATTAATGCCAGACTTGTCCAAGTCGCTATATATTGCCAATCATGAGAGTCCTTATAAAGTGCTAGCTTAAAAAAGACAAGTCATTTGTGACCATAGGAAGTTTACATTCTTGGATAAAGACTAAAAACTAAACTATTCATTTGAAAGAAAGGGTTTATTATTAGGCTTCAGTAGTTCCCAAAGTTTGCAGAATTCAAACAATGTTTTGAAAAACATACACACAACTACACGGAAATTAAATTTAGCATTTGGCCAAGTTGCATAAGTGTACTCTATATTGTAATAGTGCACTTTTACTATATTAAATATGTTTGTAAAAATGCATGCTGATAAAACATTTCATTCTGTGTTCTGATGAAATTTGAAAACAGTTCTTAGTTTGCATGAAGATTCCACCCCTTTTTCTTTGAGGGAAGGGGACCCTTAAGATGACTGCAAGGCAGAAATTCATCTAGTCCTGTGAAAGAAGTCTGCCCTATTTAACATTTTGTCTGCAAATACCAAATCACAGACTACCACATCTGTTTATTAAATATTTGCCATGGAATGCAATGTTAGTATTTTGGTGGTGCATAAATGAATATGCCGTTCTAATTGTTCTGAGCTACAAATGGCAGACATTCCTAAAAGCAAGTTGCTATTAATAACACTGTTATACATTTTCTTCTCATGATAACGCCAACAGCTGACAAGAATGCAGGCCATCTTGCCTATTTGCTTTAGTGCAGTTGCATTCCATCCACATTTTCCTCATAGCATGTTGTTCTTGAACATCCCATTTTAAGAGGTTCCCTAATTCCAAGATGGGTATCAGTTCATAATTTTGGCAAAGTTCCCTGCACTTGAGAAAGAAAGAAGTGTTTATTGCAGACCTCCTCTTTGATGCTAACAATATTTATCTTGCTGATGTTAATTTCATTTTGGTTTTAATTATTTACTGGTTGCATATATCACTGATCTTGTTCCTCGAGAATATGTCTTCTTCTTTAACAGCATTATTATGGACATAATTGTATTTACTGAATTTTCTAATTTCATTCAGTTTAACTATTACTTTATCAGATAGGTGAAACAAGGTTTGGAATATTTGTGGTGCAAGGGTTGATTTAAGGATCTCAAGATAAGGTAATAGCTAATGTCTGGACTGATGCAGTTTTGTTTCATTGATTTAGATTTTCAGTTTCTGCTTGCATATAGACATGACAAATAAATAGTTGGCTTTGTATGTACTTTCAGTGTAGCGCTGCCAGTACATACAAGTAGTTCATATTAACTTATTTCACAAATATTGTACGCTGCCCAATCAGAGGCTCTTAAAATGTTCACAAAAAATTAATGTAAAACAAAGTTTTTTTTAAAAAAAGATAAACATTATCAAAATCAACACAAAAACCAAAGAATTAAATATAGGCTTTGTACACACTTAAGCAATGCTCAGGACAATATATAATAACATTCTATCCAACAATCACCTACATTTAAGTCTAAAAAACTATGATATCCTTTTCCTCTTTCCTAAATAATATTAGAGAGTATAAGTGTTGGGGCCCAGAGCACTTGATATGATGGGGCATCCCCCAAATGCCCTTTTTCTATGATCTATGATTTTATGATCTATCTATGATTTCTATGATTCTCAAGCGAAGAGAACATGCCCTGAGGATTACCCACACAGTTCTTATCAGTCACACTATCAACATAAATGCAGCTGGAGATCCCTTCCACTTCCTGATGGCTGCTGGCAGAAAAGTTGTCTCTTGCTTTAGTGGTCAGTGCAGAAGTCTCATAGGAGCCACTATATCACCTCAATGTATTGCTCCCTTTCCCTCAGCAGTAATCAGGCAGCCTTCTCTAAGGTAAAGGTAAAGGCTCCCCTCACACATATGTGCTAGTTGTTTCTGACTCTAGAAGGCGGTGCTCATCTCTGCTTCAAAGCCAAAGAGCCAGCGCTATCTAAAGACGTCTCCGTGGTCATATATCCAGCATGACTAAATGCCAAAGGCGCACAGAACGCTGTTACCTTCCCACCAAAGTGGTTCCTATATTTCTACTTGCATTTTTACATGCTTTCGAACTGGTAGGTTGGCAGAAGCTGGGACAAGTAACGGGAGCTCACACCATTAAGCAGAACTAGTGATTCGAACCGCCGAACTGCTGACCTTTCTGATCGACAAGTTCAGCGTCTTAGCCACTGAGCTACTGCGTCCCTTCATATATAAAATGTATATTCCTTGAAAATTGTTCATGATTTTTGGAGGTTAGGAATTCAGATTTTTGGCCTTATTTGTCCTCCATTTTTCCATTCCAGTTCTCTAGTAATTTTCAGAGACTACAGTTCTGCCACATTCTCCACTGGTGTTCCCTTAATTAAAGTTTCAGTTCTTCTGTTCTCTCCTTGTTTATCCTAAGCAGCTATCTCCTTTAACTAATGATGGACAGTTAGTGCCTTGTTTCTCTTCTGAGAAAATATATAAATATGAATAAGACATTCTGCCTTCTTACTCATTATTTTCCCATTTGTTTCTCCTTCCAATAGTTTTACAGACTCTAGCCTTTCCTTTTAAGTTCTGACATACCTAAAAAAAAACTTTTCTGTTTTGGGGCATTTCTAACAAGCCTCAGTTCATGTCATAGTATATTATGGAGGGAATCCCCTACATTAGATTTCAAGAAACCTCGGCAGCACAGAGAAGCTCTTCTAAATTATTCTGAGAAAGCAGTTGAAGTTAGTAAAAAAACATACTTCAATTTTTGTACATTATTTCTGCAGACTGTACCCATTTGTGCTTAATTGGACTGCTTGTGGTTTTTAAAAAGTATATTTGGTAATGCTTAAACTTGTTTTATTGTTCTCAATTTGATCGCTTAGCAATGAATTGCATGGATTCTGTCTAGAGAGATGTTATGTGTAACTCTATCAAATTATTTGCATCCTTGAAATAACTACAAATGCAACAAGAGTAGATCTGTACTATCTAATCCCTCTAGGAATCTCCTGCAGTTTCTTAGAGTCTGCAACAGATTTCCCACTTAGGCAGTAAACTAATAGCTCCAAAACCTTCAACTCAATTCGCATTGGTCTAATTCTGATGAAGAAATTGGAGCATGATTTCCAAATATCACACTGCCATATTTGATCCCAATTTATAAACAAAACTGAGGATACTGAAACAGTTCAACAACTGTCATGAACGCCATGAAAGCCTGACTTATGTGAAACAAGGTGGTTGAATATTGAAATCATATCCATAGAATGTTAGCAACATCTAGACAATTTTTCTTTTCTATTAATATCTCAATATTTCATTTAGATAAATTATGGTAGTTTGCTATTTCATTGTATATGATTGTTTTCACATGCAGTACGGCATAAAATAAATGCAATATTAAAAAACATAGTATTCTAGTACTTAGCAAGTACTAGCAACTTTTGAGACCTTTACATGCTGTTTAATAATAAATTGACATGCCTTTCCATTACTGAACATGTAGGGGCACTGCAACTCTGTAATAAAAAGTGTTGAGACGAATTGGTACAAACTCTACAAGTACGTTGCAGAAATTATACTTTGTTAAACAAATTCTGCCTCTGCACAAATATGTATATCCCTTGCAAATTTTAGGGTTTAAATATTGTATTTAAAGTATTATTATGTAGATTGGTATGGAAAAATAATCTTATTAAACTAATGCTAATTTTTCTATTTTCTTTCTATTCTATTTGACCTAAACTGATTTGATGATAAGAAAGAAATATATAAATACATCTTAATTAACATGTTCTAGAATTAATAAGTATGATAATTAGTATTTGTATGTATCTACTCAGATACATACAATAAAAATCTAGTTAAATTTAATAATCCAATGTACTTAAAAATTCAAATGAACAAACAGAAAAATAATATAATTTTTCTATATTCATTCCTTAATACTCTTTTCTCTATTTGTTTCACAGATATACTGAGCAAAGAAAAACTGTTAATATCTCTTCTTCCTCTCCAGCAGTGATCAGTGAAAGTTTATTATTGACTATGATATGCTTAGCAGTCTTTGAGGACTGGTGGGCATTTAGATATTAGAATTAGCATACTAAGTTGACTGGATTTATATGTTGCTTTTAATGCAGTATATGATGAAAAACATTATGTATAGAAATTAGGATTGTACAATATAGGCTAGATTTATTATAAATAGTTAAGATTAAGGAAAAATGGCCATAGCAGCTATCCTATAACCATTAAAATACAACTACATTTTAAGGAAAAATAATAACATTGAGATAGGAAAAATATCAGCCAATATACATATTTCAGCGCAAGTGTGTAGATGTATACTTTGTATAGATGTATACCTTGGTCGAAACAAGTTTTCTCTGAATTAATATAGAGGTAGTCCTTGACTTACAACAATTCAAAGTTACAACGGAATTGAAAAAAGTGGCCTATGACCATTTTTCACCTTTGCAGCATCCCCATGATCATGTGATCAAATTTCAGATGCTTGGCAACTGGTTCAGCCTCACAGGATTTTTTGACCTTTTGACAAGCAAAGTCAATGGGGAAGCCAGATTCACAGAATAACCATGTGACTAACTTAATGACTGCAGTGATTTACTTAACTGTGGCAAGAAATGTAAAATGGGGCAAAACCCACTTATCAAATTTCTCAATACCATAAATTTTGGGTTCACTTGTGGTCATAAGTCAAGGACTACCTGTATGTATGTAATGTACAGATATGTAGTGTAGACATATTTCCTCGACTCTCTGGTTTTCATAATTCAGTAGTTTTATAACTCAAACACTGAAAAATCTATGAACTGCTGGATCTAACTTTATCCTAATCTAACATCATTAATACTGGCAAGATAAATCTGGAAAGCTCCCAACCAAGGGAGGATGATCATGATGATAATGAAGAAGATGATGATGATCATTGCCTTCTCCTTCAATGAGTGCCGTAATTTTTACCCTTCATGACTAACAATACAAATTATACAAATGTATACAATACTGATGATAATACTGCTTGTGAGATATTTTGTTGAATCCTTAACATAAACATGCTTTTATCATGGCTGGAGTTTCAGGTAATCAAAGAATTGAGCAAGTATATACAGTGTGATTTTGAAAAACAAAACTAACATTTCATGAAGCATACATTGAAAATACTTTTTCTTCCTTGTTGGGAGCCTTTGAAATCATTTTGGGAGGGGAAATAAATAAACAGAAGAATGTGATTGATACTTCTCACTGAAAATAGAAAACTTTAGCTATGAGAAATAATGCATGGTAATTTATAAATATTGCTTTCATCATAGCCTCTGAAGATCCCAATGATAATTTGTGAATAGACAACTTTTATAGGGAATTTCTTCCTTTTTTGGAAATAGGCTGAATATGTAAATTATCAGAATGGCAATTGGCATATCATTAGTACATCAGAAGTAAGCTGTGGAAAATGTGAAGAACTGATTCATGCATATTAACAAAAGTACTTTAGAATTTAAGCTTTTCATTCAGCACTTGTACCCCTTCTTGAGTTTCATTCTTCCCCATGGATTGCCCCCCTTCTTTAACTATCTGTACAGGCCTTTTCTCCCCCCCCCCAAACCTCCCCCATCTCTGTTCAATGGATAATCTGTAAAGTTCATTGCTGCCACTGCTGCTTTGAGTGGGGAGTGTTGTTTTGCCCATTTCGTACCAGCTTTGTTACTGTGCAGTATTTTTCAGCTATTTTTGCTCATTATCATACAGCTGGTATTTAGAAGAGTGAGGCAGGCAGAAGCTGCACTGTCTGCAAGTATAAGAAGTTCTTTTGCATTTGGGAAACTGGCAGATGGGGCATGTGTTTTAAACGGATTTTGCTGATAGCAGACTACATTAAAAATCATTCTGAGAAAGACTAAGGTCAGCCTATGAATTCAGAACTTGAGAGGTATTCAGCTTTTGGAAATCCTTTTTAGAATATAAATTAACAGACAAAAGTGGAAAATGCACAACAGTCTACTTAATTTTCCCATTTGATGATATGACTTGTTCATTATCTATTAGCCTTTTTTATCTCACTGAAAGGCAAAGCATAAATATTTTAATAAAGAAATTAAAGTTATAAATTAGGTAAATAATCGCAAGACCATTGTAAAATATACCTTTGCACATAAAAGGACCTAGGTAGTAGAACCCAATATGTTCCGTTTCAGAATTTCAATGGACTACAGAGCCACTACAGATAAATAAATAGAGAGCACTGAACCAAAAATCTTACACAAATCAACATCTTCCTATTTTGAGGGAGGGAAGTTGTTTCTACTTGAAGATAGATTTTATCCAATATTAAACTGAACATATTTAAATAAACTGCTTGCATAAATATCCTAGATGATATTCTATTAGATGATATTCATATAATTCTATTAATAGCTGCAATCAGCAGGCATCCTTCAGACACATTTTTGTCCTAAAACTCCAAAATCATCAATAATAATTAATTGAATAATTGAATTAATTATTTAATAATTTATTTCAAGTTCAAACTCTAGAATAAATGTAGTCATGCATAAATTGAAAGATTCTGTTACATTTGATTCATCCCATAGGAATTATAATAGCAACATCACGAAGAAAAGAAATGCAAACTTTATATTTTAAAGTAATAAATATGAGATAAAATAATAATAAATATGTTGACATTATAAAAATAGAGAAATAATACAGTCAGAATTTAAAATTACCAATATAAATTTCCCATATGATATGAATTGGGGGGTTTTTAATGCAAAAAAATCTGGGAATTTAAAATCCAGAAATCTTGACCAGCTAAGTCAAAATGCCTTTCTTTTGGCTGAAAAGAAAATTTAACATGCACATGACCCATTGCAGGAAATCAGTTATAAATTTATCCTTCTATGATAGAGATTATAAGAAGCTATATTTTTTTGTTTACATCATCCCCAAACTACTTCATGTTATAATACAGTTTTATTGTTTCTACTTGCTTGAATGCCTTTTCTCATACTATCAATTGCAGCATCTTAATGGAAATATTATTTGAACTGAGATGCAGCAGAGAATATTGTAGTGAATCTATTCATATTTGAACAGTTATTTTTGAAAGAGTAGTCTTGGGTATTTTTTATTTATTTTTTGGGATTAGTTTTTAAAGTCACGTAAAATTCCACATTTTCTACAGAAAATAATAAAGTAATGATTTTATGTACAAATCTGTTTTTTTCCTTGTGATAGAGGTCAAGCCATGGGAATGCTAAAACAATGCCTAGCCATAGTAACTGATTTTAGATCCAGAACAATAAGACTCAGATCAGATTTGTCCAGAAAAAGGGCATTCAGCCTTCAGTTATTATATGAGCTGTATGCTCTCCAAGTGAATAAGACTTCCAGTTTGGAAGCTGATTTATTTTTGTCCTAAAAATATTTGTTATTTTTAAATGAAAGGATTATTGTCTTTTCCTTAAAAAAAATCTTATGAGAGTATGCTAGCTGTCAGCTTATTGAAGGAATTGGAAACGTCTAGCTCAAAGTTGCTTTGGCCTGCCAGCTCAAGCTATCAATCAGAGGTTTCCAAACTTTTTCAGACTATGGAACCTGTTAATTAAAAAAAAATCATGGAACCCCTTATCAAGAGATAAAGCTATAAGGATAGAAAAATGGCTGTATTTGAAAGCTTTTTTAATTTTATTTTTGCCTTTCATCTCTCAAAAAAGTATGTAACTGAATTGAATTGAAAAACTGCTAGAGATTGTCAAATGACAATCTACCATTTTCTCAATTTGCTGTTCTTGCCGTCATTTTTGAAGGAATATTGTTAATGATCATAATTTACTAGAGCAGATTAGCTAAAAAACTATTAAATATAAATTTATCTGCAAATATTCAGTTGTGATGTTTTCAGTCAGATATCTAATTCTCTAAAACTTTTCATTTTTCCATCCCCAGACCAGTCTGGCCCTTTTCTTTAAATAGTGGATAATCAAAAATGGCAAGTATGGGGAAAATCAAAGACAAATTGTACAATTTAATATAATTTAAGTCCTCTTTTTATTATTAAAAAGGTATTAGTCTTGCAGATTGTTTCATCCTTATTTATTTATAATAAAGTATATGCTGTTTGTATCACAAAGACCCCATACATAAAAAAATAAATACAGCAGTGTAATACATTATAAGTAGTAAAAGAAAGGCAATAAGAAATGAAATCAATGGTGCTGTAACTTATTTACACCACATACAGATAATCATCAACTTAAGACCATTCATTTAATGACAGCTCAAATTTACGGTGCGGAAAAATGTAATTTATGACCCATTCTATAAGTTACAACTGTCACAATATCTCTACTGTCATGTGAATTCAATGTGGTTACTTGGAAACCAGCTTGCATGTAGGACAGTTGCAACTCTTGCACTCCCAGGATCATGATTTATGGCCTTCCCAAGCTGGCTTCCAACAAGTAAAGTCAATGGGGAAAAGCCAGATTCATTTAACAACTATGTATTTGCTTAAAATCTGCATAATTTGGTTAATGAATACAGTGATCTGCTTAATAACTGTGGGAAAAATTGACATAATATTGAATCACATGATGATTCAAAAACTGCATGGCTTAGCAACTGGAATTCCAGTCCTAATTGTGGTTGTAAGTCAAAAACTATCCATATTATTTTCTTCTATTCCCCAAAGGCCCTGGGACAGTTAGATATTAACAAACTTATGAAATTAGAAAGGAAGGAGACACTTCTCTGTGAAAAAGCACCTTTGGGACAACCATGACTTGGATGACAGAGAATCCCCATAGACATGGAGGTTGGAATCAGAGGTGGGTTGTTCCAGGTTCGGCCCGAATTGGATGAACCAGTAGTGGCGGCGGCGACAGACTCTACCCCCCCCCCCCGACACTTCTGTGTATACAATTCTGGTAATAAAAAAAATGGAAGCCCACCACTGGTTGAATCCTTACGCAGCTGCAAGTGCCTATGTCCAGTTCCTTGTTAATTCCATTGACCATTATCTAGCACCAATTTGCCTTGACCATTAGTGGATTGTATTCTTGGGGATAGGTAGCATGTAATAAATGGTTACTGCTTTGAACTCAACTCTGTTTCTAGTTACTTGTGTCTGACATTCTTAATTGCAAGGTATTTCTTCATGATGAATGTATGTATGTGGGGACTTAATGTTTTATTACATTAATGAAGGCTTTTCTTTAAGCATTGAGAATGATTTAGTGAATAACATCTTATCATTAAATTATCAAAAGCAATTTAAGTAACAATTACCTTTCAAGATAAAAGCTTTATTAGCTTTGAACTTGTCATCTGCTACTTTTGAGTACTATCGAGTTTATTCTGTCACCCTCAAGTAGATTTATTTAGGTGAATTGATGGAGATTTTGCTGTTACACAATCAAGCAAAGCAAGTTGTTGCAAAAGCTCCTGACACTTAAAAAGGTCACAAAACATTTCCCCTCCTACTCTAAAAAGACATCGAATTCAACTTAGTTGTTAAAAGGTAGTAACTCTGTGTTCTAGTCTTTCCTTGGGCATGAAAGATACCTGGATGACTTTAAACCAGTAACACACTCTCTCAGCCCAATTCATCTCACAGTATTGTTGGGGGAAAATTGGTAAAGGAAGGAAGGTATGTTTGCTGCCTTGAGTTATTTATAAAAAATAATAAAAGGTGGGATAAAAAAATCTCAACACCCCCAAACCTTATGGCCAGGGCAAATGCCTTTTATATAAAAAAGTGAAATGCTTGTGAATCAAGGTCTCTATCACTTTTTTATCAGAATAAAAAGAGGCTTGTTTTCTTGCCATGGGAAAATCTCTGAGAATACAGATTTAAAAGACCTCTACTTTATAACTCGTGTATAGAAATTGTTCAAATAAATTTTCCCATCAGCTTGAGGAGTATTTTCTGGCCTTGCAACATAGAAAAGTAATTGATTTGATTTGGATATAATGTGTTCACTTACCTTTTCTGTTGAAACCTTGGTCTGTATGAGCTTTTATAAGACCCTGAATGACAATAAGTTTTTTTTTTTACAAAAAAACCCTTAAAAGAAATTGCTGAAACCTCTGCATTCTAGAGATTTCTTATTTTTGTAATTACTTCAGAGAGATCACGCTTGGATAAGGTGATATACCGTAAATTAAAGTAGGATTTTGTTTTCATTTTTAAGAAAAATATTGTCAATGGGCATATATGAAACTTTTCTCCTTCATCTTTCTTGGATTTGCAGTATTTTCTGATCAGAAGGTGATCTGTAATAAGACCTAGCCTAACTATATATTATGTAGACATACATCTGTAACGTAATGCAATACCACTTTGATTTAGTGGTTAAGGCACCATGCTAGAAAATGGGAGACTCTGAGTTCAAGTTCTTCCTTAGCCATAAAAGCTCAAGTACACCATCTACTTCCTTAAGACACAGAATAAAACCTTCCCAGCTAATGAAGCAAAAAAAATTTTTTTTACTTTGACTGGAACAGCTTAATCAAAATAAAACTATCAGCATTTTTTGAGAACCTTTTTCACCAGATTAATTTGGATTCTGTGATTTCATTAATCCAAGCAAAGGTTCATCTGAAAGAGGGCTTTTTGTCACCTAAATGTGGATGTGGTAACCATATATAAATAATTATATTTCAGTGCTCTATTACAGCAATGTAATCTCTAATATGAGAACTTGGACAAGCTTTTAAGATTTTGTTCTTACTCCTATAATAATAAAGCAGCATTTCTGCAATTCTGGTATCTTATTTTTTATCTGGTATACCTCAGAGGACTGATAGCCCAGATGCAAAGCCCACCAGATCTTTAGGAAAAACTCTAAGCTCTAGCTGAAATCCTCCAGGTTCATTCCTGGGCCAGACCTATCTAATGGTTCTACCTAATTTTAAGGGTGGAGTAGCTCCAGCAAGCTGCAATATCATTAAAAGACTAATCCAATTATGACAGAGGAGTAATAGTAACATCTTTACCTTCAAATCATGTTGCAATGCCCCAAGACAAAAAACAGATCATGTGTTTTCTTTTTCAGGATCTTAAATGTTTTTCAATCATGATCATAAGTGATAGGTCTATGTTCTATGTTATCCAGAAACGTGTTAAAATCCTCAAGGACAATCAAATTTAGGCATTCCACTGCCAATTTGTAGATAGAATCATCTTTTGCATCAAGGTCCCACATCCAATTTAAATGCATTACAGAACCTCTGAAAGCCATCAAGTTTTCCCAAATGACAACTACTACCTCATCTTTGATAGTGACACCGTGGCTCAGTGCCTAAGACGCTGAGCTTGTCGTCAGAAGCGTTGGCAGTTCAGTGGTTTGAATCCCTAGTGCCGTGTAACGGAGTGAGAGCCTGTTACTTGTCCCAGCTTCTGCCAACCTTCAATTCAGAAGCACATAAAAATGCAAGTAGAAAAATAGGAACAACTTTGGTGGGAAGGTAACAGTGCTCCATGCACCTTCGGCATTTAGTCATACCGGCCACATGACCACAGAGATGCCTTCGGACAGTGCTGGCTCTTCGCCTTTGAAACGGAGATGGGCACAGCCCCCTAGAGTCAGGATCAACTAGCACATATGTGTGTGGAGAATCTTTACCTGTACCTTACCATCTCTTCCTTGCTCTGGAGTCCAAGCTGATAACACATAGGAAATCCAGACAGGCACAATTTTGAAAGAGAAACACTGGACCTCTGGGTCTACCCAGGTTTCATTTATATATGGCAAGTAGGCTGCTTTTTTCATTATCATTCATAAGGATGGTCTTATTGTAATTGTTCTGGTCTTTAAGAGCAACAACCAAGAACAAGCACTATCAACAAAGGGCATAAAACTATAGGAATAGCCTTCTTTCCCCCTCAACATTTATCAAATAATTGGATGAATAGCAAAGAAAATAAATGTTCCTTTTTTATCCAAAATAAACAAAATGACAACTATATATTCATTTTAGACTTCATTTTAAGACCTCATTTTAAGTAATTTGCTTTCTGTATAATACTATATAATACAGTTCTGAATCAGTCTGTCTACTTGCCTGTCTGTCTGTGTTTCTAAACCACCATGGCAGTTTTAAGGTATGGCGATGATAGCTTATATGCTTTCAAAATTCTCAACTATACCAACTGAAGCACTATTTTATTATAGGTTACTGGTAATGAAGAAATTATAGAGAGGAACTCAATATTAGTTCCTCAATTTTGAACTTTGGCTTCCTAATAAGTTTTCTTCCTCTTCCTCCTCATATAATTTTTATAATTAATAATGTCACCTTTATGTTTGCTAACTTTAAATATTAAAAATTGTTCTTGTAACTATTTAAAATAATTATGCATGAGTAAATAATCTGCACTTACTTAGGTTGCAGCTTGAGGGAGCTGATTGCCTTCTCTAACATCTCAAAGTATTAATGATTCCTTCATCCTCACTTGATTCCTGTTGATGTCTGATTTATTTATTATTACTACTGGAAAGTTGTTAAGTTGTTAAATAAGTATTTGTTTTTGACAGACTTAATCTTGGCCCCTCAATTCCTCTTGTAAATTGTGGGTATAAGACTTTCCTTCTTTACTGTGAGACAACAGCCTAATTCCCTGTAAAATTTAATGTTTATTGCCTTATTTAATACCAGCTTTTCCCTGAATATTTACCCCTTTTGGAGAATTTGTCATAATAAAATGAAATACAGGAATCCATTAAATTATGCTACATATCTGTTTTTAAGAGAATAGAGGTATATCCAAAAAAATAATGATTAAAATAGCATTAATTTCTTTCTTCCTGTAGAATTTTGTTTTACATGCCAATGATACAAAATGTATCTAATAATTGTATCAAGAATCATTGGAGAAAGGAGGTGTAATAATTCTGATTTGCTATTTTGTGGTATATTATTAGTACAATAATTTGTGAGATGCCTAGTTAATGCAAATTTCATATATATACTGTATAATTCAGACTAAATATAAAGTTATTTTTAAGCATCTATTTGGACTTGGACAGTTGGGCACAGGAAGGAAGATCCTGGCCAAACCTTTTCTCTGACATATTAGATTTTATATTTAAGGATGTAAAGTGAACATTTTGTTTGACTTTCCCCACAGCAAGTTTATCATATCTATTATCGACAAATATACTTTTAAACTTTTTAAATGGTTTGAATCTAAGACATGTATTTGGCCATTGAGTTACTTCTTGTCTATAAATCTGTTGTGTTCTAAATTGAATATTGTACTGTGTGATATTTCAAATAGATTTTTCCATTATTTATTTTATTATTACATTTAATTTATTAGATGTTTATCTTATCTTTATTACTTTATAAGTAAGTCAAGATGATAAGCATACATAATATTCCTTCTATTTGTACTGTAACTCTATGAGGTGGGGTAGTCTCAGAGAGATTGGCTGCCATGCTTGAGGATGGACTACAATTCATTGTCTCTAGATTTCTAGACTACATCAAACTGGTTCTGCTATTTGTGAATTATGTATGTATCTATATATGTATGTAGTATGTATGTATGTACATAATATACAATATACAACTTATACTGTATTGGTGCCCCATGTTTATCCTGGGGTACATATATGTACTCTCCTATTCTAAACTTTCTACCATGAAATAATATAGAAACAAGTTTTTTATCCTCTAATATTATTGGAAAATCAAATTTTCACCAGAAAATCTATCAGGGTTTTGAATTGTAAAGGTTCTACATAAGCTGGCTTCCCATTCCATACTTAATTTCCAATATTCAGAGGGTACATGGATGGATGGGTGATGTGACTGATCAGGGAAGAAAAGCAAACAGGATCCCACTATCTATTGTTATGAGATTGTAATTCAAATGGGTTAACATGAGCCAATTATTTTATCTTAGCTCTAGGAAGGAGGCAGTGATAAACCACTTCTGCAAAACTTTGCAAGAAAACTATAGGCAGTCTCTAAGAATTGTACACAACTGAACAGAAGAAAAATATACATAATTATATCTTATGTTTCATAATATGACAAGAATTGTACTGTTTTAGGACTGTATGCTAAGCAATTATGCTAAGCAATAGCATAAAAAGCAAGCATATAGCAATCATTAAATGGTTTAAATATCTTTTAGTCTCTGCAGCATCACTGTTATCTGGTTAAACAGATAGTCCTCAACAGGACCACAATTGAGCTAAAATTTCTGTTACTAAGCGAGAGAGTCGTTAAGTGAGTTTTGCCCCATTTTATGACTTTTCTTGCCACAGTTGTTAAGGGAATCACTGCTGTTAATTAAGTTAGTAACACAGTTGTTAAGCAAAGTCCTGATTGACTTTGTTTATAAGAAAGTCTCAAAAGCTGATCACATGACCCTGGACACTGCAACTCTCATAAATATAATTCAGTTGCCAAACGTCTGAATTTTGATCACATGATTGTTGGATGCTGCAATGGTCATAAGTGGAGAAAACAGTCATAAGTCACTTATTTCAGTGCTGTTGTAAGTTTGAATGTTTGTCACTAAACAAACTGTTGTAAGTCGATGACTTACATATATAATGTCTATAATTCTTACATTGCCTATGATTGGCATTAGCAGAATGATGCAAATGTTTCACAACAATCATGGTGTGTGGAGTTGCTTACTAATAGATAAGTTAGCAACTCACATATTCTATGCACACTTAAAAAGCAACAAGCAAGAACCATTTTTAGCGTAACAAATTACTTGAAGGGAATTTTATTCAAGTAACTAATAGACTGTAGACAAGTTAAGTAGTATTTTAAAAAAAATCAAAAGCATTTTCTTAATATTTTATACTACAGTATGAGGGAGGGAAAGTACAGTATTAATGGCAAGGATGCCATCTGGAGAAACTGTGAGCATACCTTCCACACAAGTGCCATACGGCATACTGCAGTTATTAACAGTAGAGAAAAGCATCATGTTCAGAACATGTGATAGTTCTACTTGATTTAGCAAACTTCTGCTGATCATTTTATGTTTGCATCTAGAACATACTGAATAATGTTGTACTGTTTTTATCTCCCTGCAGTATAAATTATTCTCCTTTTATAGGTGTTGAACTGCTGTGTTTTGATAAATTCAGTTAGCTCTTCATAGCAATGGCCATGGCTTTGTCCATGATTACTTAGACCAGTGTTTCTCAACCTTGGCGACTTTTAAGTCCTGTGGACTTCAACTCCCAGAATCCCCCAACCAGCAAGAGTGTTAACTGAAGAAGTTTGTTTATTCCTCTTAAAATCAACATAAGAAATCAATAACTTCCAATTGAAGCTTGCTCTGAGTTGATACATATTTTAAAAAACAACTTAGTTCCTTTTCTTCCTTTTATTAGTGAGTTGTACTTACTAATCGTAGGAACTAATCAAAGGGAACAGGGCACTGCTTGTTTTCTAATAGGATATGCAAACCTTCCCTTTGAATGTCCCTTCTTAATAGGCTAGTGTGGTGTATCTAATGGTGAAAGAGAAATGGTCACATGACCTCTGAGATATTGATTGTTAGATTTCTAAGTAATATTCATTTTTTCATTTTTAATTTCACACTTTATGAATAAAGCCTACAATTAGTATATCTTAAAAGAAGGAATACAAATTTAAAAACACACTTTAAAAGAAGTATGATGGAAGCCAGTTACCATGGAAAGTCATGGAATAAACATTTTTCATTTTAGTTTTAACCAAAAAGCAATTAGAAAGCATTTTTGGCGTGCCACATTTAAGGTGATTAGATGATCTCACGTTGGAATTGCAGCTTAATAGTTGTATCTTCCTGGTGGATGATGCTTAATAAGATTGGACTGAATGTTAAATATTCCAATGTCATGAGATTTTTTTTTTCTCAAATAAGAAATGAGATTGCCAAAAGGAATGCTTATGTCAGGTTATTATACAATTAACTGTACTTTATGGAGCATTTTCTGTACCCATTAGATTTGGCTTATAGGTGCAGACAGCTTGCCTAAGGGCCACAGTACACTTGTAATGAGAGAAAATTAACTTGTTTGCTGCAGCTGGCAATTTAGAATTAGCCAGTCCTATTCTGCTTGCCTAAAACGAGGGAGATAAATTATTGGCCTCGGAACGATAGAGTTTCCGTGTTTCCCCAGTCCCAGTGGCCAATGTGAGCAAGGCATGGGGCTGCTTTAATTTCCTGCCGAAGTCCTTCCCATGCTGTATGCTCACAGGCTCCTTGGAACGGAGCACCATGTAATTGATGTGCAGTCTGCATTGCTGAAACTTGGACTGCACCATTCTCAGCGTGAGGGAAGATGTAATCCGATCTCTCTGCGCCGCTGAGGGAGGAATCCATTCAGTCAAGGCTTTGACTGGGCAAAGTCTCCTCCAATAATCTTCCCTCCCGATCTCATTATTCCCTCAAGTTCTTCTCCGACAAGCCCCTGCGTATGTATGTATGTGTGCCGGGCGAAGCTGTTGGATCGCGGGCTTCCTTCTCGTTCGCATCGCAGCGGAGTTTGGCTGCTGGTTCTGTTGCCCAGTCTTCCTTTTCTGACGTGCCCGAGCATGTCCACATTAGAGTCTGTGACATATCTACCTGAAAAAGGTTTATATTGTCAACGACTACCAAGCAGCCGGATACTTGGCGGCACAGAATCTCTAAAGGGGAAAAATACCGACAACATGGGCTTCTACGGCACTTTAAAGATGATTTTTTACAAAGTAAGTAACTCGCGCGCTTTCGAAAGAGGCATTATTATTCTGTATGTTAGGCAGAAGAGGAAGGGAGGAAAAATCCGTATCATTGTAGATGGCTGCAGTATCTCCGAGGTCCCCCCCCCCCTTAGTGGGTTGGCTGGATGCTTAAAATTCTGTGTGCTGGATAAAGGCAAATAGCGAAAAGGCTCAGTGAGATGCGAAATGCTTTTATTTTAAAATCAGCATGAGAAACCAGGGGAAGATCAAATTATTTACCTTCGACTGAAATGGGTCTTCACATTCAGCTCAGCACTTTAAGCTTTTTTTAAAAAAAGAAGACCTTCCCCTCCTTATTCTCTTTTGCATATCGTCTTCACAAAAGTATTTATTAATGCTGCTTCCCTTGAAAAAACATAATTCTATTGCTTCTATGTAAATATTTGCATCAGGGAGGAATTTTAAAGATGTGCCTGGTGCATTCCCAGTAGCAGTGCAGAAAACAGGCTTCAGGATCTGTTCTTTCAAATAATAATGCTAATACTATGTAATACTTCTCTATAAAATTCAAATGTTTTCATGAGTATTTATGAATTATGTTTTACATTATGTAGTAGCTCTGCATTAGATTACTCTGGAGGGAATAAACTTCTTTATAAGATGATGTATGATAATTTATTATGATCTTTTTTTAATACAGTGTGCATTGCAGAGCTACTGCATATTTCACAATCTAGATTAAATAGGGATAGAAAAAGTTTATAATACAAATATTGAGGAAAATTAGAGTTTGATAACATTCTTTGGCAACTATAGAAACTGTTTTGAATATATCGTGTACTTTTGAGACAATGAAGTTGTGTTTAAAGTGGGAGTTTATGTTACAGCTCTGACTACCAAAATTTGCCTGAAGAAATCTTTTCTGTGAACGCCTTTTTTTACTACTGCTATCCCGTAGGAAAATCAAATTAAAGATTAAAAAAAAAATCCTGAATAAACATGTTAATGTTAATATGGGGTTGGTCCATAGTAATATGAGGAATCCTTTTCCAGTGGTTTCCTTATTCTCCTGCACATGGGTAAAAATATGGTTTCTGTTATTTTGTGTCTTCTTTTAAAGAAGAGGCATGCTTGTAAAGAAGGTTGTTTTCTCATTTTGGTTTTTAGTTTTGTTTGGTAACATGCGGAGTTCTGCTCCATATGAGCCAGAATCATAAGATAGGTTAAGTATAAGAACAGTTTCAATACTGAGAAAGTGAAATGAATATGCAGAACAATTTACATAGAATATTGTCCAAAATGAAATGTAATGCATTGGGTGAAAGCCGATGAGTACATTTTAAAGCCTTGGAAAAAATTACTGTATTTTTGTTATCATTACCAAAGCACCAGTACCAGCTCAATAATTAATGTATATCCATTTAATAGAAAAAATAAGTATAATTTGCTTTGAAGGGCAGTGTACCTTGGACATTACAAAGGCTATTTTCAAAAACCAATATGAAAATTAGTATTGGTATGATAGCAGTTATTTAAAATATCTACAATAATAAAATCCATTGATTTCTACATTCATCATTCTGCTCAAACATATATGCTATGTTACTTAGCCACTGTAGCAAGTCATGGCTGCTTTTCAAATTGAAATTTGAATAGATTTTAATAAACCTGTTCTAAGTAATTTCATACAGTAATGAAACTGTATTTTATAAAATTGTTGCACACAGTTTTAATTTCAATTGCTTCCTTAGAAGTTTCTAAAAATCGCTCCGTGTATTAATAATTTGTTTGACTCAATATGTTGATTACTGGGTTCTTTTTCTTTTTAGATTTACTTTTAAAACAAAACCTTTTAAAAAATATTCTCTGGAAGTTGGAGTCAAATCTTCATACGTTCACACTCCCCTCCCACACTATTCGAATTAGGAAAAAATAGTTTTATTAAAGCTGTCAAGAGGAGTTAGAAGTGCAAAGAAAATCTCACAGAAAAGGAATTTAATGTCCTTGATTCCTTTTCATAAAATGTTTCCCAAAGAATTACGCAAGAACCTTTTCATATATTTATTCATTCAGTTATAGGAATCCTCGAACTCTAAACAACTTACAATTAAAAAGAAATAGCAAAAAAAAAAAATATCAAAAGAATACAGCTGATCGAAAAACTAAAACAAAACCTTAGGACTTCCATAACCATCCAATTCCAAGGCTTGGTAGAATAAGCATATTTTAATCCTTTTCAGAAAGTTATTAAAGTGGGGGCAATGGGGATCTCATTTTATTTTCATCCTTTGTATTTTTATGCATTTTTTTTCATTCTGAGCAATTTAAAAAGCTAGTACTTGTAAATCTATGTAACCAGATTATAGAAGACAAATTATAATGTATAAGCATGTAGCAATAAATATAGCAAATATTCTCGAAGTCTAATAACTGTGGCATGCAAGATTGCACAGAAGGTTGTTGAACTGTTAGAATTATTTATGTTGTATTTTTTAAATTATAAAAGAGAGTGGTCATTCAAAGGGACTAACGGGTCAATAAAAAGAGGGTTTCTCCCCGCCCCCCCCCAAAGTAATATAAATTGTTTATTACAGTTCTACCTTAAGGTGGTAAGCTAACATCTTTTCCCTTGTCCCATTTTATAGATGAAAAGAAAGTTAGACCATGGTTCGGAGGTCCGTTCTTTTTCACTGGGAAAGAAACCCTGTAAAGTCTCAGAATATACAAGGTAATTTGCTGTAATAAACTGTCATCTGTTTTCAGATACTTTATCATATGCTGTCCAGGCACCTATTTCATGTTTACACTCAAACTAAAATTCAGTTCTCTGCAAAGGACCGAAATTTGACATTTAAGTGCTAACTACATAATTTTTTAAATTCTGAATTAGAAATAATGGGTTATAAGACTTTAATAGCACTGTTTCCATCCAAAGACTCTTGCAGGTCAGGACACTTAACAGTTTACTGGATTGTTTGGAATATAGAATTGACAATATATCTGATGCTAATCATAACATTCTTGCATGCAACAGCATGATACTTTCTGACTCATTGAATTATAACCATACCAGAGTGTGGAGTTCCATTTATAAATTAAAGCAACATACATCCATCATGAGCCAGCCTTGTCAGTTTATCAACCCTTTAATTTCTTTTGGCCAGGAATTTCAGTATCAGTGCATTCAGTTCAGCTTTACTACTAACTGGTTGCCATAACAACTAAATACAGTTCTGCTGCATTTTGTCATGTACAAATCTGCATCACTGTAAAACTTGCTTTTAACAGGCTATTTATCTATTATTGAAATATAAATTCTTTTCTAAATTCTTTATGCATTCAAATATATTCATGTATATGTTATTCATAATTATGTCTTTAACACTGCTAATTCTTAAGAAATTTTTAAAAAATCATCTACCATACTCAGAATTTCCTGAACTGCAAGATGGGCAGCAGATACATTTGATAAATATTGAGCCAGCCAATTGAGACTGAAGTTAACATTAAAAATATGGGAACTTTTTCATTCTAGCATAATTGGTTTTAATTGTTTCTATTTGGGGGGAGGATATAGATACTCCTATAAAAGAATGCATTTTTGAACACAATGTTGTTATTAGGCAATGTTACTTTTTGGATTTGAATTACTGACGGAATATTTGGAATTGATTTCATATCATTTAGTAACACGTATTCATGAAATAAAAAAATGCATGAATTTTTATTAGGCAAATGAAAATAGTTAATACAAATGAATTCTTATTATAATCTTAAGATTATTTTATTTATTATTAAATTTATTTAACTATATTTTAAAAATCAAATAATTTGCACTGTAATATCATCCTTATTAGACATTAGATCCTAATTTTGCTTTCAATGGGAGAATGTAATGAAAAATGATAAAATAATGCTGTTAAACACAAAAAGCTATCTTATACACTGAAGCAGTTAACTGATCCATTTAGAGCTGGGTTGTCAAACTTGTGGCCCGCAGATCGGATGCATCCACGTGCTGGCTCTCCCCCCCCACCCAGGTTGGGAAAGGGGGGAAAAGTCCTGATACACCACGTGATGTTTGACACTCCTGATCTAGAATGTTTTTGACCTCTGGCCTCTGTAACCGTAGTCTCTGAAGTAGAAGGTTTTTTTTTTTCCTTAGCCCTACTTCCTGAAGTCCTTCTAGCTAGAAATACTTGAAAATAGAAACCATAGCGCCGTTTTTCTTTTAAATACATTTTAGTATTCCTACACAAATGTTTTTCAAATATTTAGCCATATAGTAATTAAGTCTTAGAAGAACCGGGAAGGAAATAAATCAGCGGCTCAGTATTCAAATGTATGTTAGCAATAAATGCACTGATTAGAAAAACTGAGTTTAAGCTTTGAATTTCTGAGCAAAAATTACTGCTATTCAAACATTTTGTATGTATTTTTTATAATTCAGTCTGTTCAAAGGCAAGTCCATATGAATATGCTTGTAATCAACAACATACCATAGAGGTTAAAATTATTTTAAAACTTGAATTTTTTCCTAGCTTAGTGACCGTTCAAAGTTACAACAGCAATGAAAAATGTGATTTATAACCATTTTTCACAGTTGCAACCTTTATAGCATCCCCATGATCATGTGATCAAAATTCAGATATTGGCAACTGGTTCATATTTATACTGTGTCCCAGGGTCATGTGATCACCTTTTGCGACCTTCTGACAAGCAAAGCCAATGGGGAAGCCAGATTCGCTTAACAATTGGGTTATTAACTTATCAATTGCAATGATTCAATTAAAAACTGAGAAAGGTCATAAAATGGGCCAAAACTCACTTAACAAATGTCTCACCAACAGAAATTTTGGGCTTAATTGTCATAAGTTGAGGACTACCTGTACTTTTAACCTGGAAGATGATTACAATTTTATTTTTAGTTTTGATTAATATTTATATAAAGATAATTCTAAAATTATATTTTCTGGACAATCCAGAACAGATTGGATAGCTATAAAGTGGAGAAGGAAAAAAAGAAAGTTGAATTAGTCAGTGGTCCAGTTACATAATGATATGGTCAATTAATTAATTATTACATTAATTATTCACAAGTAAAGATGCAATAAAATATTTCTGCATTATGCTTCTACTTTGGGTAGTATTGCCAGCCCTCTGTGTCTTTCTGAGCATACTATAAGCTATAAAAAACTCAACTAGGATATTTTACTCCTTACTGTTTTTACTACTCTGTTTCAGTGGATGGTCATCATTCCATGATAACTGGACATACTAATTTTTCCTGACACGTTTTCACGAATTTTATTGGTTTATTTGTTTTTGCATTTCAGTGTGCATCTGGAGGGGGCATGTTTGTTTGTTTGTTTATGAAAAAACAAGTTTCATGTCTATAGTGTTGCTCTCTTTAATTCTCAGTGGCTATGTTTTTGTTCTATTTTTGTTTGCACTTTCTACATGAATTCACTTTGAGGTTTTATGGCTAAGATTCAGCATATTACCATGCAATGCCCAGATGACTATAAACTGATATATAAACACCAGGGATTGTGAGATTTAAAGTAATTTGAAGCTGAAAAATACTAGTGAATCAGTGTAAGTTCTTTGATACATCTAAAATAATACTTCAAATTCCTTGTTTTTGGATAACATCCATTAAATAAATTAAGCTAAACTTGATTCACATTTTAATTTTATAGGGTTTAAATACAGCTTTTTGGAAGTTTCATAGCCTTCTAAACTATCAAAACGTTGAATTTGTAAAAGAGATGGAATTAGGTAAAGCATGCTAATAATAACGAAATTTGCTTAAATAATTAGAATTGAGCTTGCTAAAGGAAATTTTATATTAGAAATGAATATTTCTGGAATCTGAATTAATTATTTTTTCTGCCATAGCACTACTGGGCTTGTGCCTTGTTCAGCAACACCAACTACATTTGGAGATCTGAGAGCAGCCAATGGTCAAGGACAGCAACGTCGTCGCATTACATCTATCCAACCGCCAACTGGGCTTCAGGAATGGCTGAAAATGTTTCAGGTAATAATAAGTTTCTTTAATTAGCTAATTGTAATAATTCAGAATAGGTTTTTTTGAATCTACTGCAGAATATGAAGAATATTTCACTACAAAGTTACACCACTTTACTTTTCTCTCTCTACTCTTCTTTTGAAATAATCAGAATTAATAATCCATGTGTTATGTGTATCCTGCTCTTTTTTTTCTTTTTCCCAGTCTTTTTATTATAATAAAGTAAAGGTAATATTTACAAAAGGTTTTAAAACCTTTGAAACCTATGGGTTTTGTCCATAAATCATAGCCAAGTTTAGGGGGAAGTGCTCATCTCTTTTTCTAGGCCATTGAGCCAGTGCTGTCTGAAGATGTTTTTGTAGTCATGTGACCAGCATGACATCACACTGCATTGGAGAGCATGTGGCGAAACACAAAAACACTTATTTTCCCATCGCATTATATACTATCAAATTGCTAGCATGGAAGGAGCTGAGGCAAGTGATGGGAGCTCATTCTGTCATGCAGTGGTAGGACTTGAACCGCTAGAGTACAGACCTTCTCCAGCATATTTAAAGCCATTGAGCCACCGCACCTCTTTAATTAAATTCAAACATTACATTATAATGTAGTACACATTTAATTGGTCCTGTATGGATGTATTTAATTAAGTGTATTTAAAGACACAGTACCAAGTATAAAACAAGGTGAAAGGACTTAATTACAATGGAGATGGTTGCATTATTGAAAAACTAGGTTAGACACAGATAGTCATGGAGAAAATCCATCTTAGGTGGTTGCTACGAATTAACCCTGACTTGATGACATATAATCAAAAAGATTAAAGTTTTATAGTTCTTAGTTATAAATTAAAATGAAAGATTTCTATTTTAAAATACTCAATATATTATGTTTTTTTAAAAACCACTTAATATAGAAACCATTGTGTATAGTACTGGTTTAAAAAAGATTAAATGCAATAACATTCATCCATAGAAGTTAGCATGTTGTAATTTCAATTTTTTAGTGTAGTTGAATATAGTTACTGCCATTGTATATTTAAAAATATCAGTTCATCATGTAAATATACTACTCTCTAAAAAACTAAAATTCAATCATCCTTATTAGACTACATTGAAATATTATAAAATTTGTGAATAATAGTAACAAAATTAATATTTCTTGAATAAGCTTAGTTATATAATTCCAAAATACTTTTTAAAAATATACAGTCAAACAATGAACATGCATATTATTCAAGAACAAAAATGCATATTATTAAAACTGCAAACATGTTTTGATTCCCTAAATGTGTTAGAAAATGTCCCATATAGGATTTCTGCTTCCTAAAAATCTCATCTTAATGCAACTTTCTTGAAATAAATATTTTTTTAAAAAAAGGTGAAGTGTCACAAGGGTGGAAGATAACAAAGCAAGAAATACCGAAAAAAATACATGTACTAGATGTATCTCCAAGGTGAGCAGAGTATAATGCAACCTGGGTGCTTAAATAGAGGAACTCTCCAGCATTCCTGAGATGTTCAGAACTAACTAACAGAGTCAGATTTGGCAAAAGTATATCTCATACTTGTAAACCTGAATAGAGAATTCCCATAATACAAAAGAAACATAATTGTTCATCTTTAATGGACATTCGAGACTTGGGTAATCATAAAGAGAAAGCTATTTATTGTGCCAAACTTTAAATAGGATTGTTAATTGTTATCCTATTTTTGAGTATAGAAGGGTGAGCTGATTCAATCATTAATATGTATCTTAATTATAAGGTAATTTCAGTAATACCTTGCATGTTCAGATATTTTGACAGTTAATTGTCAGCAGAATTTTCATACAATCAAAACAAGCATATAAAATGCTTAACAATCAGGGATTTAAATATCATTAAATTATTTTCTGTGTCCATATAAGAATGACCTTATTTGCAGTCAGTGAGCAAATTACGTGCTCCTAAATCTCAAATGATACTTTTTGATTGTTGAATCATAATACAATATAGCAATCTAATTATAGCAGTATAATTTGCAGACTAATGTTTAAGGAAGTACATTTTAAAGACTGAACGCATGGCATTTTTCATTGCTAACTAACTACAGGAATCAATAATAGAACAGAATAAAAAAGTTGCAAGGCACCTTGGAGGTCCTCTAGTCTAATCCCCTGCTCAAGCAGGAGACACTATACCATTTTGTACAAATGGCTATCCAATCTCTTCTTAAAAACCTCAACTTTTGGAAGCAAGCCATTTCATTGAGTAATTCACACTGTCAGGAAATTTCTCCTTAGTTTTAGATTGGATTTCCCCTTGATAAATTTCCCATCCATTACTTCTTGTCCTCCCTTCAGATGCTTTGGAGAATAGAATGACTCCCCTCTTCTTTCTCACAGCCCCCTAGATATTGGAAGACTGCTATCAAGTCAGCTCTGGTTAGATTAGATATACCCAGTTCCTGCAACCATTCTTCATACATTTTAACCTCCATTCCCCTAATTATCATTTCTGCACTCCAGAGTGTCAACTGCATGCTTCTCTCCATATACATGGAGTTCCATTAAGGACTACATGTTAAGTACAGTTTGTCAGCCAGTTACAAATTCATCTGATTGTAATGCTGCCTAACCCACATTTAGGGGGAAGCTCTCAAAAAAGTCAAAATGGTAGTCACCTCCTTTGTTATCTGGGTTGATGTCACACAAAAACACAAAGGAGTACAGCTTTGATCACATTGTTATCTGTAGATAACAGATAAAAACTATGAATAAAACTATGAAAACAGAAAACTATGAATACAGAACACCTGTTTTAATGTTTTCTTTTTATTTAAAACTTTAAAAAAATTGTATAACTGCACGTCTGTTTTTGCTTACATTCTGTTAACTATAACTATTATGTTTGTGCCTTTGAGTCAGTATTGACTCTAGTGTCTATCTGGACAACTCCCTGCAGTTTTCTTGGCAAGATTTCAGAAGTAGTTTGCCCTTGCTTTCTTCTCAGGGCTAAGAGAGACTGACTGGCCCAATGGCATCATCTGGCTTTGTTATTAAGGTGGGACTAGAACTATGAACTCCTGGTTTCTTGCCTGCCTTATTCCTTAACCACTATACCAAACTGTTTCTCTTCAGCTTAACTGTTAGGTTTTTAGTAATTTTAGTGATCTTTCTTAGGGTTCCAGAAAGCCTTGAAAACGTGGCTCTAGTCCCAAACAGGGGTTGATATTTGTCACATTTAAAGGGCCCTGTTTTATATTGTGTGATTTGTTAACAGTGTTTCAGTCTAGGATGCCTGTTGATTTAATATTTCTTGCTGTTTTTTGTTTATTAATTGTACTCCACTCTTAAGTCCATTGGAGATAGCTGATTAGTGAATTGATTAAATAAAATAAGAATAATTTTTTTTTTACTTCAAGAGTTCATTATAACAGTTTTCAAATGTTATAAAGATTTTCTAAGTATTGAAACAATAGTATGAAAAGTATATTTTGTATCTCTCAGAGTTGGAGTGGACCAGAGAAGTTGCTTGCCTTAGATGAATTGATTGATAGTTGTGAACCTACCCAAGTGAAGCATATGATGCAAGTGATCGAACCCCAGTTTCAAAGAGATTTCATTTCCTTGCTCCCCAAAGAGGTGAGGATTCTTATTTAATATTGGGCTATGGTTACTGTTTGACTATATAATCTATTATTTGCCACCCTTAAGCATTCCCTAACTAATTATAGTCCTCAATATTTTCAGCATAACACTGTTAATTGGTGTTAAAAAAGTCTGGAAGATGAAAACTGCTATGATTTAATAATGTAGTTCTTAACTTAAATAAAAATGCTTGCAAGACCAATGACTTTTTTCATTGATTAACTTGCTTTTTGTTATGGTTATTTTTTATTTGTAGTTTTTTTGAAGCTTTGCAACTGTTTCAAAATAATTTAGATTAAATGTTGTTGGCATTTAGCTTCCCAAAAGTTGCATATTGTCTTTCGGGGGGGGTGGGGTTAGTTTCATTTTATGTGGCATAATCTCCTGTAGAGTTTATTACAATTTTCCTTGAATAAGTCGACAATTTATTCAAATATATAAATCTTTATTGCAATCTTAAATAGCGACAAGTCTTATTCATTCATTTATTCAGTTTTTATGGCCACTTATCCATGCATCACCCTGCTTAGCTCACAAGTTTTAAAACAGAACAGTTAAAACAAAATTCTTAACAACCATATGGGGGAGGGTGGGTAGACAATTACAAAATATTCAACCATACTAAAAGGCACTCTTTATGCCTTATCTCAGTGACTGCAGAAAGAACCTGATCTTCAGTGCTTTCTTCAAGGCAGATAAAATTGGGTTTGTGTACATGTTGAAGGAGATGTTCCAGAGGGCATATACAATGACAGAGACAGTACACTTCATGAGCTGACATTGTTTAATAGATGAGACCCAAAGCATACTGATTTTGTTGGATATTATCAAATGGGCAGACAAAATAGGATACAACCAGTCCTGCCTCTATATTATGCAGGTCATGTTAGATAAGCAAATCTGACTTCCCTGTTGATTTTGCTTGACATACGCTGGCTGGGAAGATTGCAAATGACTCTAGGATGCTTCAACCATTGTAAATGTATGCCACTTGCCAAGAGCCTGAATTTTGACCATGGAACCATGGAGATGCTGCTACAGTCATAGGTTGTGAGGATCAGTTGTTAGTCATTTTTTTCAGTGCTGTTGTAACTGAACGGTTGCTAAACAAATTATTGTTATTCAAGGTCTACCTGTAATAGTGTTACAGGAGGGCACCACGTGACAGCTTGCCACAGCCATACCATGTTGTAACAGTTGTAATTTCTGAGTGATCTTCAAGGGTATCTCACGTTGAGCATATTGCAGTGATTTTAATGGGAGGGGATAAGGCACGAGTGAACATGAGTAGGGCCTCCCAATCCATACGCATTTGGCGTATCAAATGAATATATAAAAAGATCTTCCTAACCAAAGAGGTCATCTGCTCTTTGACCAGGAAAGAAACTGATATATGAGCTAGCTTTGCCTGGAGAAATGCTACCCAATCCACAGATATAGTTGGTAAAGCCCCAGAAAACCATTCTTGCTAGATTGAGCTGTTCTGTAGTTAAAATAATTTTGCTTAAATGGAAGAACCTGCTATTATTTCTTCAAATCTTTTGCCTAAAAGTTAAATGTTCGGTTTACCTAAAATCCTTTCTCATAGAAGGATGTCTACAATGCCTTTGAAGAATATCAGTAAAGTTGTCACAGGGATGTGCTATTAATTAGAAAGGAAAGATTAAATGGACAAGTAGGTTTTAATCATCTTTTAGTTGACCATTATTCTAAAGAATGCTTTATGTTTCAATTAATTGTTTTTTTGCCGATCTGTGAAAGTAGGCTTGAAAAAATGTGTAATAATTCTGTGTAATTTTGAGTGCAAGCTTATTTTGTCAAATGCCTATCCCCTCCTAATTCCAATATCTTTTGGCAAATTTTAATGAACACATTTAACAGTATATCGGCCTATTTTGATGGATATATTTTTAAAACGCATTAGCCAGTTTTGAACAGCCACATTCAACCTATCAGGATAGATGTTGTTTGGTTGGCTGTATTTTTAATCATTTCCATCACCTATACTATATTTCAGGAAATCGAACATTCTAAACATATTTGAGGTCTTACGTTTTGTTGCAATGTGCATAGGGAAAGGAAGGCACAGTGCAGGTATTATGGTGCAAAAAGATGATAATTTTGGCCTAAAGGAAAGTAATTCATATTGCTACATTCCTGTCTGCTTCCCAGGAATATCTTCAATTTTGTTATTCAGCTTAAAGAATGCTTACTTAACTAATACTCTGATTCAGTCTTAATTGTGGGATGGAACATTGTCTTGTCTCATATTATGAAGATCAAATTGAATATAGAGGGCGATATTAATAATTCACAAATATGTGTTCTGTGGTCTTTGGCAAAGCGATAGTCTTGACATAGGAAATGGAGAGAGTAAATAGCCTGGATTCAGAACAATTATATCTTCTCATTTGAAAAGCTTATTATAGCAGTTAACCAGTTCCATAGCCAGTGTTGAGAGACGGATAGAAGCCTAGGGCCTTTTTTTTTTTAGCATTGTAACTACCCAATTACCTAAGGGCTTCCCAAGCAAGTGTCAGGTGAGGTTTATTTGGAGGGTTTCTTTAAGCTAGGTATTTTTATTTTTTTGTTTTACTCTTAGCAGCTGCCTGTACAAGTCCCTGCAGTTTTCTTTGAAAGATTTTTCAGAAGTTTTCATCATATTTAAAGAAAGTCTTGTTAACTACATCCTGTACCCGTGATTTCTGGTTGTATTATTTTTCTAGTTGTGGAAATAGTTCATGAGAGTCTTTTCTAAGGCACTGTTTTATGTACCTAAATACTAATGCCACATTTCACTTCTTTCTACAGGCTGAACAGAAGTTCCTTTAGCCTTTTCTAGGTCAATCTATAACAATGTATAATCATTTTATATTGTTGGCCTTTCTAGGAACTGTCTCATGTTCAGCTCACCCCCAGGTCACAGTAACCGTCATAAGTATGAGTTGGTTGCAAAGTATCTGAATTTTGATCACATGATGATGGAGATGCTGCAACAGTCATGTATAAGTCACCTTTTTCAGTGCTGCTGTAACTGAAATTACACTAAATGAACTGTTGTAAATTGAGGACTATCTATATAGCCAAATGATTTATTACTCTTAAGTTTAACCCTAGATAAAAATATGCAATATGCATGCATAATAATAAAACATTAAAAAACACAATATTTCTATACTCATAACAGATCTAATCATCAAATCCAAACTTCATTTTTATGTTTCTCAAGGAAGAAGTCTAAAAATGGTTTCCAAGTAGAAACCAAGCCAGATAGGCTGTCTTTCATCAAAGTAATTAGTTTTTCTTTCTTGTCCCTTTTTATCTTTTTCCTTTTTATTTAGTATTTTATCTTTTTTTGAAACTTAATAAAGTTGATTTTAATAAAGGATTTTTCTAGCCTAAAGCAAGTAGGTCTACTTTAGCAATCCATATTGCTTCAGATATATTTGTTTACATATCTTACATAACATATATCATACTTTCCCTGGCCTTTTGACTCAAATTAGATATTGTTAAAATCTTGTTCAAATTAAGATTATATTCCCAGTATTCCCCTTGTCTAAAAAAACACGCCTTTCATTTTGAATCCATTTTGTCATTTTATATCCAAGAGGTAATTTCTAATGGCCCCTAACTCTAATTTTCTAAACCAGCCTGCAATTGAGAAGATAGGATTATGATTAATTCAGAAATATTTTGAATTTGTTATAAATTACGCTCCTTGCACTCATATATATCCCTTAAAGTGGAAGTGTTTAGAGTCTTAGACTTTACAGTTTTATTTTAGAAGTACTAAAATAGATTTAGAACTACTACTTTACTTATAATTTGTCCTGATTCTCAGAATGATTTTTGTTCATTTCTATGATTTGAGTGTGACATATAGTAGTATTTTTCTTTTATATTTATTCATTTATGTGCTGTTTCTTTCCAATCATGTTCTCATTTTTTCTTTATATAATTGCCATGAATTAGGTTTTTAGCCTATTAAAATATCTCAATACCATTAAGGACATTTAGGACAATATGCACATTTTATAGAGCATAAATTGCCATATTAAGAACGGAAGAAAATTGAAGTGCAGAATTATACATATTTTTTATTAAATCAAGGAAACCAAAATATATAATGCTTTATTAAATAAGCAAGGTAATAAAATATTGTTATATAGAGTTTGACAACTCAGGATCACCTCATAAATGAACTTGCATTTATTTTCAGCAATAATTAGAATCACAGGTTATATTGTGCAGTTCTATTGCAATCTGTTTTCCTCAGAAACAGTTCTTATCAATCCATTGTTTTAAATTAGGTCTTCAACTCTTATTATTATTTATATATAAATTCCACTTATTCTCAAAAATTATAGTCTGTTCTACTATTTTAATATTTTTACCATAACCTGGTGATTTCAAATACATCAGTAGTACCAATAGAGGAGGACTAGTAAGTAGTTCATAGTTGAACTGTGGAATCCTTGGTGCTTTCTGAGCATGGTTGATTGCAGTAGTTTCATTACCATGCTGGGTAACATCATCAATGTGAGTGAGTATGGATTTGTGCTCCCTGATTAACATTCAGTAGCGTTCCTTACAAGTTTTGGTGGAAATGTAATTTTTTCCCCTTGGTAGTATCTTGATTAGGATATTGTTCTCTGCTTAAGTGTTTATCTGGTATTAATCTCTGTGTCAGGGTTCCAGATAGCATCCTCAATCAAATAAAAGTCCAAGGCTAGAGATTCCTCAAAGTTCTAATTTATTACAGAAGCCATGCTGGAACATCTGGGAAAACCCGAATCTGAAAGCCTCCAGGTTTTCCCCATCCATTTGAAAGTTGAAGACCCTGCCTCAGCACCCACATGTCCATCACTTGGCCCAATCAATCACTGTCACAAAGGAAGATTCCTCCTATCCATGTCAGTCCAGGTGCAGGGACACAATGACCTTGAGAAGGAATTCATCTGAGAATCCTCTGAGAAGGAATGTTATTTTGGCTATATAACTCCCATGCTCCATACAACCCCCCCCCTCCCAATTTCCCACAGCAGAATATTTTTCAATATGTGGCAGGCTTGAGGCCCAATGCAAAGATGGTTTCAAAGCCTGACACTCTGCTTATTTGGATGTTGGATGCTGAAGAGGATGTGTTCTGGTCTTTTGGTTTCCTTCTTGGCTTTCTTACTGTCTCTTTTTAATAAGAGTAAATATGGTATATTTCTGTGTGTCTATTGATGGCTGATTTGTCTGAATCTTCCTGGAATTCCAGGAATTCCCTAGCATTTTTGGATTTACCTTGAATGCTCACAGTTTCACAATTGAAATTGTGGTTGAATGTGACCATGTGTTGTGAGAGTTTTTGTGTGTCTTCTAGTCATGGATATTCTCTGCTAGCTTTCTATCTCTCTATACCACACTCCTTACACAATAGCCGTGATGGTGAACCTACATGCCATATAGGTGGCACGCAGAACCCTCTCGGCAGGCATGCCAGTTGTCACCCCAGGACAGCCTCCTGCCAGCCAGCTGGTTTTTTGATCTCTGCCATGCATGCACAGGGGCGTGGTGTATGTGGGGGTGTGGCGTATGTCCGGAGGGCACTTGCATTGTATTTTGGGGGTTTGTGTGACCCCTGCACCCTGTTTTGGGCCTGGAAGGCCTCCTGCACAAACTTGGAAGCCAAAATGGGGCACAAGGGGGGGAAGCGTCAGGCTGCACTCTGTTTTGGGCCTGGAAAGCCAGCTGCACCAACCTGGAAACCAAAAATGGGAGAGAGGGAGCAGAGAAGCACAGGAACGGGGTGCATGAGCGGGGGTGCTCACATTACATTTTGGGGTTGCGCATTTACATGCACATATGTACATTTCAGGCACTTGGCACCAAAAAGTTAACCATCCCTGCACTACAGCAATAGCACTAACAATAGCACTTACAACTATGTGTTATAAATCGATCCTGTTTTGTATTCTTGGGCGCCTGGATCATTTATTTAAGATGTTTTGGAGGGAATTGTTTGGTTTTTTGTGCTCTGGTGATGTGTGGTTATAATTGTAGGTTGTTTCCAAGATATTTCTCCATAGTGAGGAAACAAGACTGCCTATATGATATCTTCCAATAAAATGGAAGATTTATCAAAAAGTACCTGACCACTCAACCCACTATAACCCAAGGTAACCCAAGGTATAAAATGGACAACATACCAAAAAGGGCATTGGTACTTACCTGATACGCCTCTTCTCATAGTGAGGGAGGAGGAGTATCCAGAATGGGTTGACCTTGTCCTCTCATGATTGGATGAGTCAGATAAGCTCTTTGGGCAATGCCCCCTGGCCATCAGGTATTCCCCAGTTATTGACTCATCCAACTCACTGGAAAGGTGCACCATTCTGGATCTCCAATAATTTACAAGGGATTAAGGAAAATAAGCTTGGACCTGGCGAATCTTGCCTCCCTACATCGCGCACAGCCTCCTCCTGCAAGGACTGGACTGCCACAAGCCCCCGGGGGCGGCATACTGCCCTGGCCACTGAGTGAGACTGGAGTCACTCAGTGAGGACCTTTGTCGGGCAAGCAGGAGGAGAGGGCACAAGCCTCCTGGAGGCAAGCCCTTGCCGCAGAGGTTCACAGACGCAGGAGCGCTCCCCTGCTCCCCTCAGGAGTTGAGCCACGAACCACGGCTTGTTAAAACGCCCTGGAGGGCTTGCGCTGGCAGCGATCACCAGAGAACAAGGTGAGAGCGGGAGAGGCTCAGAAAGAGCTACGGGAGGCAGGGGGGGCGAGTGCGAGAGCCCCCAGCGGCAACCACAGGGCAGCCTGCAAAGGCACAAGCCATTTTCATGTGCTCCAGCAAAGAGCAGCTTTTTGAATTTGGAGCCTGGGGCAATCTTGAAACCACATGATCCAGATGGCGGCCCCCAGCAGCTCAGAGGAGGCCGTCAGAAGCCGAACCCTGCAGCAACAACATTGGAGGTTCCGAGGAGCCCTTAAAAAGGTTAGAGACCATTGCAGAGGCATTAGCCAAGGGCGGGGGAGGCAGGCAAAGGCCAAAAGGAGGCATATCTCCATCAAGGGGGGGTTAAAGAGGCAGGCTGTGGATCAATTCTCCACCCCAAGCCTACCTCCAAGTAGGAAAGGCAGAGGCAGCTGCCACAAGACCGGCAGCAGGAAGAACCACCCCCACCCCCGGAAACTGAGGAAAGATTACTAGTTTTCTCTTCAGGCAGCAAGGTCCCTTCCCTCCAGGGGAGGATTCCCTTCGGCTTTGTCATCCGGTGTTCCAGCAACCTTGCTATCACGATTTATGCAAGCCCTATTCTGTCCCTTTCTGATTGCTGAGTAGCAATCTCCTTTAAGAACACTTCTCCTTTAAGTAAGAGAAAGAGAGGGGAGGGGCGAGAAGGCTCTCAGCTATGGCAGCTCTTAGTAGCACAAGCTGTTTTTTGTTTCTTTGTTGCTAAGTCCTGAGGGCGGGGCTATGGTATTTGCCCCACAGAGCCATTTGGGAAGAAGGGGGAGGAGAGGCCCCACGTGGCCCAAAATGGCAGCCCCCTGCAGCTGGGTGGACACAAGCAGGAATCAAGTCCTCGCTGCTAAGGCCTGCTGCTCCACTGGAGGCCCATCAGGTTAGAAATTACCCCTGAAGGCCCATCCAAGGGTGGGGGCGACTAGGCAAAGAGCAAAATACAATATAATACAATACTATACAATACAATAGCAGACTTGGTAGGGACCTTGGAGGTCTTCTAGCCCAACCCCCTGCCTAGGCAGGAAATCCTATACCATTTCAGACAAATGGCTATCCAACATCTTAAAGACTCCCAGTGTTGGGGCATTCACAACTTCTGGAGGCAAGTTGTTCCACTGATTAATTGTTCTAACTGTCAGGAAATTTCTCCTCAATTCTATGTTGTTTCTCTCCTTGATTAGTTTCCACACATTGCTTCTTGTTCTGCACTCAGGTGCCTTGGAGAATAGTTGGACTGCCTCTTCTTTGTGGCAACCATTGAGATATTGGAACACTGCTATCACGTCCCCCCTAGTCCTTCCTTTCATTAAACTAGACATACCCAGTTCCTGCAACCGTTCTTCATAGGCTTTAGCCTCCAGTCCCCTAATCCCCTTTGTTGCTTGCCTCTGCACTCTTTCTAGCATCTCCACATCCTTTCTACATCATGGTGACCAAAACTGAATGCAGAATTCCAAGTGTGGCCTTACCAAGGCCTTATAAAGTGGTATTAACACTTCACGTGATCTTGATTCTATTCCTCTGTTTATGCAGCCTAAAACTGTGTTGGTCTTTTTGGCAGCTGCTGCACACTGCTGGCTCATATTAAAGGGTTGTCCACTAGGTCTCCAAGATCCCTTTCACAGTTACTACTGTGGACCAAGGTATACTGTACCTGTGCATTTCATTTTTGTTGCCTAAATGTAGAACCTTACTTCATTGAATTTCATTTTATTAGATAGTGCCCAATGTTCAAGTGTATCAAGATCCTTTGGTATCTTTAGCCTGTATTCTGGAGTGTTGGCTATTCCTGCCAGCTTGGGGTCATCTGCAAATTTGATGAGTCCCCCCACCGATCAGCATTTAACAAAAAGAGAGCTAACAGTCATTCTGGCTCCTTCTTAGGGCCACCTGTGGTAACAGCATCCAACCACATTTGCAGCAATACTTAAAGAAACAGTACTACTATCATGGCATATATATTGCTAACCCAACTGTTTGCTTACATACCTAACACCCTCATCCAAATCACTGATGAAGATGTTGAAGAGTACTGGGCCCAACACAGAGCCTTGTGGTACTCCCCTGCATACTTCCCTCCATGAAGAGGCAGTTCCATCGAGGACTACACGTTGAGTGCAGTGGTCAACCAGTTACAAAGCCATCTGGTGTGATGCTGTCTAACCCACATTCTTCTACTTTATCTAGTAGTAGGTTATGGTCTACCTTGTCAAATGCCTTACTGAAGTCCAAGTAAACTATATCGATGGCATTCCTCTGGTCCACTAGTTTTGTCACTTTATCTAAGAATGCAATAAGGTTAGACTGACATGATCTGTTTTTGACAAACCCATGTTGGCTTTGGCTTTTGATCTGTTTTCTCCCTTTTCTGAAGATGGGAACCACATCAGCAATCCTGTGGTAGTTCCCTGGTACTGCAGGATCTCTGAAAGATATAGTTCAGTTGTTTGGAGATCTCATCTGCCAGTTCCTTCAGATCCCTGGGTGTAATTCATCCAGTCCTGGGAATTGGATCTTGTCTAAGGTAGACAGGTGCTCATTTATCATTTTCTTCCCTATCTCAACTTGGGTTCCTAATCTGATTTTTGTGGTGCTGTTTTTGACAGGTTGGACTGTTTTATCCTTTGTGTAAAGACAGATGCCAAACATGAGTTAAATAGTTCTGCGTTACCCCTGCTGCTTATCACCTTCTGGCCACTTTCTCCCAGCAATGGACCAATTGTTTCCTTAATCCTTTCTTGTTTTTAACATGTTGGAAGATGCCCCTTTTTGTATTTTTTTTTCTTTATCTTTGTGGCAGGCCTTTCTTTATTGTGAGCCTTAGCTTCCTTCACTTCATCTTAAAACAGGGTAGGGGACGTTCCAACAGGCGCTCCGTTTGAGCCTTTACGAACAGCTTCCCTTAAGTTCCTGACTCTTAAGGTGGCTTTCCTGGTGGCCATCACCTCCGCCAGGCGAATATCCGAGCTGCAAGCTCTGTCCACCAGGGAGGATCTCTGTGTCTTCCACCAAGACAGGGTGGGGTTATGACTGGATCCGTCCTTCATCCCCCAAGGTGTGCCCCTGCTTCCATCGAGCCCAGGATCTGATTTGCCCAACTTCTGTCCAGACCCTTCTCACCCGTTGGAGAAGAAGTGGCACACTCTGGACGTAAGGAGGACTCTGAGGATTTAGCTTAGGAGAACCAGGCCAAACAGGAAATCCGAAGATCTGTTTGTCTCCTTCCAACCAGGGTCCCTGGGTAACAAGGTAACTTCCACCACAATAGGCAGGTGGTTGCGAACCTGCATTGCCACTGCATACCAATCGCAGGGCTTACAGGCACCAATCATATCACAGCTCACTCCATGCGGAGCGCAGCCACATCCATGGCCTGGGCCACAGACATCCATGGCCGAAATCTGCAGGGCAGCCATGTGGGCTTCCCCCTCTAACTTTGTTAAGAACTATAAACTGGACTCTTTTGCCTCAGCAGAAGCCTCATTTGGCCGCAGGGTGTTGCAGGTGGTTCATAGCGCGGGGCCCACACCTCAACTGGTATGAGTTGGGGGCATGTGGTATCAGGGGTCTCCCTCCCTAGGGACCTGTAGGCTTTGGTACGTCACATTCTGGATACTCCTCCTCCCTCACTATGGAGAAAGGGCGTCAGTACTTACCTGATATGCCTCTTCTCATAGTGGGGGGAGGAATATCCAGCCCCCCCCCCGACTATGTTTGTATGACTAAGAGTCATGTTCATTGTTTATGAAGTTATATAAATATTGATGTTGGAAACATTAAAAGCTAAGAAATGAATTAAGAGTCTGGAGTGAATGGTGCAACGAGTCAGATAGAGTTCTTCGCCAATAACTGGGGAATACCTGGTGGCCAGGGGGCGCTACCCAAAGAGCTTATCTGACTCATCCAATCATGAGAGGACAAGGTCAACCATTCTGGATACTCCTCCCCCCCCCCCACTATGAGAAGAGGCGTATCAGGTAAGTACCAATGCCCTTTTTGGTATGTTGTCCATTTTATACCTTGGGTTACCTTGGGTTATAGTGGGTTGAGTGGTCAGGTACTTTTTGATAAATTTGTATGGTTATCCATTTTATTGGAAGATATCATATAGGCAGTCTTGTTTCCTTTTTCTGGTGTTTCCTGTGGTTGCTGTATAACATACAAATTCACTTGTGTGAAATTGGATTGTTGCTTGGTAATGGAGCACTTGGTTAGTGAGAGTCATTTTTCAATAGAATTAAATTTCTAATTTGCCATTGTTTCCTTTTCTGATGAAAATATCCAAGAGTACTAGTGTGTTGATATTTCCCTCTTCCCTTGTGAAATTTATTACTTTGAAGATGTTGATTGGTGTGTCTTCTCTAGTTGTTTCTTTTTCATTATGATGAAGGTATGTTTACATATCACATCCATACTTGTGGTTATGTGTGTGGAATTGCTATAGTTTCTAGACATTGAATTATAATCTATGAGTCCTAAGTGTAGTGATTCCTTAAGTGTTCCTCTGATTTGTTAGTATATTTGTTTATCAAAATAAAAGTAGGTACTTAGACAGAAGTTTATGAGGTCCGTGATTCCAGGCATTTTGATCTTAGTGTATTTGACTAGCTTGGGTGTGTTGAGTAGTGCTGCTGCTATTAGTTCTTGATCTATGGACATATAAAAACTATGATGTTGTAACCATAATTTCATGAGCTTCTACTTTTCGATCTTTGATTTTCTGAAGGCACAGTAAGGGAGATTTGAGACTATCACTTCCCAAAAAAAGAAATCCAAGCTTGTTTGTAAGTTCTTTGGCAGTGTAGAATGTTGGGATCCCTGGCAATAATATAATTGGACAATGAAGTATGTTAGCTTGTGTATTTTTGGATGTCCATAGAAGAGTGGCAGGATGAGTTCACTGCTTTTCATCCAACACTGTTCTTTTTTATTTGACATTTCTTGGTTAATTTATTGAGGATTCTCTTAATTGGCCTGTGCAGTGTTGGGTTCGTGTTTGCTGAAATGTAGAGTTCTTTGTCCTCCAGGATTTTTGTATGTATTGCATTCTGTCCACAATAACAATGGTTAGTCTTTGTTTTTTGGGTGGATGGTCCTTCTTTAGGTTTTTGAGGGCTTGTTCTCTCCTCTGCTTTGAATTGGCTTAGCTTAAATATTCTTCTGATCTGTGGTATGATTGGTCGATTGCTTTATGTTTTCTTCGATTTCTATGGGAATTCCTGTGATATTTAATGCTGCTGTTAAGATGGCAAAGAATTCTAACTGATAAGTAGTGTCTATGTTATGTAGTTGATACCTTTCTGGAGGCTATTGTGCTGTATAGTGGGCAGCTGGATACGTTGACTACCCATTTGGGTTCAAGTGTGTCTTTGCTCATTGATTTAGTTTGTACAGTTTGGTTTGAAGGCTCCCCCCCCCCAGTTTGTCTTAGAGATACATGGGTTATCAGCATTTTTCTGTATTCTGTGGTTAGGGATTGCTCTAGTTTCTCCTTGAGATTATTTATGGTGTGCTGATGTTTGTGAGCATCTGTGATCATTAGCCACGTCATTTATCAATTGTTTTGTTGAGTTATTTTCCATCCAGCTGTGCAGTTTATTAGAGGTTTATATCTGACTCTGGTGGGCAGGGCATGTTGTCATAGGCATTCATGCAAAAAAAATAGTCATTTCTTAATTGAGGTTTGCTACATGCAATTATCTCCCATTTGCATGCCTTCTGAAGCATTTGACACCCATATATGATTCCAGTGGAGGAGAATATATATAGCTTAGGTTTGAAAGGTAGAATCTTCGGTGTTCTCTGTGCTTGATAGAAGAGCGCATCCAATGAAAACAATAGAATAAAAACTCCTTGATCTCACCACACATAGATTGACTAAATCACAATTTCAATTGGAAAAACGAGCATTTTTTTGTGTGTGATGTGCATAGATATGTGTTCAAGTCAAGGCAACTGCCCAGATAAGTCCCTGCAGTTTTTTTGGTAAGATTTTTGGAAGTGGGTTATTCATTTATTTTTATTCCCCATTTATTATTTTATTATTATTTTTTAAATATTGTATCTCAACAGCGCAAACATACATAATACTCCTTCATCCTCCTATTTTCTCCACAGCAACAACCTTATGAGGTGGGTTGGACTGGGGGAGAATGAGTGCTGAAGTTAGCTTTCATGCCTAAGGAGAGACTATACTTTTTCTAGCCTGATACCTTAACCACTAGATCAAACTGGCTCCCAGTGGTTTGCCATTGACTCCTTCCTAGGGCTAAGAGAGACCCCAAGAACCACCTAGCTCAATGATGGCAAACCTTTTTTGGCTCGTGTGCCATAAGTGGGGGGAGCGCAGGGGGGGTCATGCGCAGGCATGCCACACCCATAATGCAATGCGCGACTCCCCCAATGGTTGGAGCGTCATTTTGAGTGCTCCAGAGGCTTCAGGGAAGCTCAGGAAGCCTCCAGAAAGCCTCTGGGGTGGAGGGAGGCTCTTTTTGCCCTCCCCAGGCTCCTATAAAGCCTCTGCCGCCTGTGGCACGCATGCTATAGGTTCGTCATCCCGGACCTAGCCGCATTATGTCTAATGCGGATCTCCTGTTTATAGCTGCTGACTATAAATTGGCTTGTGAGCAAGCTGGCCTGTGAGCTTCTAAGACCAATGTAAATCCAAAAACACTATGGAATTCTTGGAAGCTTAGCATTCAGGAAAATCAGCCATAGGTAGACACCATATAAACCATTTTTATATACCGTTCAAACAAGACAATAGAAAAGCTAAGAAGGAAACAAAAAGATCATAACACATTTCTTCCAACAGCTAACACTAAACTGGAATTTCCACCAGAGAAACAATCAAGCAGAAAACAATACCCTAATCAAAGAATTACCAAGGACAAAACCACACCCTCACCAAAACTGGCAGGCTACCGATTATTAATACGGGAGCAAACCACATACACATTCATATTGTTGATGTTACCCAGCATAATGAAATATCCGCAAGCAAACCATTAAGAGAGTGCCAAGGACTTCACATTAGTAGTAGCATTTGTAGAAGCCTCTAAAATTCAAGGCTATTTCTTGGGATTTTAAAGAAGTTGGGAAGATACAGGCATTATGCATGTTGTGTTGGTTATAATAACTCTTTCTTGATTATATAAGTGAATATATAAAGCCCAATAAATTACCTAATTAAATGAGTTTCAACTTCCACTTTTTTTTAAAATTTTTGTAGCTGGCTCTATATGTGCTTTCTTTCCTGGATCCCAAGGACTTGCTGCAGGCAGCACAAACATGTCGATACTGGAGAATTCTGGCAGAAGACAATCTTCTATGGAGAGAAAAGTGCAGAGAAGAAGGTATGGTTAAAATTTTTATCTTCTTAGACTCATTGAAAAAATGCCTTTGGTTATGGAAAGATCATTATTTTGAATAGTTATATTTCACCAGCAAGATCCAAATATATGTTAGCTTGCTACGTTAAATCTAACATAGCAATAAATACAAATTCTGGTATTTGAGGCTGGAATTCCATAATTCACCTGAGAGCTGCTGAACCTTTTGTTTGTAGATTCAAAGAACTTAAAGATCATATATAAAGCTTGAAAATGAGTAACAGCAGCTCTGCTATTATACAGAAAATAGTAAATATTTAATTCAAAAAGTTTAAATGAGATATTTGAGATAGCAGAAGTAAATAAATAGGAGTTGTAGTGTAAGGCTTTAAGATAAATTGGATGCATGATGGAATAGTTTTGAGTTGCATGACAAACAGGTGAGACATCACTAAGTATATTACAATTGGCAATAGTTTATCATTTTGGAAAGGAAGGTTAATGAAACATGCAACTAACATCATTTTGGGTTTGTTTAAAATATATAGGAATTGATGAACCGTTACATATCAAGAGGAGAAAAGTAATAAAGCCAGGATTTATTCATAGCCCATGGAAAAGTGCTTACATCAGACAGCATAGAATTGATACTAACTGGCGGCGAGGTGAACTTAAATCTCCTAAGGTAACCAACCATCTTTGAATAGACTATTATGAACATAGTAAAATCACATCTTAGTATTGATCTGTTCTGATTATTTTTAATATTTAAGAATCTAACTTTGTTCAAATAATTTGCAAAAGTTCAGCTTCAATATTTTGTATTATCTTTTTCTCTCACATGTTATAAGTACTGCAGCTCAAAACAATGTTATCAATTCTTGTTATGCTGGCAGTTATATCCATTTTAATGCATACATGCAATTTAGCATATCCTATACAAAAAAGTATAAATGCTTCCATTTATATGTTAATTTTCCACAGTCAACAAAAATTGAATTTAAAAGTGAGCTGTGTTCAGTTTTCAATGCTATTTATTGAGAAATTCAAGTTAGAATTATAGTAGGTAAAACTGCTCAGAACACATCCATTTTCTGAATAATGGAAGCTACTCTATATCTTACTGGTCTCTGTGTGGCTTTTCTTTCTTTCAGAGGCTCCGTAGCAGGAATAATAGCCTACATTAAGAGGATTTCTGAAATTGTCAGGGTCTTACCAAATTTGGGACACACATACACAAACAAATATTTCTAAAAATAAGACAAATTTTAGAATGCAAAATATAACAAATCATCAGTTCCAATGGTGTTATCCTTTTGTGAACTTTGCAAACAGTTAAAGGTGCTCCTTCAATATGCCAAGGCATCAAGCTATAGCTGTAATTCAGTGTGTATTAACAAGTGTGGATATTACTGTAAATATATGCCACTTAACCAATAGTGTTATGGTTAATCATAGCTTAGAGAACTTGAATTTTGGTCATGATAACTCACAGATTAAGTACTAAAGAATTCAAATTAGGAGAATATTTAACAATGATAAATTGAAAAGCAAAATCTCCAGTTGTTTTCAAACCACAACACAACAGATTGCTACAAGAATCTCCTAGGAAGATGTATATGTCCTACCTTAATATGTCATAAAGATGAAATGAACTTTTTCACAGTAAATTTAATACTGCCAGATTGTACTAATAGAATAATCATACTGCCAAATCTTCTGCTGTTTAAATAATTGCTACAGATGTTAATTTTGTGGCCTTTTCAGTTAAATTTATTTGTTTCTAAGACCAAGATTAGTCCATAATTGTAGTGCATAATGAAAACTATGTTGCTGTATCTTAGTGAAGAGCAATTCAGTTAGGCATTATTTTATTTCAATATTTATTTTTACAAGTCATAATGTAATAGATTTGTATTCAAAATATTTGATTAAGATACAGAAATTTTTGAGGAATGTTACTGGGGCTTATTAGAAAGGAAAAATAGCATTATTTTAATATATGTTAAATCACAGCAGTATCTGCAGGCATATAAATTCAGCCCTGTACAAATTAATCAACTTTAGATCTATTATGTCTATGGAGATTCTCAGTCATCCAGGTCATAGTTGTCCCAAAGATGCTTTTTCAAGAGGCAACTGGATTTCTTGATTTTCTTTGAAGATGTTTCTCTTTTCATCCAAGAAGCTTCTTAAGCCGTAGGAGCTTTTAGGATGAGAAGTGAAATGTCTTTCAAAACACACACACACACACACACACACACACACACACACACACACACACACACACACACACAAACACACACGGAAGTCCAGTTGCTTCTTGAAAAAGTATCTTTGGGATATTTAGATGTATTAGTTGCTCTAGGAGAAGAACTGGACTTATCATGGAAATTTACATAGAGCTTGTGAATGCCTTTTAATTTTTTTATGGAAAAAGTATGATATAAATTATTTCACCAGTGAATAGAGAAGTCTGCTTTTTTGAGCCAAACATTTTTGTCCAATTTCACAATGGGATTGCCTTTTTTTTTCTTTCTCAATCCAGTGAGTAATGAAATCCATATATCAGGTCAGTAAAAAGTCAACAGAGTCGAAGCTGGATTTGTAATGTTGCCCATTTGAAACAGCCTATAGATATAGAAAATAGAGTCACAATTAATAGTAGGAAAATGATACTAGAAAGAAGCATGGAAAGATAAATCATGTTATATATTGCAGTATGACAGCTTGCTATGAGTTGATTGCTACTTGTTCACATAGGTAAACTGGATTAAACAGCCAAGAGCTAAATGAAAAACATGTTCCATTGTATTAGCAGAAATATATCCTAATTAAAAACAATAAAAACTACAATTTTTATTTTAATGGTAAAATCAATTCTGGTTTTGTCTGAGATGTGTGGTTTTTTTCTTATATTGTTAGGTGCTCAAAGGTCATGATGATCATGTAATTACATGTCTACAGTTCTGTGGTAACCGGATAGTCAGTGGTTCTGATGATAATACATTAAAGGTTTGGTCAGCAGTTACAGGAAAGGTAAATCAAATATATTTATTGCATTTTCAATAAAGTTCACCCAAAATATATTCCTTGCTTTGCAAAACATGCTGCCTGTAGTTCAGTCTGATGTTTGTAATGCATAGTTCTATTTCATCTTCTATACTTTCCAATTCACTTCACTTTCCACTTTAAATCAGAGTTTCCTATTAATATATGAAATGTGGTATTCTGCTTTATAACAGAGCAGGTCATCTTGCAAGATGGAGAACAAAACCCAATACCTGGGGCTGATATAAGGTTCATAACCCATAATTTGAGTTCAAGTACTCTAAACTACTTCTTGAGCAGTGTTACATGATCACTGTAATGTTGAAGTGGAGATTTAACACCACATATTGCACTACATATGCACTATTCTTTTATATGAATCCATTATTGTCACTGGCAGTATATTAGCAGTTCTTGTTACCCTGTCCCATCCCCCCCACCCTAAATGATTTTAACATAATTGTAGTCCATAAACAGAAAAAAAATGCAATGTTATAGATAGAATGTGGCATTTAATTTAATTTAAATAACACTTAAATAAATATGTGTTTATTTACAATAATTTGTGTGTCTCCTACTCAGAAGATGATGTAGCTAATTCATTTAGCACTGTTCACTAGAATTCAGAGTACCTTTAGGGTGGTTTTTAAGCTACTAAACCAAACCAAATACAGCATTACTAGAATTTAACCCATTTCATTTATTACAGTCTGGGTAATACCTATTTGAAAACCACTATATTTAAAATACTGTGCATTTTCAAATTTCAATTAAATTGCCTTTCATATTTTCAGCAGTTGTATACAACTAAAATTAGTACCAGAAAGTGCCCAAAGAAACAATAGGGCTATTCAGAATATTTTCCAGCCCAAGGCAAAGGACAATTACCATATGTACCAGCCACAGCTTAGTTTTTAAAATTAGGTCACTGGCCAAAATGTTGAATTTGTTGCAAATTATGAATCTTTTAGAATTATTCAAGCAAAACATTTAAAAACTATTTTCAAGTAAAACCTGTTTATCTCTAGTTCTATCTCTATAGAGATCTACCTACCCACCTACCTACCTAGTAATTTAAGATAATCCATATGAAATTTGTGCATGAAAATATCTACTCAATTGGTTCAAATTAATATATCAACCCCTCATGGATATGATTCTGCCAGATTGCTGTAAGCCCTCTTGGAAAAAAAGAAATAAAATCTATATCATTGTGGCTTTCCGACATGCTTGTTAATTTCTTGGAATTTGCAAGTTCTTAGTTTATACAAAAGTTATTTCAAAACAATCTGAGTGGCTATCCCTATTTAAGGGAGGCTTGAAAAAACTGTAATCTAACCAAATATTTATTAATATTTTCCGCAGAAGAGTGTTAATTCTAGCATGGTTTAATGCTTTACCCTCTCTGTTCTTGGAAGGGAAATGCTTCTAAGAAAGGAAAGTACTCTACATCTGAGTTTATTTGTTCTTATTAATTGGGAAGAATGATCAATTGGGAACAATGAATACTTCTGCAAACCTCTTTCGGTAGAGATGTTTGAGATAATTTGAGTCAGTCATATTTAATGTAGACCTAGTTTCAATTTTCATACATTTCCTCTAGCATAGGAGAATGGGCTGCACATTATACTAATTATAAGGAGTCCTTAAGTTAGAAAAAACCTAATGTCTAGACCTGTTGCTGTTGGGTGGCAGGACCCTTCGTCAAAGCCAATTCTGATTTGAAGTTAGGTCTGCATTTGCATCCCAAGAATATTGAGGTTTTTATATATATACAAATGCACATTAGTCTATTAATCAGCAATGTACTAGAATTCTGGGAAAAAAAATAATAATTTGACTTAATGATTACATATCCATATATGCATTGTGATTTTTTTTACTAATGTCCTTGTATAGAACAACATTTGTTTGTATTTATGACTACTAGTTTACAGTGATTTATAATATTAATAAAACTATTAACTTTAATGTTAATTTTTTAAATTCTAAGATAACCAAATTTAAACCACTGTCATTTAAAAGTCTGTTCATTTTAAGCTTGGATGTTTGAATGTTTTCAGCATAAGAGCACTGCATCCTTAAAGTGAATTTTTTCTAAGAAGGGGTAAGGCTGCAGCTGGTAAAATGTGTTTCTGCCTGTTGTGTCAGCCTGAGAGATCTGGATGCAGTAGTATTCTCAAACATATATTTATTCTTGGTAGTATAATATAAGTCTTTAGTATAAGCAGTGACAAGCGGTGAGGCACTGACACAGGGGTTTCAAATTTTTTTAGACTTGTGGACTTCAACTCCCAGAATTCCACAGCCAGGCATGCTCAGTTCCGATTTAAAGTGACAGCACTTTCCCCCCTTGCAAAATAAGTTTTTCTTCATTCTTTTTCTTCTCCCTCCCCCTCCTCCCTCCCTCCCTCCCTCCCCCCTCTCTGAAACAGACACATGCACACAGAGAAGTTGGATCCCTCTCACTCACTCACTCTCAAACAAACACAAACACAGAAGTTGGATTGGATATATTTTCCAATCGCTTGAAAGCAGCTTCTCTGCCTTCCCCTGCTGCCTTCCGATCCAAGCCTTTGATTGCAGGTGGAGCCACGTTGCCTTTTCAAACTTGTAATCAGTGAGGCTGGGCTTATATACTTTTATCCAGGTGTGTGTGTGTGTCTGTGTTTGAAAAGGCAACGTGGCTCTGCATGCAATCAAACTTTTTGAATTCCTCCCCCCCCTCCCCACACACAGACCTTTTCCAGCTGTTTCAGAGAGGATTTCAACTCTGCTCTTGCCTGCCATCATGAAAAGAAAAAAAATGTAAAAGGAGACAGGCAAGAGCTCTGAGGTCAGACTGAGCTAGTTGCTCCCAGAGAACTCTAAAAAGCCTCTAAAAATGCCCTTTACAGGAGGCGAGAGAACCACGTGCCTCCTTTGCATAAGGAATTTTTCGCCTTTTAACCCTTGCTTAACTCTGCTCAAGTGATCATAAAGATAGAGTAAAGGAGGCATGTGGTTCTCTCGCCTCCTCCTGCAGTTAAGCACTAAGCAGAGTCATCCACTGTGACTCTGACAGCAACTACCTCAGCCTTTTTCCTTTTACATTTTTTTTTCTTTTCATGATGACAGTGGTGAGGCCTTGCCTTCCCTGACTGCACGTCCCTGAGTATAAGTATAGAAACTACTGTAATTCTAGTCTCATTCTTCTAGAATTATGAACTCTTCCCATAGGTGAGCAACCCATGGGTCTTATGAGCCTCTCATCCAGGGACATAAATTAGTCCTGGACAGCAAAAAACAACATTTGAAAATGCAGTAACATGAAAAAGCAAACTGTTCCTTTCTTGCACATGTTGCAAAAACATACAGCTTTATGCTGCTCCTGTATCAGATTCAAATCAAGTATATATTTCAATGTATCCTGGCTAACTTGCTGGTAGAGTTCCATAATCCATTTGTATATAATGAGACAATTGAAGAAGGCCAATGAGAAAATTGTTGTGTTCATGTTACATGGAGACATGACTATCTCAAATATCAGCCTGAAGAATATTACTATGTGCAATAATAATCTATATAGGTTCATCTGTTTTTTGTTTGTCTAAATGATAACCAGATTTAATTGTCTATTTTCAGTGTTTAAGAACACTTGTTGGACATACAGGTGGGGTCTGGTCTTCACAGATGAGGGACAATATAATCATCAGTGGATCTACAGACCGGACCCTCAAAGTGTGGAATGCAGAGACTGGAGAATGTATACATACGTTATATGGGCATACCTCAACGGTGCGTTGCATGCATCTCCATGAAAAGAGGTAAGCATTTATCTTACATCCTTTGTTTTGAATGTAACAAACATACTTTCAACATTTAAGTATTATATTTTATGTAGATAGTTTGTTGAAGTTTTATATTTAATATAAAATATTAGACAACTTTTAAATATAAATAATTATGCGTTATACATTGCATTCTTTAGTTTACGTTCAAATTCAGAAAAATCAAGTTTCCTGAGGAAAAAAACAATGCAAAAAAGAATACAAAAAGATGTGATAGAATACTGCTCCATTTAATTATTCAATATGAAGGCTCTTCCTGCTGGGTTTTTTAACTGTATAGTTTCTAAGTCAAGATTTTAAAATATAAGTCAGATCAATATACAGAAGCAGCTACTTTCAATTCATTATTAAAAGGTGTGACACATGCAAGTAGTTTAAACCTGGAATCATGTTCAAGATGAATATTTTGTAATCAGGTGTTCCAAGTAAAATAATGTAATATTAAATAGAACTTACAACCATTTGTTTAGTGATCATTTGAAGTTTCAGCAATACTGAAAAAGAGACTATTTTTCACACTTACGACCTTTGCAGCATCCCCATGGTCACTTGATCAAAATTCGGATGCATGACATCTGGTTCTTATTTATGACAATTGCAGTGTCCCAGGAGCCTTTTGATCATCTTTTGTGGCCTTCTGACAAGCAAAGTTGGTGGGGAAGCCAGATTCACTTAACAACCATATTACTAATTTAACAACTGCAGTAATTCACTTAACCATCCTACCAAGAAAAGTCCTAAAATGAAGCAAAACTAACTTAACAGTTGTCTTGCTTAGCAACAGATATTTTGGGCTCACTTTTGGTTGTAAATCAAGAACTACTTGTATAAAGATGTTTAGAGGACACATTTTAAGAGTCTTAATCTCAAACTTTATATTTTAATTCATTGCTAAATTCCATATCTCCTGATCAAGACAATTTATTTCTGAAATCCAGAATTTATTGCAAATATATTTTCTTTTTCAGACTAAAAATCTGATTGTAATAGTTCAGTGAAATATTTTTTAATCATCTATAAGTTGGGTCGATTTAAGTGTCTGCTTAAACATACAACCCTGGATTTAGTCTGGACTAAATACTGCTAAAACAGCCACATTGTTTTTATTTTTCCACTTCCTAGAGTTGTCAGTGGGTCTCGAGATGCCACCCTGAGAGTTTGGGACATAGAAACAGGCCAGTGTTTACATGTTCTGATGGGTCATGTAGCTGCAGTCCGATGTGTACAATATGATGGCAGGAGGGTTGTTAGTGGAGCTTATGATTTCATGGTCAAAGTTTGGGATCCAGAAACTGAAACCTGTCTACACACCTTGCAAGGGCATACTAATAGAGTCTATTCATTACAGGTAAGCGTTTTGTACTGTGCCGTCAGTATTCAACAAGAGTAATTAATTGGTGCCTAATATTTGCTGTGCAACCAGTACACTACTGGCAACTAAAGAGGTCAAATCATTTGGTCTATGCATTCTATATTTTCCTTTTTCTTCTTTTCCCTATTCATCTAATCTTTTGTGTTATGACATTGAAAAACAGAGCATAGCCAGAGTGCTCAGAATTCTTGTAAAAGTGCCACAAAGCACTTTTATAAGAATTCAGTCCAGATAATCTGGAATGTGTTCTGACTACACATCCATATATTTGAAGTGAGTTTCTTAAATTTAGCTTAAATAGCTAAATTTAAGCATATCTTTTAAAATTGAATAACAGGCAATTAATAATCATTTGGAATGAATAGGGATGTTTATTATATATTATTATGGTGTTCTCTTGTGTTGCAGAAAGATCTGGAAAGATTTTTTTAATAAGTTACTAATGAATTGATTTTAGATGGACTCTTAAATTTTAAATATACTTAAATTGAAAAAAAATGAATAATTCTTATAGGATGTACCTGTTAATGACAATAAATGTCTATTTACATTTAAAGCATTTCTTAGAGTGTCAGATATTTTTGTTATTACAAGAAATAAATTAATAAAAAACATGAAATAGTGGCACTTGTGTTTAAAGAAAGTGCTTTGCAAAGAATTATACCAGTTATAACAGTTTTATTTTAATTTTCTTCTTTTTCATGCACATACTTGAACATATAACTACTTCTAAAATAGAAAGTGTAAATATAGTTGCATTTATTACCGTATTTTTCAGAGTATAACCAGAGCATAAGACGCACCAAGGTTTTGAGGAGGCAAATTTTTTTAAAAAAGTTTTTGTACTCTGCAAACCTCCAAAAAATTGTCTGTTTTTCGCGAAAACAGGCCCATTCCCCCCCCCAAAAGGGGCATGAATAGCCCTTAGGAGGCTTGTAGAGTGTTCCGGGGGGACATTTCTGCCTTCCCCAGCCCCTAGGAGCTCTCTGAAAGCCTCTTACAAGTTATGCCCGGCCATTTTAGTGAAGGGGCGGGGTTTCAGGAGGCAAAAAATGCTGTATTCAGTGTATAAAATGCACCCAGATTTCCAGCCTCTTCTTTGAGGGAAAAAGGTGTGTCTTATATTCCAAAAAATACAGTAACTTGCTTCATTTAATCAAATGGAAATGTTTTAAACATTAAGATGAATTTTTAAACCAGTTTAATGGAGATTATTGCATATTTCATTTATTGGATCCACGTCTACTATACTTGCTACAAAAAAAAAGAAAAACATGAAATTATTTTAACAAGGATTCATATTTTTTTTATTTTTCAATTGCATTGTGGAGATTAGTGAATCTGATTTATAGCTCTTGAAGTCACATTCTTTTTTTGACAATTATACTTGTGTCATGGCATGCTATACATAACCACTGATTGAGGTTCATTGAAAACAAGTTTAATAACAGAACATCTCTCATATATATTCATCATAGACGAAGTAAGGAAAGCTAAGGCTCACAATGAAGAAAGGCTTGCCACAAAAGTAAAAAATAACAAAAAAAGCTTCTTTCAACATGTTAAAAACAAGAAAAAAGTTAAGGAAACAATTGGTCCATTGCTGGGAGAAAGTGGCAAGAAGGTGACAAGCAACAGGGAGAAAGCAGAACTATTTAACTCATTTTCTGCATCCGTCTTTACACAAAGGGATAAAACAGTCCAACCTATCAAAAACCACCACAAAAATCAGATTAGGAACACAAATTGAAATAGGGAAGAAAATGGTAAGTGAGCACTTGTCTACCCTAGACGAGTTCAAATCACCAGGACCCGACGGATTACACCCCAGGGTTCTGAAGGAACTAGCAGACGAGATCTCAGAACCACTGAACAATATCTTTCAGAGATCCTATAGCAACAGGGAACTGCCAGAGGACTGGAAAAGAGCTGATGTGGTTCCCATCTTCAAAAAAGGAAAAAAATAATAGATCCAGAAACTATAGACCTATCAGCCTGACCTCAATACCAGGAAAGATCCTGGAAAAGATAATCAAGCAACGCATTAGCGAACACCTAGAAGTAAACAAAATAATAGCCAAAAGCCAACATGGGTTTGTCAAAAACAGATCATGCCAGACTAATCTTATTGCGTTCTTTGACAAAGTGACAAAATTAGTGAACCAGAGGAATGCCATCAATATAGTTTACTTGGACTTCAGTAAGGCTTTTGATAAAGTAGACCATAACCTAATACTAGATACCTCCGAGCAAACTGGAAGACCTCCAAGGTCCCTTCCAACTTTGCTATTGTATTTGTATTGAAATTGGAAACTGCTCTGTTTCTGTGAACAGAAATCTTTCATGTACATATTCATATATTTGCACACCCATCTGTGGAACAAAATTTTGAAAGGTGTGAGATTTCAGGGTAGTGAAATGTAGAACATATCAGTGACTATAATATTGGCAATAGAAGTATCACAAAACAGTTATTAGATATGACATTGCCATTATTATATTGAGCTAATTAACTTGTACAAATCTGTACTGTAATTTATAAGAAAACTGAATCCCTTAATGGAACATAGCTAAGGTATTTGGGAATAAAATCTTGTTTGCTTGCTTAAGGCTACCCACATCAATATCAGGAATGGGTTGTACTAGGGACAAGAAGACTTACTATTACCTCCTTTTTGTTACTGACATTTCAGTGCTAGATTTGAATCTGGTTATTCTTTCGCATAGAGATGGATCAATTTATACAGTGCAAAGTATAAGAGATTGCTTACAAAGAATTGCATGTGTATCATTAGTAAATGAAGAAGTGTGCAGCTGCTGGCACAAGTAACTGTTAAATTCTGTAACAATTATTAGATTCTGTCTGATAGAAATTAGATATAAAGTCCACTATGTAATGACAGTGTATCTTGCAGGGTTTGAAGCAGCATTTAATCTTAGTATGTCTGAAAGGATTTGATAATAAAATAAACATGTTTTTCATTTATAATACAAATTAGAATCACATATTCATTGCCACATATAGCTTTTGACAACTATAAGTGACTTTAAAAGTTAAGAAAAAAGGCCTGTAGAATAATAAAATATGTGAAATAGATTAGTATTAGGACAATTCCAAAAGGTGGCAAGCTACCTGGTATTCTGTCATACACATTCATCCAGTACATTAATTCATATATGTCAGGTTTAGGCACTCAAGGTCTACATGCAATGCATAGTTTCCATTTTCCAACTTAGTTCATCATACTATTGAAATGGTTAATTTTCGGTGTTTTGTCTCACTCCTCTCCTTTTGCAATGGAGACTAAAAATAAGGGGTTATATTTCTTCTCAATAACTTTTAAATGCTTTTTTTCAAGTTACTCAAAATTGATACCCTGCAGAGAGGAAAGAAATAAACTGTCTTATGCAATAGTGAAACACTTGAATTTTGCTCACCTGTAATTCTATATCTGAAAGGCATACTACAGTACAGGCCACATTAACGTGTATTTTCTTTCATTCCTGTTATATTTGGATTTCAAAAACCATTCAAATTGGAAGCACTTGTTCTTTTTTTTTTAAAAAAAAAGCTAGCCGATATGGGTTACTAATTATAAAACACAGACTATATTCTCAACTATAGTTAACTAAAACTGACAATGATTAGCTGAAATAAAGGTCAACACAATTTAAAATTCTCCATTATACATTTAGAATTTAGAGTTTAGAGATACATGTTTTAGAGTTTTAACAGTTATTCTATATTTCTTATGGACAATAAGTTATATTTATGTCAAAGTGTCAACATTCCATACCCTGAAAGAATTGCAATGGAGAAATTTTAACAAGGTGTACTTTTACTTAAAAAGTTCCCTCTTTCTGTCAGAGAAAACATCCTTAGATATTTTGTTATACTTTTTAGTAGTCTGACTAAAATCATCAAAACATTTAGTCATGACTAGCCTATCCCAGTAATTTGCGTGGATTTAGTTTAAATCTGACAGTCTGCATCCAACCCACTCAATCAATCAAAATATAAAATGTTAAATTTAACTATGACATATAGCTATGAAGAAATTGTAGCCTTTCAAGAATGTCTAATAATTTGAAGATTGCTTAATAATTTGATGGTTCCTTTACCATTAAAAAATACATTTGCAAATAAATATTTAAATATGTACTTTAAAACCAAATTAAAAAGATTTTTGTCCTTCCCAAAAGCTGGATTTACACATTTATTATTCTACAAACAAAGTATCTTACACATTTATAAAGCTTGTTTTTAAAAAATGGTTTTCAGTCTGTTAGTAGATATTAGAAAATAAATCTTGCATCTTGTCTAAATCATATTAAACTTAAATATATGAGAATAACTTTCACTATGATAAGATTGTTCCAGGTTGCACTTCTCCTATAAATTATAGAGGCACATATGCTCCGAACCATTTTTAAAATAAAAAGTTACTCCGTGTCAAAAACTGACTTCTTGTTCCAAATGAGTAGGAAGTAGCTTCCTGAAGCAAAGAGTTTATCCTTAACAAAAAATGGATAATTTTGGTAAATTTATGATAGCATATGTTCTCTTAATATGTATTCATAGATTTGTATCAATTTACATTTTGAAGAGATTAAAAAACTGTGAATATAATTAGGCAACTAGGAGTAATCACAATTTAATATAAATATGTTGATATATGTAAACTTCTTTTCTCATAGTTTGATGGTATCCATGTGGTGAGTGGATCTCTTGACACTTCAATCCGAGTTTGGGATGTGGAAACAGGAAATTGCATTCACACATTAACAGGTCACCAGTCATTAACAAGTGGAATGGAACTCAAAGACAACATTCTTGTGTCTGGAAATGCAGATTCTACCGTCAAAATCTGGGATATCAAAACAGGACAGTGTTTACAGACGTTACAAGGTAAGATTTCACAGCCTTGTGTAACTAAGTCATAAAATTGTTTTAGTGCTAATCTATATACATGTATGCATGACTATATTGCATATTTGTGAACTATATATAATTTTAAAAAGATTGGTTCAAAGGTACTGTTTATGTGAATCCATACTATGTTTTTTTGCACTGTTTCTGGTAACAATATTTGATCATGCTCCAGATACATTATAAATGGTTTAGAAATAAATGTTCAATTTGCTTAAGGTGGTATTTTAATGCTTCACTCTTAAATTGTCAAGGTGGATTTTGATGTTTGAGATATTTTTCTTCAATTAGTCAAAAAAACCCAAGGGTTTTGTTGGGTGCTTTCAAAGATCTTATAAGGGTAGATGCTTCATGGAAGGAAAATCTTATTATGTAATTTGGAAAGCAAGGTTAAAGAAACTGCAAATATTTATGTAAGAATTCCTACCACAGAATTATATAGTAGTTTTAGGTCTGCCAACCTGATGCTTGGTTATTTGTATGACTCTGAAATTGAATGTTAATTCAAGAGTTTTAAGCAGATTTTGGGAATAGGAAAAAAACTGAAAAAATGTTGGCTTCTCAATTAAAACAACTGAACTATACTATATCTATACTGAAGCATTCTGTGAGAAAAATAATCTGAGACGTATTTTAGTTTTTTGAATTTTTCTATTTTCTCTCATAAATAAAATCTGCAACTACAACTACTACTACTACTACTACTACTACTACTACTACTACTACTACTACTACTACTACTACTACTACTACTACTGGAACTGATTTTTTAAAATAATAAAATTTACAAGGAAAGTACCTTTGGTACCTTTAATTGTATTCATTCCGGTGTGGGTTTCTTATAGAATAAGACCAAAACAAAACCTGTGCTGTATTTTTCCCCAAATAATTTTATTAAAGCTTTGAATAAAACAATTAAAGATAATAGAAGCTAGAGGGAGGGGGGAGAGAATTGCAAGAAAAATAAATATTAAAAAAACCCATTCCTTCCCCTAAGAAAACAACTCCTGCTTTATGGCAAATATAAATAATTGTCTAGTCTCTTTACCTCCTCCTTGCTAACAAATGTAAAACTCTTCATCCCATTATCCATTTCTTAATAGCAAATCAGATAAGTAACATCTTCAATCCAGTTACCAACAAAAATATCCATTCAAAGCTTTAATCTTAATTAGCATATATAAAACTGAACATTCCACAATTCACCTCTTAACCCATTTAAAAGTCATGAAATTGTCCCAACATACATAATATAAACAAAATATAAAAAACAAGCTTAACTTGACAAAGAGGAACCACCTCTTTACAAAAGATAAACTCCAATGCACAATATTCCAAATAAAATCTTATCTTCAAATACACATTCATATGTCCACTCTATTGACAGATCCACATTTCACCAGTCTAAAATAATCCCAGTATCCTAATACAGAGAAAAATCTAAAGTTAAATGTATCAGCAATAAATTATTTTTGCCTTTTTTAAAACCAAAATCTCCAAATTTTAACCAAAGAAAGTAGTTAAATGTAAAACCAATGTAAGTATTATAACATTAGTATTAGTAAATTATTATTTTAATAAATTATAATTATATGAGGAAAAAGTTTTTGCATCACATCTAGTAAGTAAATACCCCCTTTCCCAAGCTGCACTGGTTGTCTCCAAACCTGGGTCTGCAGTTTGGCCTGGATCTCTGATGGCATTCCATGCTGGAGGACTAGGAGAAAGAACCCTCCTCCACCTATTGCAGTGATGGCGAACCTTTTCGACACTGAGTGCTGAAAAGGGAGCGTGCGCACTCATCTGGCTTGCAACCCAGAAGAGAAGCTGTCCAGGGGTCATGCGCGCACCAAAAAATGAACTTCCGATTTCCTGCATGTGCGTCAAGCAGCTAGTATTACGGTTACTTGCGTGCATGCGCGTGTGATGATGAGCTGGCCAGCGCGCATGCTCTCACCGGAAAACAGAAGACCAGCTCTTCTAGTTTCCGGCACTGCCGCACACACAAAGGCCAGCTGATCTGCTCATGCACACCAGAAACTTGGAAGAGGAACAGGCAACACCGCGCATGCCAGGCAACATGACTCTGCATGCCACTTCGGGCACACGTGCCATAGTTTCTCCATCACGTACCTATTGTATTTTGGATTTTAACTCATTTAATCTCCCCCCCCCCTCTGCTAAGAAACAGACATAGGGACCGCCTCCTAGAGTCAGACACTATCGAACAAGGGAAAATTATTTCTTTATAGAAAAGCAATAGTATTTGCTCTTGGGGGAGAGAAGGGCTAGTTTAGTAGACTGTGATGTTACTTTTTTTGCTAACTTAATTTTGAATTTTTATTTGCTCTAGGTCCCAACAAGCATCAGAGTGCTGTGACCTGTTTACAGTTCAACAAGAACTTTGTAATTACCAGCTCAGATGATGGGACTGTAAAATTATGGGACTTAAAAACGGGTGAATTTATCCGAAATCTAGTTACATTGGAAAGTGGAGGAAGTGGAGGTGTTGTATGGCGGATCAGAGCCTCCAACACAAAGCTAGTGTGTGCAGTTGGAAGTCGGAATGGGACTGAGGAAACCAAGCTGCTGGTATTGGACTTTGATGTGGATATAAAGTGAAGCTTGAAAAGATTATTTTGTCCAGAAATGCAAATGATGTTCTTGTCCTTTCTCCCTCCCTCTACAAAAAGGAAAAAAAAAAACAACCCTTGTCCTTGGTGGTGCAGGATGTTGGCTTGGGGCAACAGATCCTAAAGACCTACAGGCTACAAAAGAGAAGACACAAAATTGAAAACTGTAACTGACAAAAGAGGCATTTGCTTTTCTCTTTACATCAAAGACTTCACCTTGGAAAGGGCCAGCTTTGCAAAATGTGACTTTCTGTATCAAGCCAGGTGCAATTATTTCTTTTCTGTTTTCCTCTCAATGATCACTGAGCTTTGTTGAGATGTAGAAGTTGTTACAATTCTTGTTAATCCTGTTCTTTTACTCTACCTTATTCTAGAAAGGAGATTCATATCTCCATTATCAGTTATTGTCTTTCAAACAAGGCAGCATCTGGAAAAGCAGAGTCCTTTATGTGTGGAAAAGCTAAACTTACTGTGAATTGTTTTGTACAGTTTTACAGCTTTTTTTTTTTGCCAACCATTGCCAATGTCAATCACAGTATTAGTCTTCGTTGATCTCTTTTACTCTTGCTTCCATCTATGTTCTTCAATGCATAAGTTACTCTGAGGTGGCAAATTGTCCTGGATTTGAAGATTTCTCAGATGGATTTAATATATGATGCTGGTGCTAGAAGTAGGTCTTCAATTATGGGATTGTTGTCCCAGCCCTGTACTGTATTCCCAGTGGCCAAACTTATTTATGCTGCTAAATGAAAGGAAAAAAAAATATTTTTATTTTTTTTCTGCTGTGACGTTTTAGTCCCAGACTGAATTCCAAATTTGCTCTAGTTTGGTTACAGAGAAGAGACTTTTTTGCCACTGAAACTTGAGCCAACTGTGCCTCTAAGAGGCTGTGAATGGAAAAGTTTCAGACAATTTAGAGTGAAGTTTGCTTGCAAGTAAAGAGAGTGTGTGCAACGCTTATTTTCTTTTTTATTTTTTCTTTTATTCTTCTTTTTTTCTGGGCAAAAATTAAATACATTCCTTAGAACAAAGCTCTTGCAGCCTGTTCTGTGGGGAAGTTTCTTTGTGAGGGCTGTGGTGAATGGAATAAACAGACACGAAACTGACAATATATTTCAAAAATGAAAACAAAATTGCTGGTCGGTTGTAGTGTTTTACAGAATTTGAGAATAGCTGTTACAGTTGGGTGAGTAACTGACAAAGCAAAAATGCTTCAGTTTTTCTGTTAAAGTTGTCATATAAAAAAGAATGCAATTGTCAAATTGATTTGCCTCATTCTCCAAGAGCCACAACTCAAGTTGAACTGTGAAAGTGGTTTAACACTGTATCCTAGCTGATCTTTTTTTTCCTCCTTTTTTTGGTTTATTTATAGTCTGTTTCTTTTAAAGAAATCAGATTTCAATTTGTTAATTTTAGATATGTAACAACCTGACAGGATGGAGGAAAAACCTTTAAAGGGATTGTGTCTATGATTTGATTCACTTAGAAATTTTATTTTCTTATAAATTAAGTGCAATAAAATGTGTTTTTTTTCATGTTAAAAAGTCTTCTTACTGTGATTTAGTACTGCAATATTCCAAAGTTTGGGTGGAATGGAACATTACAAAAGCATTTATCTACTTGTGTGATAGGATAAACATACAAATTTTGAATCGATTTTTCAGATTTCCAGCAAAATCCTCATTTCCCTGAAAATCCTCATTTTCCCTGAAAAACATTTTTGATACCATGTTTTGAATGAATTGGAGCAACAGTTGGATTTTATAAATGTAAACAGCCTAAGTTAGGTAAAAGTAATAAAGTATTGAATATTTTTCTGCATGACCTACAAATGAACAGAGCAATAAAAACTCTCCTTTCTGACATCATAATTACCTAAGGCAATTAGAATAAAAACGTTAATCAAAAGTACCAAAAATATATGTGTAAACTGGAAAAGTAGGATATTGACAGGCCAAATATGGTTCAGTATTAGTCATTGTTAAAGTGATGTATGTTGGTACACAAAAGGGCTAATTTCATGGTAATTGGTAATGAATAAGAAAGAAATCTTGGAAACACAACTGGTAGCTCAATGAAAACAAACTAGTAGGCAGCTTCTGTGCAAATAGCAAATATTTTGGAGGTAAGTAGAAATGGAAATAAAACAATTTTTATTACACGTTTAACCAGATCTAGAATACTTATTGTAAAACATTGAGATATTGTAGAAAAAATTGCAAAAAGACATAATAATCAATAGAGCGGTGTTGCTCCACTATGATGATACTTGGAACATGGGGGCTTTTGGGATTAGAAAAGGGGCAGCAAGCAAAGGGACAGGAAATTTCACATGATTAGAAGATTGGTACATAGAATCTTTTTTCCTTTGATAAGCAGAATAAAACATTGGATCACTAACTCAAGGTGCATTTTGGATGATTCCATATGGATGAAAACAACTTCTTTGTATCATGAGTTTTAATAACAGCTAAAAAAAGGAAGTTAAAATTCATAGAGAATAACCCTATTAGAAGTTTCTGTTGATATACTTCTATACTTCTGATATACTTTTTATTGCCTAAGACTCAAGGTTGTTCATAACAAATGAACAGCAAAATACAATTCACAGAATCTCTGTCAAACTAAAAGCTGTCCTATCACCAAATAGGGAAAATGTCCTGAAAATTTGATAGTCATCCAGGAAATAATGGGATATTCCTCATCATAGAAAGCTATTTGGAATCTATGGGGAGCCACCAAGGTCTGTTGGCAGATTCCTATCTTCATTTCATAATGGGCAATATCTTTTAGTATTCCTTTTTTTAATACTTAAGATGGGCTGACCCTTACCTTGAGAATGAACTTCACATATTTCTTCTAGTTACTAGTTATTAGAAAATTATAATAAGAAAATACTAAAAGCTGTAATTCAGAAACACGCATCAATAATATTCAGTTTAATGAAAAATAAGCCCAAGGTAAAGAGCATAAAGTAAATAAACATATGATGAAAAAAGAGTTTTATCAGCTTGCTATTTTTTTCACTTGGGGAAAATCATACAACATCTAGGAAGTATAACAAGCTAATTTGGAATTTTTGGAGATAGGAGGAAATGTCTACAGTCTTGAAGAAAATAATTGGAATTTGCACTAAATCTAAGTGGTAATTAAAACACTGCAATATAATATTAAAAATTCTTTCAACCCTCTGTGCACACGCACACAAGTGAATTAATTGGAATAAATAAGGGTGATTAGTCCATATCGTGATATTCATGTACATGCCTGCAAATAGTATAGGTGGACTTAAATAATTAGAAATAATGTCTGTCTATAGACACTACGGAAAATTATTTTGCCACATTGTGATCTTTGTCATATGAGCATAAAGGTAAATGATAGTATTTTGTTTTATTTTGTTCTATTAGTCGTCTTCCTTCCAATTTTGTCATAGAAAAGAAATTTGAAATTGAATTAACAAAAAGGTAGAAACAACATAAAGATCCAAATAAATTTAAGTCACTAATGTTAACAGGTTTTTTATATATACCATATTTTTTGAACTATTAAGACACACCTAGCTTTTGGAGAGGAAAACAAGAAAAGAAATCTGCCTCCCAGCATCCATCTGGTATTCATCTGGCCCGTTTGCCACTGATGCCACCCGTTCAGCATGGCGGATTCTTGAACAGCTGATCAACGCTGCACTAACCCCCCTCCCCCCACCACAGTATTTGCTGTATAAGTCAGACTTTTCCACCCACTTTTTGTGTGGGGGCAGGGGTGGAGTGTGTCTTATACTCCAAAAAATATGGTACATACACATACAAATTTTTGTAGAATTATTTAAAGCAGGGGTAGTCAACCTTTTTATACCTACCGCCCACTTTTGTATCTCTGTTAGTAGTAAAAATAATTTAACCACCCACCAGTTCCACAGTAATGGTGATTTATAAAGTAGGGAAGTAAATTTACTTTATAAAATTTATAAAGCAGAGTTACAGCAAACCCCTACCGCCCACCATGAAAGCTAGAACGCCCACTAGTGGGTGGTAGGGACCAGGTTGACTACCACTGATTTAAAGTATAGAACTAGGCTAGATGCAAAAATTGAATAAATCTCAAGGATGGGAAAATGCATGTTATAGTATGTTTAATGTTTGAATGTTTAATAAATTTATAGGCCGCCCAATCCCGGAGGACTCCGGGCGGCTTACAACAATACAATTAAAATAGAAGTTGAAAAACACAAAAACATAGTTAAAAAGACCACAACATACACCCAGTCTAATCGGGGCAGGAACTCAAACGTGAGTTCAACAGCCCGGGGCCTGCCGGAATGGCCAGGTCTTAAGAGTCTTATGGAAGGCCATGAGAGTGGGTAGGGTCCGGATCTCTGGGGGCAGTTTATTCCAGAGGGTCGGAGCCGCTACAGAGAAGGCCCTCCCCCGGGTAGTTGCCAGACATTGTCTGGCTGACGGCACCCGGAGAAGGCCCTCCCTGTGCGACCTTATCGGTCATTGGGAAGTATGTGGCAGAAGACGGTCCCGCAGGTATCCGGGTCCTAGGCCATGTAGGGCTTTAAAGGTGATCACCAGCACCTTGAATTGCGTCCGGAGACCAGTGGGAAGCCAGTGCAGCTTGCGGAGGATAGGTGTGATGTGGGTGTACCTTGGTACACCCAATATCGCTCGCACAGCTGCATTCTGGACAAATTGTAGTCTCCGAGCACTTTTCAGGGCAGCCCCATGTAGAGCACATCACAGTAGTCAAGCCTCGAGGTAACAAGGGCGTGAGTGACCGTGTGAAGTGCCTCCCGATCCAAGTAGGGCCGCAACTGGTGTACCAGGCGAACCTGGGCAAAGGCCCCCCTGGTCACAGCCGAAAGATGATGCTCTAATGTCAGCTGTGCGTCCAGGAGGACTCCCAAGTTGCGGGCCCTCGCTGAGGGGAGTAGATTTTTCTCCCCCAGGCGTAAGGATGGACTAATCAAACTGTCCTTGGGAGGCAACATCCATAGTCATTCGGTCTTGTCAGGATTGAGTGCGAGTTTGTTCACCCCCATCCAGACCTTAACAGCTTCCAGGCACTGGCACATCACTTCTACCGCTACACTGAGTTGGCACGGGGCGGACAGATACAACTGGGTGTCGTCTGCATATTGGTGGTATTTGATCCCGTGCTGGCGAATGATCTCACCCAGTGGCTTCATGTAGATGTTAAATAGGAGGGGGGACTGAGCCCTGTGGCACCCCATATTTAAGGGGCCTAGGGGTTGACCTCTGTCCCCCGACCAACACCGACTGCGACCTGTTGGAGAGGTAAGAGAAGAACCACCACAAGACGGTGCCTCCCACTCCCACCTCTTCCAGCCATCGCAGAAGGATACCATGGTCAATGGTATCGAAGGCCGCTGAGAGGTCAAGGAGCACAAGGATAGAGGAGTGTCCTCCATCCCTGGCCCGCCAGAGATCATCGATCAGCACGACCAAAGCAGTTTTGGTGGAGTATCCAGGCCTGAATCCAGACTGAAAGGGATCCAGATAATCTGCTTCATCCAAGGTCTGTCGGAGTTGCAGGGCCACCACCTTCTCAACAACCTTCCCTAAAAAAGGGAGGTTGGAGACCGGCTGATAGTTGTTGAGAATGGCTGGGTCCAGAGACGGCTTCTTAAGGAGGGGTCTTACCACCGCTTCAAGGAGTGCAGGAAAGATCCCTCCTGCAGAGACAAGTTAGTAATTCTCTGGAGCCAGCCTCGCGTTACCTCCCGGCTGGTCTCGACCAGCCGGGAGGGTCACGGATCCAGCAAACAGGTGGAGGCACTCATTGCTCCCATGGCCTTGTCCACTTCCTCAGGGGTGACAAGCTGGAACTCGTTCCAGGAAATCTGAGCAAGACCTTCCCTTGGTACTTCAATCGGTACTGTCCAACTGGAGTCTAGGTCTGTCCGAATCCGAGTGATTTTGTCCGACAGAAACTGGACAAACTCTTCAGCCTGTCCCTATAAGGGTTCCCCGCCTCCTCCCCTTTTAGGAGGGAGCGGGTTATCCTAAACAGGGCGGCTGGGCATGATTCTGCGGATGCAATAAGAGCGGAAAAATGTGCACATTTTGCTGCCCGTATCGCCACTAAATAAGTCCTAATAAAGGTTCTTAGTAGTGTTTGGTCTGATTCAGAGTTGCTAGCCCTCCAACGTCGCTCTAGGCATCTCTTTTGGTGCTTTATCTCCCGGAGTTCCTCGGTGAAACAAGGTGCCCTCCTGGATCCATTGCTGCGGAGAGGCTGCAAAGGCGCAATCCAATCCAGAGCCCTAATCGCCGTTGCATTCCAGCTGGCGACCAAGGCATCTGTCGGAGTGTGGGCAAGAGAGTCGGGTATCTCCCCAAGCTCCGTCTGAAACCTCAATGGGTCCATCAGGTGCCTGGGGCGGAACCATTTAATCGGCTCCACCTCCCTGTGGAGGGGGAGTAGCTTCTGAAAATCAAGCCTCAACAGGAAGTAATCTGACCATGACAAGGATAAGGTCTCTATCCCCCTTAATTCAAGATCACGTTTCCACTGCCCTGAGAGAAACACAAGGTCGAGTGTGTGTCCCGCTCTATGTGTCGGACCCTGAATTACTTGGGTCAAGTCCATGGTTGTCATGGAAGCCATGAACTCCTGCGCTCCCTGAGCGTTCGCCCAGTGATGGCAAGTTGAAGTCCCCCAGTACTATCAGTCTGGGGAACTCAACTGCCAACTCGGCTACTGACTCTAGGAGGGCAGGCAGGGCTGTTGAGACGCAGCTGGGAGGTAGGTACGTCAAAAACAAGCCCACTTGAACCCCTAGGTCCAACTTCAAGAGCAGAGACTCACACCCCACAGTCTCTGGAGCAGGGATCCTGCAAGGAACGATCTTCGGATAATAACTGCCACTCCCCCACCTCTTGACTGGTGTCGAGGTTGATGGAGCACCTAAAACCTTCCTGGGCACATTTCTGAGAGGGGGACTCCTCCCTCACGTCCCAGCCAGGTTTCAGTAATACAAGCCAGGTCTGCCCCCCCCATCAAATATTAAGTCCCGGACGAGGGGAGCTTTATGAATCACAGACCTGGCATTTAGCAACAGCAACCTGAGGCCAGGGCCCAGGCTTCTCTTGTCACCAGGTCCTGGAGTTGAGCTTACAGGGCCTGAACAAGGGATCGCTGTAATGTAGCGAGCCCTTCTTCCCCGGCAATGGCTAGCCCTGTAGCCCCCATCATACCTGCCTTCCCAACCATGACCGGGATGCTCCAACCATCCCCATCCCCGTAGACCCCCCTCTCCTTCCCATGGCCCCCGTATTCCTCGGCAGGCCACACTTATCAGTCATTCTAGGGCCAGGGGTAAGCCTGGGCCCCCTACCACTTCTGCTTATGCACTCAGCGGAGGGGGCATCAGGCTGTGTTCCTGGCCCTCTCGTATATACTACAACCATTCTCTCATTCAAGCCACACTATGAGTACAGTCATTTCACTCTGATTCCTACCTTCCTGATAATATAAAATTATACATAATTCTCACTTTAGCCTAATACAATTAGATACTTTAATGTATGCCTTATAATAGTTACCAAACTATAATTTTATGCTTTCCAAATTCCCAATAAACAGTTTATTCCCAATAAACAGTTAAATGATAACAGAATTCGAATCTGAAAAAGCAAGAAATGTTCAATAACACTTTGTAAAAATAAATTATGTTTCTTATACCACTGATACCAATATTCCACAACAGTATTAGATTTCCCAAAAATCAACTATAAATACTAATTTATTTTGTTTAGATGAATAAATATACACACAAGCTATCCTGTGCTGCAAACTGCTACACTAAAAGTTCCAAGATGGATTTAATTTGAGAAAATCTTAAATTTCAGAGTCTTTTATTCAATGTACTGCTTTTCTGACTACATGTGTAGGTAAAGTTGTATTTCAATGCTAAAAATCCTTATATTAGTTTGATGCAATATACGGAAACCTTTTATTTTCACAATTCATTCAAAGCATGAAAAATCACAACTGTAACAAAGGTAATAATTCAGTGAAAATTAAGTTTGCAGAAAATATATTTAAGATTTTGAATTTTGAAACACATTACTTCCCCGTCTGAGGGAAAGGGCCTTATAATTATCTGTTAAAACGGTTTGGTTAATTGACAAAAGGTTAATCCCGGAGTCCTTCGGGATTGGACGGCATATAAATATATTTAATAAAATAAATAAATAAATAAATAATTTTCAACTACCCTTTAACTATTCTCTGCTGCCTAGAATTTTAATTTATTTATTTATTTGGTAACTTCTGGTGAGTGTTGAATCCTGGAAACTGCTTGCACAAGTCCTTTCAACCCCTGCAACTAAACTGACTCCAATTCTGCTCTTTGCAAATCTTTTAGAAGTTAACATTTTCTGCTTATCAGACTTCAAGTATATGACATGATCAATCAGTCTATAAGAAACCAAGTAATAAGCACAAATCACCTGTCTTATTTAATGCAGAATACAAATATTCTTGATTGTTCACTTTTCACTGCATAGAATTACTGGGCCACTGATCTTGCCAGACACAATCCCTAAAGGCACATGTTGTTATAGTTGGAACATTATATAGTAGGCATTATTTGGGCTATTATGATTAGCATATTGGGCTAAAACACTGAACCTCATCTTAGCAGTTAGGTTTCTACATGCAGAGGCATTATTATTCACAATAGGAAATATTTTTTTTTAATTCACTTCATAAAAGTTTGATCTGAGAATGCTGGCTTTATTCGAGCAGCAATGTTAATAAGTAATGAAACCAAAATGTTTATATTCCAGTTGCATGTATGAACCCTGAATTAGCATAAAATCATGCCTAAGCAACTTCAATTTGAAGATGCTAAAAATCAATGGTTTTATGCCACTCCTAGGTCTGCCTTTTTTTCTGAACAAGAGAAGAGGCATTATTCAAATTTAAGCAGTAACTATTTGCAATATATTCAATATTCCCTGAGCACAAGATTCCTGCTTAAATAAAACATCTAATTTGGATACATTTCAGTACTTGTAGCTAACCTTTCACCAATGTTCCATGAAGTGAAGGAGCTACATCAATTTGAAAAATTTATTGACTTACAAAACAAAGTTATGGAGGGGTACAAGATTAACAGTCAAACCTCCAACATATAAATAAAATTTCATAAAAAAATAAAACAACGAAATCACCCAATTAAACCACAAAGATAAAAATTAATTAAAAAAACAATAAAAAGACATGGCATTATTTATAAATGTTAGGATATTTCTAGATATTATCTCTGGAAGATGTCTGAATTTTGGATAAATGTCATCAAGACAAATATTCTGCCTCGTATAGATGTTGGGATAAGTTTTCATTGATACTGCTATTTTGAAATTAGTAAATAGTACAGAATTAAAACTTCTGGCACACAGAAAAATTACCACCAGTCAACTGCAAAAGGCAACTTACTTTGGAACAGTTTATATTCTGAAACAGTACCTTTAAAATTATTTTAAAATATGCTATCCCAGGTCCTTAGGACTGACAAATTTATCTGGCTGACTATGATCAACCATAATCATTTATTAAAACTATATGCTACTTCACTCATAATGACTCTGGATGGCAAGAATGTAAAGCTGGAAGCCAGTGAAGTGAATATTTATGGCTACCATTGAACTTTAGCTTCTAGTATATTACTGATAAGTTGGTAGGAAAGTAGGTAGGTACAGAGATGAATAGATGAAAGAAAAGGAAGAGATAAAAAGAAAAAAGGGAAAAAGAAAAAACTAAGAAGAGAAAGAAAGAAAAAAAGAGAAAGAAAGAAAGAAAGAAAGAAAGAAAGAAAGAAAGAAAGAAAGAAAGAAGGTTAAAATGTTGGACTAGGAATAGGAAGATTCCAGGAACTACTTTTCGATGAAACCTCCAGTTTATAAGAAAGGGGTTCTAAAAATTGAGTCCTGCCAGTTATCACCTAGATCAATCTTTTGGGCACCAGAGAATAGTTCCGTGGAGAGAGATTTTTCTGTGGACTGGAGGGGTTATGGTTTCATGTGCTGCCTGTATCCTGTGAATGAGGTTTCAGTTGTTTGCGCAGCCTGATTTCTGGCATGCTGCGGACCGGTGCCGATCCATGGACCAGGAGTTAGGGACCTCTGACCTAGATCATTAATATTTCCCTTTTGAAGCATGTGTTTAAAGAACAATTTTTCTATCTACTTAATTTTAACAACTATTAGACATCCTCCAGCATTCCATACTGGGATTAAGTTACAAAGGTAAAAAAAAAAAATGTTGGTGCACCTTTGATGATATTTGGGCTATTGTTTAAGTCTGAATTTACAATTGGATTGCTAGATAACAATGCTTATATATGGATACCCTTAGTTGTACATAGAATACAACACACTTGGGAGGTTTGGTAAAAATATCTGAAAATTACCGTATTTTTCAGAATATAAAACGCACCAGAGTATAAGATGCACCAAGATTTTGAAGAGGCAAATTTTTTAAAAAAAGTGTTTGCACTCTGCAGACTACCCAAAAACCGGCCTGTCTTTCATGAAAATGGGCCAAGGTTTTTTTTTCAAAAAAAAAAGGGCATACATAGCCTTTAGGAGGCTTGTAGAATGCTCCTGGGGGCGGGAGGGGGGAATTGAGCAAAAACCAACCCGTTTTTCGCTCATATCTGCCCTCCCCAGCCCCCAGGCGCACTCTGAAAGCCTCCTAAAGGCTATGCACGGCAATTTTGGTGAAGGGGCAGGATTTGGGGAGGCAAAGAAATACTGTATTTAGTGTATAAGACGCACCCAGATTTTCAGCCTCTTTTTTGAGGGAAAAAGGTGTGTCTTATAATCCAAAAAATACAGTAATTCCCTTCCAATAGTTAAAATAAGGGGTTGTGATGCAGTTGATCTAGGCAAAAAAAATAGCGCTTCCTACTTGGATTTTTCCAATACCTGTTCTGATTTGGCAGCTGAAGGATGACTAGGTTAATATAACTTAAATGGAAGAATTAAAAAGTACGATATAGAGGAAACATTATAAATAAATAATGCAATATTTCACATTGATATTATGCAAAGCTTGCTTTTTGTTTATCTCATGAGGCTTAAGGTTGACTCAGCCTTCCATCCTTCCCAGGTCAGTAAAATGAGGACCCAGATTGTTGGGGGCAATACACTGTTTCTGTATACCACTTAGAGAGGGCTGTAAAGCACTGTGAAGTGTATAAGTTTAAGTGCTATTGTTATTGCTATTATTTATTTACTTATTAGGGTAATGTTTAGTTGCTAAATCCCTTGCAACTGTTTGCAAATATGAAAGCAAAAGCAAGAGAATTGTGAAACTTAAATGAGTATTATTTTAAATGCAACTTAAAAAGCTGATAATTGTTAACTGAGACAAGTTTGCCAAGGAAAGAAAGCTTTTTTCCTTCCTTCTAAATATGTTGTTGTGAAGATATGTTGTTGTGGCAAGACATATGGGTAAGGATATTACAAAAATGAAAGTACTTTGCAAGGAAAATTAATTTCCTTTTCAAACATTGGAGCTTTTAGGAGATAGTGTCTAAAAAAAATCTCTGAGACTGATCTCTCATCAATCAAGCAAGAAATAGGGCCTATTCAAATAAACATCCTCTTCACATTCTATCTATTCAGAGCTTCAGAACCAACATTTTCAGTTGGACTCAAAAGCTAAGTAACAATTAATACATTCCAGTCAAGTGGAATGATACGTTCAAAATCACTATGTCCTTTTTTTACTGCTATGCATTGACAGGAGTTTAGATATATCTTCACATGTAGCTCTGCATATAACATACTGCAGTAATCCAGGTTTATTTTATAAGAGGAAGCTAAAATATAAGTATTGCTTAGAACAGGGGTGTCAAACTTGCATCATCACGTGACGAATTGTGACTCTCCCCGCCCTTAACTAAACCCGGTGTGGGCAGCATGTGTCACAACTGGCCCATGGGCTGCGAGTTTGACAATCCTGGCTTAGAAGAAAAATGGAAGAAGGTTAGTATTATGGAGGAAAGAAGCTGAAAAACTCTGATTCATAATCTAAGACGTGAGAACACATCAATTGTCTATTATTTGGTTTCATAATTCAAACTATAGAAAGCAGATCAAGGGTTTAAATACACTATCCAGCACCAGTTGCTCAAGTTTGAAAGAAGTAGGCATTGTGCAAGTTATTAATTACAAGTCTTATTTGCAATTAACAAAAATAACTAAAACAGTTTCCACAATTTCTGGGATTACTGACATCCAGCACAGCTGGGATAGAACAAGTTGTCAGCGTGTATTAGAAATAATGTTTAAAAACCTGCCCAACATAATCTGGTGCACACTGAGTTTTTGAATGTCTAATACACTATGGCAGTTTATGGGGCTTCATTTTATGATATTTCTTAACTATACTGTCAATGCATTTGCAATTCTCAGGAGATTTTAAGGAACATTTGAAAACCAAGAATCCGTTTTTATTACATTAAAATAGTATAATGGAATTCAAAAGACATTAACATTTAGAACATACAACCTGTCAAAAGATCAAATTATACACAAGAAACAATAAAAAAGAGGCAAATGTTATTTTAACTTTTATCTTTGTGACACTTTTAATTCCATTTTAAGAACTTTTTATACACCTTTCAGTGTGTTATCATTTTACTTCGCGTATATTTGGCTCAAATACTTTCTTCTTTTTTTTTTTGCTTTTAGATTGTGGTTGTTTACAAAGGCAAAACTTTCAAAGGATTTCCTTAGCATTTTTGGTCTGTTTCTCATTACTATGACCTCTATATTAGCAGAGGCCTTGTACGAATAAATTAACAGAAAAATAGTAATTGCTAATTTATTCTTGTGGTAGAAACAGGTGTGGTACCAAATCTGGCTTGCTGTTTCTGCTTCATTATATAAAGACAGATTTATGTTTAGCAATTGGAGAGTTGATTAAAATGGCATTTGATGCAGAATCAAGATCCAGTACGCATAGCATATTCCTTGAGTCTTTTCTCTTTGTATCCCTGATGTTCAAACTCTACAGATCTAGCTCAAGTTACTACATATATTAATCTGGTTGTATGGCAAAACATATTTCTTTTTATTAATTATTTCTTCCTTTTCATAAAATCTCAAAATAAAACTAATTGAAGTATCTGACTGATTTGCAGAACTGCTCACTTACACAATATATAATACAACCAATGATGCATGGAGGGAATTCCTTTCGTCTTTTCTGTCTTATTATATTCTATTTAGTACCCGAGTCCCTTTATTTATGCACACCCATTCAAGATGTATTTTCTGCCTCAGTGACACATCTTCATTTAATGAGTGTTGATGCCAGCAGCAATAACAATTAAGCCTTTGCTTCCTAGCTTTGTCACTAAAAAACACTCAAATTTAGCAAAAACAGACTCCCAAATAATTCTGACATATTCATAGAAGAAAGGTTTTAATTAGCATTTGGTATAGGCACTATTACTATATATTAATATGGCTAGGAATGACTAGGAATGCTTCTTGTGACTCCTATTTACTAATAATTAATTGCACTTGATTTTCCTATTTCATGAATTTATAGTATTTCTAGACCATAACTTCTAAAACTAGGTCACTGGCCATATTGACAGCAGAAGAGAAAAACAAAGGGAAACACTTGGTAAAGAAAATATGGCAAAAGAAAATTGGAAAATATATCTCTTTCTCCTATTTTCCTACACCAGCATAATTTATAGTGATTAACATGTCAGATTAGGATTAAAGAGAAAAAGCAATAACAATTCACTAGTGACTTTGGATGAGGCACTTACTGAACCTGAATCAGAAAAAAACTGGTGGGATAGCAAATATCAAGATGATATTTTAATTACTATTATATACAAAAATATTGTACTATCTCAAAGGTAATGATGAAAGCAGGAATAGCTAGAGCTTTTGGGCTAAACATGAAGATACTTTCTAATCTAATCTTATAAAAGTGGAAAAGTTGATATCTGGAATAACATTCAGATCATGTTCCATAAAGATTGGCCTGTTGAAACTGCTATGCCAAAGAACAAAAAATGGCATACATAATTTGTTTCTAATTATATCCATGTGCATCAACTGCATGATGCAGTTGAAATATGAGTTCACCAGATACAAACACATTGGCAGAATATGTTTGTTTGGGGTATCCTTGGCAAGAAACATTCATTCCCGGCAGGAAGGGTAGAGGGGAATGAATGATTAGGTTTAGAGTTTATACTGGGAAGAATATTAGTGAACTATTTACCAAAAAAATGTAAATTAGCTACTGCATTGTAATGCAGTAAATTGCATTATTGGATGCATGTTTTATAGAATGCATTGCAAGAGACAGATCTATTTGTACCCAGTTAATGGGATGATTTCTCTTATAATTCAGTTGCAGTAACTACAAGTTCAGGAAAGACCTGTAAATGAAGCTATTTTTAAATAATTGTTAATTAAATAGAATGTTTAAATATGATTATTAACAATAAAATACTGAGAAAGTAGTTAAATATCTTGATACTAACATAAGAAATCATACTGGTCACCTTTTTGTGGTCACATTATAGACATCTAAATGATGTGTGCATATATATATATATATATAATTATCTAACACAAATTATTTAAGTTTCCTTTACTTTCTTTAGCATTGAAAGAATCTATAACCAATTTCAACACGTTGCAAAAGTCTGAAAGGACAGTTGGGTTGCAAAATCTCCAGTGGTTCATTTGAAAGATACTATAGAGACTAATGAAACTAAGCCAACAGAAAACTGGCTGAACTTCATGGCAATTTAGACGGCATCCAGTAACTGGAAAACATACCTCTTAACACATCTTCAAAAATGTTGTATCTTCCATTTTTATCTAACTTTCCTTTTTATAACATTAGTGAATATCGACAACTGTTATGCCTAACTTTTAATGTCTTTTCAGCAAGCTTATTTTTTTCTGAATTAAAAGATACTGAATGCTATACCACCTTCTGAATGGATTTCTAAAATTAATTTTTAAAATTATTATTCTCTTCAATATTTTGATCAGTAATGAAATCAATATAGGGCTACCTTTTGAGAGCCGTATCTGTTCTTTATTATCTAAGCCTGCTATGTGAATAGCCAACATTGCAGAAAGGAATCAATATACAGTGAAAGAAGCAATGGAATTAGGCCTTCAATGATGATGGGAAATGAAATGTTTCCTGAGGTAAATTAAGCTTCTTTTTTCTTTTTTGGACAAAGAGCATACATCTAGTTCCAAAATGTGTATTGCTGTAGGCAGACAAATGAGAGACAGGGGTGGGTTGCTGCTGGCATTACCACCGGTTCGTTGCATGTGTGTGCACAGTTGCCTGTAAATTGTTCTGCGCATGCACAGAACATTAAAAAAGGACAAAAAAAATGGCAGCCATGACCAAGGAACCAGTTCGGAGGCATAGCCAGCCCAGGTCGCTGCCAGTTCTGTGACCCAGGCCAACATACCATACCAGTTCGCCCGAATCCACTTCTAATGCGAGTAGAGAATTCTCATATTTGTTGACATCAAACTATCATGTGCCATGATAAGAATTACCCAGTGAAGATTTATTTTATTACTGATATGTTTTCCTAGAATGTCATATCTTTAGAGAACAGAGTCATTATTAAAAATTATTAAATTATTTTTAGACAACTCATGGCAGTATCAATACATAAAGTTCTTCTTCTCTACTTTCTCCAGAATAACAACCCAAAGTCACCCAGCTGGCTTTCATGCCTAAAGGAGGCCTAGGATGTACAGTCTCTTAGGTTCTAGTCTAGTATCTTACAAATTACACCAAACTGGCTCTCATTTCACAACTGTTTTTACTTTTTCAGTAGCCAAAGTGAAGACTAAAGCTTGGAATGAGATGAATCTATTATGCTTGTAAAAGAAGATTGGAAAGTGATCAACGAGAATAACACTTAGCAATAGTACTTAGAATAATATACCGCTTCACAGTACTTTTCAGCCCTCTCTAAGCGGTTTACAGAGTCAGCATATTTTCCCCAACAATCTGAGTCCTCATTTTACCAACCTCAGTAGGATGGAAGGCTGAGTCAACCTTGAGCCTGGTGAGATTTGATCTGCCAAACTGCTGGCAGCCGGTGATCAGCAGAAGTAGCCTGCAATAGTGCACTCTAACCATTGTGCCACCGCAGTTCTAGCAATAGCAATAGCAGTTAGACTTATATACCGCTTCATAGGGCTTTCAGCCCTCTCTAAGCGGTTTACAGAGTCAGCATATTGCCCCCAACAACAATCTGGGTCCTCATTTTACCCACTTCAGAAGGATGGAAGGCTAAGTCAACCCTGAGCCGGTGAGATTTGAACAGCCGAACTGCAGAACTGCAGTCAGCTGAAGTAGCCTGCAGTGCTGCATTTAACCACTGTGCCACCTCGGTTCTAGGATTAAATGGAAGTGGTTAACATCTTTGGTTTGTTTTTTCTGTCAAGAGAAAATGAATCCTTCCTAACAAGAATGAGGAGAAGAGAGAGATAGAATGTAAGTGATATGGCTCTCCTAAAGAGGTCATCCTTGGACATAGTTATATTACATAACTTTTGTTCAATCTTCTCTTTGGGGGGAAAGTTATTGAGAGGCACATACATAGTTGGTGCATAGCCACAAAAGGCCCTGGATGAAGCAGATTACCTGGACCTTTTTCAGTCTTGATTCAGACTGGGGCACAGTGCTGAAATGGCATTGGTTGCATCAGTTGGTGATTTGGAGGTCTCAGCATGGGGTAAGTATAACCATTCTGGTGGTCCTAGACCTGTTGGTCATGTTTGATACTATCAACAATGGTATTCTTCTGAACTGGCTTGAGATTGGGTGTGAGAGTCACTGTTTTATGGTGAATCTCTTTCCTCTATGGCTAATTCCAGTCAGTGTTAGTGGGAAAGGAGAGGCTGAGTCCTAAGCCCTTGAAATGTGGAGTGCCTCAGGAAAGCCTTTTGCCTTTCCTTTTAATATCTAAATGAAATTGCTTGGGACACCATCAATCAGTAAGAGGTGTGGTATTATCAGTATACTAACGATAATGTGCATGCCAATTATATATCATATCTATCCTTGGTTAGACTGGTGAGGTTGTAGCAGTGTTGGCCAAGTACTTGGAGGTATAAGGGTCTGAATGGGGAGGAATTGGTCAAAGTCAACTGTGGCAAGGCAGAGTAGTTCTCCCCAGACCTACATGATATGTCCTCTTTGACTATGGATGGGGTTGCCCTCCCCCAGACTGAATTGGTGCGCAATTTGGAGATCCTCCAGCTGTTCAAGGAATAGATGACAGGCATGGCTGGGGGTGGGGAGCATTGCACAGATTCATCTGGTGCACCAATTGTATCCTTTCCTGGACCAGGTGCTTTTGTTCATGGTCACTCATCCCTTAGACATTTCCCATTTAGATTACTGCAATGTGCTTTACTTGGGGCTGCCCTTGAAGACCACCTGGAAACTATAACTTGCTGTCAATTTCCTTGTGAATACAATTCAAAGTGCTGATTAGCACCTTTAAAACAGAGCCAGGTTACCTACAGGCCTGTCTCTCCATAAGGACATCTACCCATCCTACAACATCACCTGGGGTAGGCATGCTCCTAGTCCCCTCCCTGAAACATTGACACTTCTGGGGGCTTTTTCATAAGTGCACCTGCCCTATGGAACACACTGACATTTAGCAAGCCTCTACCTTCCTAGTCGTCCAAAAAGCACTGAAAATCTGTCTTATCTCCCAAGAACTAGAAAAGGATGAGATGAGTGAGAAGATTTAAGAGAGAACATATGTCTGAAGTAACTTTGATGTCAGGTTTTTAATGTTTATGGCTTTAATACAATTTTGTAATATGTTGTTTTATTATTCATATTGTTTTAATTGTTGTTTGGGAACCACCCAGAGTTTGATCGAAGATGGACGAATATAGAAATGCTTAAATAAATTATGGATTGATAGATGTATAGTAAGAATCAATCTTGCTACTTTAAATGAATCTAAGTCTCTCAAATCAAATGAATTATGCACCAGGGTATTGAAAGAACTAGCAGGAATGATCTGTGGACTGCTGATTGTAATCTTCAAAATCTTCTAAAGACTGAAGCATCCAATAATGTGCTGGAAGACTTATTCAATACAGGGAAGAAGTATCTGGCAAACTATGGATGAGTTAATTTAAAGTCTGTACTAGAAAGATAATAGAATTGATTATCAAATAACATGACTGGCAGTATGTAGAAAAAATGGTATTTTACAAGGAGAGAGCACAGAAAAAAAACACCTTATAAGGAGCCAGCATATTAGTCAGGAACAATTTTTGGGGGGTGAATGGATCTTTGAATGGCAGAATAGTTTAGTAGAAGAATGGGATATACAGTAGATTGATCTTGATACAGCATTTGATTAAGGATCTCACAATGTCCTTGTGTATATTAGATAAATATGGGCTAGAAGATACTGCAGGCTGTGGATTTGCAACTGATTAGGTAACTAAACAAAATAGATATTTGTAAATAGTTCTGCATCAACCTGGTGAAAAAGTATTGGGACCCATGCTTTTCAACATGTTTATCAATGATCTATTGGTAGATATAAAAAGATTACATTAATTTTGCAGATGACCCCAAGTGAAGGGGTTGGCTAATATCTTAGAATAAAAAAATCATGAATGAAGTGGCTTGAGTAGTCTGGATATTTCACTCACTCATCACAAAATCTCCAGAACTGTAAAGCCTACAAACTTGAAATTTGGCACGTATGTTCCACTTGACTTCTAGTTGCTTACTAAGAAAGAATTTTTCAAAGTGACCATCAGATCATTAATATTTCTTATACAGTCATTAACACTGTATAAGATGCTCTGATGCTAAGGAGTTCTACTCTCCCTCCTCACCTGAAAAGAACTCTGTTCCAACTGCCAGTTGCCTTATATTAACATGCTCTGATGCTAGGGAGCTAGACATTCTACTCCCACCCCCACCTAAAAAGAACTCTGTTCCAACTGCCAATTGCCTCACATTCCATTTTCTCAATTCAAACTGGCAGATGTTCCACTCCTTCACTAAGGAGCCGTTTGGGGCTCCTTACAATACTAAACTTCAGTACCTTACCAAAATGTCTATGTCTTCCACCTATGGAACTGCTTCCGGACTTACAAGGCAGCGGGAGTGATATTCCCTTATGCGTTTCAATCACCGAACACCATTGAGCCAACCGATTTTCTCCTGCATAGCCCGATCACATAGTTTCATCGCGAAGCACAGGTATCCAGCTAGTGACAAATATAAGGAGTTGCATCTGACAACAAAAATTCAAATAGAAAAATAGTGTATGCGAGAAGCATATGCAAAATAAATAATTGAAACTAGCAATTACTGGATATGTGTTTAGAGTTGTAATAATGTTCTGAATGACGTTTCTCCTCAAGAAATGGCAGACAAAAGATCACTAAAAGCCAACAACTACAGGAGAATGAATAGCTGGCTCTTCATAATTGTCTGCATAAGGGGATGACATGATATTGCTCAGAAATGCTCCAGATATTGGAGTCAGCAATTTTAAAAAGAGACTGAATTCTCATACTTCTTTTTATAATTATTTTTGGAAATTGTCTGCTTTTTAGCTATTAGGGACTTTTGGATTGATATGTTTTATACCACTGGTGAATGTCCCTTAATATTTAGTGGCAGAAATATTAAATACAAGTTTAATGACTTAAAAATTTGGAGAGAAGACAGAAAAGGGTGATTTTAGAATATTACAAATGGACTAAGGTTCCAGATAAATTAGAAATAAGATTTTGGAATTAATTGTAAGAATACTTCCCATGGCAAAATACTTTTGACTTGAATTCTTTTTTTTATTTTTTAAAAACCACTTTTAGAAGTGGAAACTAGAGGAAAATAGAGGGAACAATTAAAGGAAAATAGCACATTTGAATTAAAAATAGAATGTTGCAAAATATTTTATGATTAGACATATTGAAGAATATTTTTGAATAATGTACCCAGACATCTACCTATATAGATTGTGTTTAAGTGATGCTATGGAAAAAGAACAAGTTTTACCTGACAAGGCTGAGACTGATTTGAAAGTGGATTTAAAAATGACACGCTACAAGAATGAAATGAAACAATGATATGTGACACTGGACATATAAAGGAACCAGTAGGCTTCTTAATAATTATAAAGGGTATACAAAAAATAAACTAAGAGAGTGACCTGAATAATTTCCCTACATTGGATTTTTAAAAAATGCTTGCTAAATCTTGGAAGAATTTTGTGAAAAAGGAGAAAGGAAAATACTAAATATTAAAAATATTAGTATGGAAATAATTTTAATAATTGCGAACAGAATTTTAATTCAAACTTGAATTGATTCCTGTGCTGTTTCTGACCCTCCTTTTGATCATCAACATGACCCACAAGTAACCAAATTAGAAAACCGTTGCAAAGATTGCTAATCCACTTCCTCCTCTGGTAATTAGTGACCAGACTAAACTAATAAACCTATACAAATAATAGCAGACAGGGAAAATCCTTTCACAATACAAACTTCCCTAGGAACACAAATAATGTACCTGATGACCAAAACCACCACATAGGCACAGATCATAGAGAAACAATACACTCAGCAAAGTAGGATAACATTTCCACCACATCTGCACACCCATCAAATTAAACATTACTGAGTGCAAGTTCATATAAGCACCAGAGCTGGTATTCTACCAGTTTGGACTGGTTCACCCAAACCAGTAGCGGAAATTGTGGGTGGCCTCACCCAGCTGCCCTGGCTCTATGACATCCCATTTAGGCCCTTTTTGGGTGAAAAGCGCATGCACAGAAGGATTAGCACATATGCGGTGGTGCGCGCTCACATTTGCGAACCAGTAGGGAAGGTAAGTAAGTACCATCCCTGATAAGCACCCCATCCCACCAAAGGACCACCTCTCCTATAAATATTACCAGCCTCTGTAGTCCAGTTTGTAAGTATCTTCAAAGGCTGTCTGTACGCTCTTAAATAAACTTTTTCTTCTTCAGACAACTGGGTCTACTATAGTTCCTATGCAAATCCCAGCTTGAATCAGGATCCCAAAATACTTGTGACACCAGTTAGATTTATTCAACTTAATATGCAGGATTATCAGTTTACAGACAAATGATAGTCATTTTGCTGCTTATTTACTATTAAATAATTTGTGAGTATCTAAAACCCTGCAGTTCAGAAACTTAAAAAGCATAGTTGCCTGCCAGTTTAGTGAAAAGTCAGAGCACTTACTTACTTGACTTTACTTTTTTTTACCCCAAAGTTATTTTCTCCATCTTCTCTACTCCCCCATTTATCAATATATTGCCAAAACTTTCCTAACAGGATTAATAAGCGAAGAACATTTGACTGTCCAAGAAATAAGCATTCCATTTTTTTTTAAGTGCAATACATATTTTTTGTTTGCTAATTGGAATCTATTTAGGCCTGGCATAGTAATGACTGCATATGTGCGAAAGAACATGTATGCTTAAATGCCTTAAGGCCTCCTGGCTCATCACTGTTACAGTTTTGACAGATGAGGGAGACTGTTTTAGGAAAGCCTTATTAATTTTTAAGCTGGAATACATAGATTGACAGTTGTGGTTATTCCCTACAATAAGACCATTCAGATAGTACTCAAGGCTAAGCAGAATAGAAATGGGATTTGACCTTTTATGTATCTTATGGCAGATCATAAGGAATCAGTTAACACTTATATATTTGAGAGCTTACACAATGTATAGTAATTTATACCTATGTGAACAAGACATACACAGATAGTTTTGGGAAAAAACAAGTTGTGCATAATTATTAATTATTATTTTGATCCATTCTTGCCTATTTTGCTTGGCAATTGCCTATTTGGATCTTCTGAATATTAACCAGAAGTCATTTAGGTTTAAAGTCCCAGAACCATCTCAGCCACAGAAGCTAGTAAAGAGGAAAGTCTTAAGCAGATTCTGAACAAGCATAACGATATTATTGGCTCAAGTTTTGTGGATTTCTTCGATTCTAAAATATAAATCAAAGCATCCAGAAGAACAAAGCTATTAAGTTTGTTTTGATACCGTGTCCCATTTTTCTTACTCCTGTGTCATGCTATCCTTTCATAACTTTGTGACTTTTAAAGACTAAAAGGCTGTTTGCATGTGTTTTACACACTTATGTACACACACATGCAGACACACATAAAGACATACACACCTAAATACTATCACCTTTTTGTGGACAGCTTTTCTCACACAGAGAGGAAATCATTTTTTGAAAATACATTTTTAGGGTACTTTCTCAAATACAATCAGAAAAGAAATGAGACTCAAATTACATATTTTTGTATTTGTATTTTTGTATTGTTTTAATACTATAATAACCCTGTGTTTTTCTCAATTATTTTGTTTTCAGGTATTATTTATTGAGTCTCAAAAGTTAGAATTGGCTAATCCCCTTTGGCTTTCTAAAATAATCAGCACATTTTTAGGATACCGTGTTTCCCGAAAATACGACAGCGTCTTATTTTTTTTTACCTACAAAATATGGCTTGGGCTTTATTATGGGGGGAGGGTTTATTGTTTTGGGATTGCCAGGCAGCTGCTCTCTTGCGAGCGGGCTCCCAAAGAGCCAGGCACAGCCTCATGGGCGAATGGCTGTGTTGTGCCGTCACAGCAGCGCAACACAACAGCCATGAAGCGACCACGCTCACGAGCAGCCACCCGGCAAACCCCCTTTGCAGCCGGGCACAGTGCCATTCACTGACCTAGGGGTATCACCAAGCCGTGTGAGCGCCTGTTTGCTGCCGCCTGACTCCTGCGACTTGGCCCCTTCCAAATGCCAGTGAATGGCGCTCTGCATTGCTGGAGAGGGGGGTTGCACAAGCGGCTGTTCCGGTCTCGCTCACCCACCTCCCAATGCATGACCCAGCTCTCATTACAGAGCCAGGGCACCTCCGCCACTGCCGCCATCCAGGGCCTGGCTTTTTCTGCGGCTTCCAACCTGAGTCTTTCAGCAGTGGCTGCTCTGGGAGCATGCTCTATGGTCATGGGCCAGCTGCCTGCAGAGCCTACAACCATAGAACTTAATGAGAGCTGGGCCATGCATTGGGAGGTGGGTGAGCAAGAGCGGAACAGACGCTCATTCACCTCCCCTCTCCAGCCGTGCAGATCACCATTCACTGGCATTTGGAAGGCGCCAAGCCACGGGAGCTGGGCGGCGGTGAACAGGCACTAACGTGGCTTGGCGATGCCCCTAGGTCAGTGAATGGTGCTGTGCCCAGCTACAACGGGGATTTGCTGGGTGGCTGCTTGTGAGTGTGTTTGCTTCATGGCTGTTGTGTTGCACTGCTGTGACAGCGCAACACAGCCATTCACCCATGAGGCTGTGCCTGGCTCTTTGGCTTCTTCAGCTGGGCACAGCGCTGCTCACCAACCTAGCAGTATCCTGAAGGTGCCAAGCAACACGATCACCTTTGCCTCCCCCCCAGGTTCCTGCAGCTTGGCACCTTCAGGATACTGCTAGGTTGGTGAATGGTGCTCTGCCTGGCCAGAGGTGGGGGGGTTGTCCAGGGGACTTATATGCGGGGGGGGGCTTATATTTTTGCCCACCAGAAAAATGTGGCATGGCTGTATTATGAGGACATGTCATATTTTTGGGAAAACATGGTATGTAGTTATTTATATGCATATTTTGAATTATTAAGTACATTGCAAAATTTTAATACCAGCATAAAGCTATTCTCCTAGGTTAAAAAGTAAAGGTAAAGTTTCTCCTGCACATGCATGCTAGTTGTTTCCAACTCCAGGGGCGGTGGTCATCTCCATTTTTAAGCCAAAGAACCAGTGCTGTCCGAAGACTTCTCTGTGGTCATGTGGCTGACATGACTAAACACTGAAGATGCATGGAGCACTTTTACCTTCCCACCAAGGTGGTCCCTATTTTTTTACTTGCATTTTTGCATGCTTTCGAACTGCTAGGTTGGCAGAAGCTGGGACTAGTAACAGGAGCTCACTCAGTTATGCGGCACTAGGGATTCGAACTGTTAAACTGCCGACCTTCTGATTGACAAGCTCAGTGTCTTAGCCACATCACTGCATCCCTAATTATGGAACTGCACATTCATATTCATATCTACATATAAAAATAAGCAAAAATATTTCTTTAATAAAACACTATTATTGTTTTAACTGTAGTTTAGATTTTGGGTTATATAACACAGTAAAATGTATTAATTCAGTTTTTTAAAAATAAACTAAACATTAAAATACAGACATTGATCTATTGAATCAGCTATACTTAAAACATAAATGGCTTGTTTTTAATGGCTGACAAGCTGTAGGATCATTCTTATTGTACTAAGTTTGGCCTTGAATACAAAGGCCTTTGTAACCAGGTTCTGCTCAAAGAAACACAGCATCATGAGCTAACTGTCTCATGCAGGTTGCATGTAAACCTTATTCAAGGATAGAATGCAAAGCAGTTTGTGATATTTTTTGTCAGGTAGGATTGCCAGGGGGCAAATCAGAGATGGTATTCAGCCGGTTCTGACCAGTTCTGGTGAACCAGTATCAGAAATTTTGAGTAGTGCGGAGAACAGGGAAATGGGCTGGCCCCGCCTCTGCTGCTTCCCAACTGATCGGCATGGTCAGTCTATTGCTGTCTTATTTTGTTCTCCTACACAGGAGAATGGAGAACGGAGTGGAAAACAGGTTAGTGGGGTGGGGAGGGAATGGGGATTTTGCAGTATCCTTCCCCTGCCACGCTTACCAAACCAAACCAAACCACACCCACCAAGCCACGCCCATTTTACCGGTAGTAAAAATTTTTGAATCTCCCCGCTTGGGGGGGGGGGAGGAATATCAGAAGCCACATGAGCAAAGCCCCCACCCCTTTATAATATGCACTGTGATGCATCCAAAAAAGGGGACTTCATTCATCATGGCTACCATTTGACTTTTTTAAACTTGACCCTCTGTGGGTGCCTCTCTTATTTGTTGCATTGTTTCTTTTTCCTTATAGCTAGATGTTTTATTTGTTGTATATTAAATAGTTTTGCATTACTTTTAGCATTTCTGCATGGCTACTTTTGAACCTTTTTACAATTTTAAAAATAGAGTTGATCTCTCTGTCAATCCAGTTTTGCATTGTGTTTTCTTGCTGGCTGTGACATTCTGAAGAGTGAATCCAGGAAAGCCAGAGGAAACATTCATATTATGCATATCTCCAATCATTGGCAGTGAGACAAAACAGAGAGAGAGAGAGAGAAAGAGAGAGAGAGAGAGATCAGCACTGGTGCAGCAAATTTCATTCCAGTATAATTTTTTTGCTAACTCAAGGATAGATGGAGAGCACTTTAATTCAGTAATGGGGAAGCATCTAAAGCTTAGTTGTACACTGCTATTTCCAATTTTCCAGTTTACTGAGGCTATAATTTTATAAGCTTACCTGGAAGTCTGCCAAACCAAAGTACTGATTCAGAACCTATGTGAGATGAGCTCCCCTCTCCCACACACATTTATTTGCATGATATCATAAATGGGTGAGGATTGCAAGCAATGTTAGTATATCCAGGTTTCTATGGTCTGGGAAATTCTGATTCAAGGCAGGAGTATGAGGCTCAGTTCATTTTTTTACCACAGGGATTATTTGCTCAGTCCACCTCTCAACTCCTAGAACAGTGTTTCTCAACCTTGGCAACTTGAAGATGTCCGGACTTCAACTCCCAGGCTGGGGAATTCTGGGAGTTGAAGTCCGGACATCTTCAAGTTGCCAAGGTTGAGAAACACTGTCCTAGAATCTACTTTATCTTTGTGTGGTTGTGTTTTGCATAGGATAATACCTCCAATGTAGAACACCTCCATGCTAGCATTAGGAGCTTTGAAGGCAGCAGAATTTGGCCATCATGACAAGTATAGAAAAAGTGGCAAATTTATTTACTTTATCAAATGTATTATAGCTGCCTACTCCAGAAAATTATGGGTGGCTTACAAAGCCAAACAATTAAAAAAGTTTTAAGACACATGAAACAAACATGGCAGCACAGTTTACAAAACCACCATACCTATTAAAACACAACAGGAAACACTTTCAAGGCTACACAAACATGCCTTCCCAGGCCTAGAAAGAAAGGTAGACCATATGGGCCTTCTGGAACCCTGGAAGAGTAGACACCATATGCCAGTGTTTCTCAACCTTGGTGACTTTAAGTCCTGTGGACTTCAACTCCCAGAATCCCCCAGCCAGCATAGCTTAAGTCCACAGGACTTAAAGTCACCAAGGTTGAGAAACACTGCCATATGCATTTCTTGGGGGATGCTGTTCCAGCAGGCATAGGTGGGAAGAGAGGGCATTGTTCCTTGGTCCTATAGGGGCATGATGGCGAACCTATGGCATGCGTGCCAGAGGTGGTACGTAGCGCTCTCTCTGTGGGCACACACACTGTCTCCAGCTCCTCTTCACCAGAGTACCAGAAAATGGCCTGAAAATGGCCCAAAAAAACCTGCCAAAAAACAGGTCAGTTTTTGAGCCGTTTTTGGGCTGTTTCCCATTTTCTTGGGTCATTTTCAGGCTGTTTTTCAGGTTGTTTTCAGGCTAAAAATGCTCCCCCAAACGGCCTGAAAATTCTCCCCAAAATGTCAAAAAGACACGTGTGCACCAGCCAGCTGGTCTTTGGGTTTCTGGTGCTCCAGCACATACACACACACACACACACACACACACACATTCTGGTTTGGGCACTTGGTGCCAAAAAAGTTTGCTATCAGTGCTATAGGGTAATCATTTTTAATTGAGTGCACCCATTCTACCATGATGCACAGAGAAGGCAGAAACAATCGGAGGTAGGCAATCTCTCCAATAACTAAACCCTATGGGCCTATGCCATGAAGAGTTTTCTAGGTGAAGCCAACCTTAAGTTTGCAGCCGAATGCAGCTTGCAAAACTGTGATGATACATGGCCATAACAAGAAAAGCCCATTACTACATTGCATCTTCCTTTCTTAAGAGTTTGTGAAAAAGTGAAGGTGATTCTTTTTAGGCACGGATTGGAGAAGCTGAGTCAAGACATTCAGCTTCTGTCTGGCAAGCAAGCTTGATTAGCTGCAAGTTCTTTGCATGAAGTTGTTAGCCAGAAAGCGCATCATTGCTTGGCTAGTGATTTCCTGTGAACTCATAAACATGGGAAAGATTCCAAGGCACTTTGTTTGATACATGAATTCATGCACACATCAAATCCTTCTTCCCCCCCTTTTTTTGATACATGAATTCATACACACATCAAATCCTTCTTCCCCCCCCCCCCCTTTTTCTTTTTGGAATCTCATATATTCCAATGCATGGTTTTCGAACTGTCATAGTATTGTGTAGTAATTTTTAGATTAGGCTTTTATCCTGTAACAAATTATTCTTTTCTTCCTCAGAGAATGTTTTTTTAAAAAAAGACAGAATAGAAAGAAAAGGTCCTGGGAGTAGACTCGACACTTCATAAACTCTATAAATTCAAAGAATTATAAATAAATCATGAAAACCATTTGAACATGTGATTTAGCTTAGTTCAATGTGCAAGTGAAAAAAGCAACTACAAATTAATCATAAAAATGGGCCATCTATTATTCACCGAGTTTGCTATGCTGTCATTGTATTAAAATATTTTTATACTGGAGAAAGGACCTTTGTAACAAGTGAAATTTTAAAGTCAAGTCTGTCTTTGCTCTTCAGAGATTTTTTTTTTGCCTTTGATTTGATTAGAGCTCCAGGTCAGAAATGAAAGTATCCCTCATAAAACAAATTGGGCTGGCAAACCATCTTCACTTTCATTTCCAATAATTATCAGACCTGCCACAAACATAAGTAAGTAGAAAACAATCCTTGGCTGCATTTGCTGAGAAAGGTATATTTTTTTATTAGAGATCAAGTATATTGCAGTAATGCATAGCCAGAACTGAGATTCGCACTGCAAAATCCCTATGTTATATTTTCCCCTCCATTCTCCTTCTTAATGGTCTTTCATTTCCCACCCAATTAAATTAAATTAAATTAAATTAAAGGTACCAATTAAAATCTTGCAAGCTGTTTTCCTAATGGTCTGTTCCATGCTCTGGTAAGCCACTCCTTTCTTCTTCCAATTCGGCGACCTTGAAGCAGCTTCTCGAGATGGCATAGTATCTACTTTCAGTTTCTCAATCGTTCCCCCCCGCTTGTCCCTCTTCACGGTAGACTGTCACCACATATTAGTGAAGCACAAGTAAGCCTAAGGTGGCAGCTGACAATAGTCCCTACTGTTTGTTTAAAATAACAAGCCAGTTTTCTCAGAAAATCTGGATGTATTGCTCAGAGGAGTATCTGTAATTTATATCTATAAAAAATCCACCTGTTGCTTGCTGACTTTCTGGTACAAACGTATTTTAGGCCAGGTGAACTGCTGAAATAATGGAAAAGCAAGGAACGTAAAATTTACAAGTAATAAGGCAATGCTTACATAGTTCTTTTTAAAGAAATCTGAAACCAAATTCTCAATTACTTCTTCAAAGTTCATCAGTGTTGCGTCGTCATATTACTGCTACTGTTTGCTTGGCAATATGTTGTAATTGATATTTGATTTTAAATTGATATAATTAAGACAACAGCAGCTGACTCCCTTCGCTCTGTGCAACTAAGAATAAAACCAGCCAATCACCCAACTCCTATAAAAAGATATTGTACTGCTTGGGATGCAATGTTGGATTATTTAAAGATATTATTTTGTGATAACAGCAGGATAGCTGAAACTATTACAATATGCTGTGAAAATTTTACACTGGTATAAATAACTTGATTCCAATTGGAGCAGACTGCAAAGAAAATTAAGAGCAGAGAGATTGATGCCCCGGAAAGATCAATGATCCATCCAGTCTCGTATTCTGCTTCTGACAATGGCCTGATGATCAGGAGAAGAAAAATACAGCCAGTTGTGGGACACTGTACCAGAGGGAAAAATCTTTTCCTATACCCAGCTGGTGATCAGTATCTGTTTAAAAGCATGAAAATTGATGGCCATTGTAAATTTCAGCCTAGCTATTGCAACTAAATTGGATAGCTTCTTATTGTCCCCCAAACTGCTCTTTGCCTGTCTTCCTCAAAACTACAATTCTGTTTACCATAACTAGACATTGTTTCTTTTTAATAGATGATGGCTGAACATGCTCTTCTATTTTCATGGCCTGGCAAGTTTACTGTTAGATTAATTGATATTGAAGGGTTTTCCTTAAAAAATGAGTTAATGAAAAGATGAAAAAATAATAATCATAGCACCATCTGGCCTGGGGCGGCTAATATTGCATGCAATAAAAGTGCAAAAAAAAGTGTATTTATTGTATCCTTCATTTTACTGCCAGAGGATAATTGTAACTCCTCTTCCTTCTTCTCAGGTCTTAAAATAATTTAGCTAGTCTTGGGTGCTTCTTCATTAGGTATAGTATGGTATGCCCCATTTCCTGCCTGCCTCAGGCAAGAAAACCAGGAGCTATGGACTTCCTTTCCTCATTTCTCGGTTACTCAGTACATTTCCTTGTTGCGGCAAAGTTTGTTGAAGTTCTACTCCAGTATTCAACTTTACTGCAAAAGCTGTTAGGGCTTAGAGATAATTTGAAGAAATTCAGTGTGAGAATGGCAGAAACTCATGGCAGTACTATGTCTGCTCATTGTCTCCTTCTTCCAAAATTCATAAACTTTCATCTAAATGGGGCCATCTCAAGATACCAGTGTTAAGGAGTGCCTACTCACATCAGGTTGCATGGATAACTGAATAAGCTACAGAGAATATTGTTTTAAACAGGAACATGATAGAGCATTTCATGCCAATGCCAATTGGGCACATGGTGCAGAAGGTATGGCATGTGGAGCAGATGATCCTCCCATAGCTATTGGTCTGCATGCTCTTTAGCTCCAGGATTGTCTCAAATATTTTATCCATGGTTTTATCTGGAGTGGTTAGAACACAGCATTGCAGGCTAATTCTATTGATCGCCGGCAGTTCGATTGTCATCGGCTCAAGGTTGACTCAGCCTTCCATCCTTCCAAGGTCAGTAAAATGAGGACCCAGATTGTTTGGGGCAATATGCTGACTCTGTAAACCACTTAGAAACGGCTGTAAAGCACTGTGAAGTGGTATACAAGTGCTATTGCTATACCTACCGTCTGTGATTTCTATCTTAAGATTTGTAGTTACCTCAAGTTTTCCCACTTTTTTCCTGAGTTGTCCTAATACACAGAACTTTTTATTAGAGTAAGAGGTGTCCTAACTATGAAGATCTTTGTGGATTTGGAAATACTCTTATC